>NW_004955403.1:34941695-34949333 GCF_000276665.1 Chinchilla lanigera | reverse complement strand
AGAGAGAGAGAGAGAGAGAGAGAGAGAGAGAGAGAGAGAGAGAGAGAGAGAGAATCTAAATTAGATCTGAAAGACTTCCAGAGCAAAACGGAGCAGAAGTGCATGAGATCTGAAATCTGAGATTTATGTTTATCTGGTGAAGATGACCCAGCATAGATTTCAAGAAGTGTAGTCTGTTAATGAAATTTGTTGAGCACATTATTATTGACCAGCCAGCAACCACCCAGGTGTTCAAGAAAGATTAGGAAGCAACGATGCCTAACCCAATGATATTTTAGACTTTTTTAAAGGATGTCATTAAAAATCTGAAAGGTTTCTATGCAGTGAGTTTAAAGCCCTTTTGTCTTAGTTTCAAGTAAGGAAGAAAAATAATTTAAATTCTCATGAAATAGTAATGTTTAAAATCTTTTCAATTTCTTTTGATAATTGCTTTCAGAAATAAATACATTAAGCTTATATTGCACAAAATTAAATACTATCCTTGCTTTAGCTGCTAAGCACTTAACATAATTATGGTAATTAAAACTTTATTATCAAATTTTCTGTAGAGGTCATCCTTTCTAGCATCTAAACTGCTACTTTGGCTGCATATGATGCTGCTAACATTTTAAGTTCTTAATAGGAAAGGAAATATCCTGCAATTGCAGCATACAGCAATGTTTTCTCCAAGTTTATCTTTAACTTTTCAACTTCATTTTATGAAGCTGGCACTTCACTCCTCTTTGAGATTTTCTTTATCTGATTCTACTAGCTTCTTTTAAATGGTTGCTGACTACATTAAAGGTCATTTTCTGCTTTCTTCTTTCCTCTTCAAACTTCAGCACATTTTCTAGTTCTGTTATATAGCCACACTAACTTTCTTGGGTTCTCATTCTACCTTATGATTGCAAGGACTCAAATCACATTTTTTTTTTTTTTTTTGTCTTTTTGAGACAGGGTCTCCCTATGCAGTTCTGGCTGGCCTTGAGCTCACTTTGTAGCCCAGGTTGGTCTGGAACTTGCAACGATCCTCCTGCCTCAGCCTCCCAAGTGCTAGTATTACAGGTGTGCACCACCACACCTGGCTCTAATCACTTTGGCATTTATATCACCAAGATAGACCCCACCAACCTCTTCATGTTCCAGATGTCACAGTTTTATACCCCAATGCTTATTCAACCCTTTTCTTTATGAACATATCAGTTCCATAATTCCTAATCAATTATTTCACCTGCTTTGAACCTGTTAGTCCCAACATTTTCCTATTGAAAAACCCAAATCCAGTTTGCAAGTGCTTGAACTAAAACCCTGGAGTACTGGGCTATCTCTTTCATGTTTCATTTTCATTCCACCAACTATTCCATGTGGTTTTATGATAAGAACATTATAAAAACATTCTAACCATTTTTCTTCATCTCCATTACTATTACCCTGCTGCAAGACATGATTACCTCTGGATCTCTCCTTATTTTTGTATGTTGTATTTTCAGTACAGCTGCCAGGATGATCTTCGAAGAGTAAGTGAAATCATTGTAGTCTCCACTCAGGTTCCTTGAGTGGCTTCCTGTATTCCTCAGACTAAGTGACAGACACTATACCACCGATGATACTTGACATAAACCTTCATTCCATAGTCCCTGGGTGGTAGTTTCATTATCCGTTATCTTCCCACACACTACAAACTACCTTGCTCTTTCTTGTAGTTATTAACCAAGCACCTTCACACTGAACTACATCTCTGGTTCTTTTCGTTTGTTTGTTTCAAATTTTAAGACAGGGTCTTGGCAAACTGCTGACTTGCCCCGGCCACTCTCAAACTTATGATCTTCCTGCGTTAGCCTCCCAGACTGTGGAGATTACAGGTGGGGAATAACACACCCTTTTTCTCTCCTTTCTTAAGCATGTTTTATGTTTCACTGGCTTCAGCTATATTAATTGTACCTTTGAAAATTTTTATGATATCTAATATTGAGTTATTATAAACATATCTGGTTTCATTTATCTCATTAATTGTATGAAGTATTTTGTTTCTGATATCTTGTTATTAAATATCTATCCTTCAAATTTAATATGAACTTTATTACCACTTACTTCATCATTCCAAAATAATTTTGACTTCTTACTGAAACAAATGATGCAGTTTACTCCTTCAACACAAATACATTAAAGTCATAGGAAGTTACACTCTTTAAAAAGTTGCAAGTATTTTGAGAAATAATAAGATAAACATTTAATCTAACCTACAAATTTCATGTGATGCATATATATGTATAATTGTAATCAGTCAAAATAAAGTTACAGAGTTATATTTATATAAGTTGTGAACCATAAAGTTATAGTTGACAAAATACCTTTACCTCCAGTGGAAAATTTTTTCTTATGCTCCACAAAAAATATGAACAGAGACACTTCAAGTTTAGAAAACTAGATCAGCATTTTTCCAAAACTTGGCTTTTCCTTCAGTTCCTTTAATCTTCTGACAAAATTAACACTAGTACAAGAGAGAGAAAGAGACAGAGTTAACATATCTTCACAGCAAAAGCTTAAGAAAAGTTGGCATAGTGATTAATAGTATAGAATTTGGAGCAAAATGCCTGGGTTTAGATCTTTCCCCTAGCAAGTGCCATTGCTTATTTGGGTAAGATGATTGTCATGTCTTGTCTACACTTTCCAAGCTATTAAATGCAGATATTGAAAGAAAATATACAGTAGGATAATTTATAAGATTAAAAACTTAGTGTTTGCACACATACCTGGTTTATAAGGGCTTGCTAAGTAAATTGGAAGAGAAAATGCAGTTTGCCCTCAATCTAAAGGTTTCCTAGTCAACCTTCAACTACATCAAAGATATTTGGAAAAAAATTGCATCTATGTTGAACATGTACAATGAAAGAAATTTCCATTGTCATTATTCCCTCAAATAATACAGTATACAGTATAACAACTGTTTATACAATATTTACATTGTATCAGTAATTATAAGTAATCTACCAATTATTTAAAAATTATAAGAAGATATGGCTATAAGCAAATATTACATTGTTTTCTATAAGGGACTTGAGCAACTGCAGACTTTTATATGGAGATCTTACTACTAAAACAATCCCCGTGAAATGATATTTTAAAATCAAGGTACAGTCTGTCAAAAAAGAGTATTTTTTTTTGCCTTTTTTGAGATAGGGTTTCACTATGCAGTTCAGGCTGGCCTTGAACTCACTCTGTAGCCCAGGTGGGCCTCGAACTTGCAGTGATCATTCTGCCTCAGCTTCCCAAGTTCTGGGATGACAGGCAGGAACACAGTGCCTGGCCTAATAAAGATAACTTTAAGTGTTCAGATTCTATAAGGTAAAGATTGTGCCTAGGTAGAGAATGGTTAGGACAAGCAGACTAACTTCTGTTTTTTTTTTGTTTGTTTGTTTTTCTCCGGTACCGGGAACCGAACTCACGACCTTGCGCTTGCCAGGCAGGCGCTTTTGCCGCTGAGCTAAATCCCCAGCCCCTTAACTTCTGTTTTCTTTTCAGCATTTATAGCTTTCTAATTTCTACCATGTTTAATTGTAATCACCTTTTAACCTCTTCGTCATGCTGAAAAGCTCATAAATATATTTAAGTTTGTGTAGTCTTTCCAATAGCATTTGCAGAGTTGCAAAGAGCAAGAGAGGGAGAAGGAGAGAGAGAGAGGGATGGGAGAATTGATTTGGGGCCTCTCTATGAAGAATGTCAGGAATGATAGAGGCTAGGCAATTGCACATTTTAATATATAAGTTGATTGAAGAAAATTCCTGTAATATGTGTCTTCCTTTTAATTAAATGAATTTAGTCTTATTTAAATCACTATTTAATGCATCCATATTTCTTTTCTCGTTACAGAATTACTTTTTAACATGTGAACAACTTAGTCAAACACAGATGAATAACACCATGTCCTAGTCATTTTCCTTGAATTAAAACTTTGAAGAATTTTTATATTCCAGAAATTTGAGGGGGGTAAAACCATACAATGACTCTTTATTTGTAGACAATTGTCTTTCTGCTCTACTTTCTGGATTCTTTCCACAAAAAAACACAAAACACTAATATTCAGATAGAAATAAATGCTAACATTTTAAGACAGAAGTTAAAATAAAGTTTAACTTCATTGGTAAATTATAGTAAATTACACAAAAATTTTTATTAGTCCCTGTTGCAGTACATAATGCTTGTACTCCTTGTGTTCAGTTGGCACCTGTACAGAACACATCTTAATTTTTCATTTCCTTCTTCTCCCTTTCCTCCACCTCCTTTCTCTTGATCCCTCTCCCAATTGAGGAAGATCTATTTTCCTACTCCCTATTATCTATCTTTTATTTTGTTCTTTACTTATATTTTGAGTTATTCATGTAAGAGGAGAAACCATGGGACATTTAAGCTTGCATGTCTAACTTATTTCACGTAACATGATGGTCTCAAGGTACATGTGTTTCCTGCAAATGACTCTGGTTTATCCTCCAGTACTATCCTCTGTGGCAAGGTAGTACTCCATTATATGTAAGTAGCACATTTTCTTTATTCATTCATTGATGGACATAAAACAGTGTGGTGAACCTATGGTATGCATGCTCAAGCAGGCTGTTTGCATGATGGAGAACTTTACCAGGTTCTGCATCACTGACACAAAGTTTACCTGCAAGGTCCAGCTACTATGAATTGTGCTACCATAAACATAACTAGGCATGTGTCATGGGATAAGTGAAATGACATATTTAACTCTTTTGAGGAGATACTTATAAGGGGAATGGTTTGGTGGAATGGAATTTCTAGTTTTAGTTTTGTGAGGACTTTCCATTCTGATTTTCACAGTGGTTGTACTAGTTTATAAATGTTGTAACTTCTAACAACAAATGCTTATCAGTTCTAGAATCTACAGTGTTGAGATAAAAAAGTGTTCAAAAATAGTTGCTGATGACTTTTCTTTGCTGTATGAACAGAAGGCTCTCAACAGATATTGTCTTTTCATACATAAAAGTGTAAACTAATCTATTTGATGCTATTTGCTAATATAATGAAATCAAGAGCATTTTTCTCATGTACAGCAGACCAGCACTGCTGGGCCTATGCAATGCACAGAATAAGAGACAGCAAAATAGTTGTTATTGTAAGTCACTGAACTTTGGAGTACAAAGAACCAATACAATATACTCCTGCATCTTCTAAGGTAGGATTTGAGCTTGACCCAGTTTAGGACTAGAACAAGTAGCTTTTGTATTTTATTTTAATTGTCCTTATGTTGTATTTGCAACCCGAGTGTAAGTTATTGAAGGCTACAGACCCGGCTGCTTTTTTAAAAGCACAAGTCCCCATGGTTATTAGCACATTACTAGGCACAGTGAAACTCTGCTTACTTGAGGTTGCTAACTGAGCTATAACATAATAGAGATGCAAACACTCAATCTTTTGAAACAAAACATAAAACATTGAAATAAACCAGTATTAGTAACAAATTGAAAAATCACCCACGTCTATATAGGTATTAAATCTGAATTATCTAATCAATTAACTTAACAGTTTTCTCTTTGTAAATTCAATCTAAAATACTGAGTTTTCTGAGATGTATTGTAATAAGTCAGTACTTTATACATGAAATTGTAAGAGAACATCAGCTTGCAGAGAAAGGGGAAATTATTCTCTGAGTCAAAAATAAATAAATAAATTCAGTAGCTGGGGGAAAAAGCAAAAATGATGTCTACACTGTAAATGCAGAAGTGGGCATCATTTTCTCCTACTTTCTACTATGTGCTTTCCATGTACTTCTCCAGGGAACTGATGGTTATATCCATTCACCATCATCAATAATGTTCTGTGAATTACCAGCCAAGACATTTAATAGGGTGACAATACTGAAACATCCTGGATTCAGTATGTCTATTCATAAAATGACAGTATGTCAATTTCTGAGTCAGGATTTCTTAAAGGTATAAATGATCTTAAAATGTGAAAGATTTTAACTTTTCAATTCCAAGTGTACTTTCAACGTTCTTTTTTTTTTTTTTTCCTTTTTACATTATCAGTAACCTCACCCATAGCCAAGGCATATAGCCAAGGCATAAACATCCAGTATACTTAAACAATTTTCTAAGTTATTTTTCCTTGAGAATCGATCATCTCAGAAAATCTCTCCTTGTTCTACTGATTCTCTGAATTCATATTTCTATGTATCAGAACTGCACTTAGAACAAGGAGGTTAGAAAATAACTCAAGCGTATAAAAGTGTATGCGTGTGGGAGGAGGAAGAATTAAATCCCTTGCTCTCCAGATTCTTAAATTGCACGTGTGCAAGATTTAAAGATAAACGTTCTTTCTATAAAGGGCACATTCAAAAACATTTATTAAATCGCTTCTGCTCTTCTGAAATAGAATCGATTCACAGAGAAACAAATACCACAGCATAAAGCTTTATTCATCAAGTCATACAGCCAGACTCTATTGTTCAAGTCCATTTTAAATGATAATGTGAAGAGTTTCAAGCACAACTCTTCAGATTCAAATCTGTGTCTTTCCCAAGGGAGACAGTTAAGTGAAAGAGTGGAGAGGGCAAGGAGAGGAGAGGAGAAAAAAGGAGAGAGGAAGAGAGACGGAGAAAAACAAGAAAGAGGGGGGGAAATACCGTTTGGAGTATACAGCCTCATCCTTCCCAAGCTTCTAGGCGTCATGTCTAGCTTGTAACAAAGAGATGGCCGTGGCGTACGTTTTTGGCTCTGGACAGGCTGACAGAGCCTGCACAGCGCGCACACCTAAGGCCCGGCTCCTTCAGGAGTGCGGGCTCCTGATCCCGAGGGTACCTAGCAAGCGCTCACAGTGCCAGGCACGCTGGGCCCTGGGAGAGGCTGCCACAGGTTCGTGCGTGTGCAGTGGGGCGCTGGTGAATCAGCCTTGGGGGCGGGGGTCTCATCTGCCGGAGACTTATCTCCATCCCCACGATTTCTGGCCATTGACGGAGGTGTAAGCGAGATCAGAGAGGGCAGCTAGCTCTTGCAGGGATCTGGAGCGGAGTGCAGGCGTGCAAAGGAGCGGGTGGAACTGCCAAGTGTTAACCGGCCCGGGTCTGTGCACACCCCAAGTAGAGCTGCCAGGGTCTGCACGGAGTCCTCCAGCAGCTGCTCCCGGAGAAGCCCGCCTCGCTCAGGGACCCGCGTTCTCTTCCTCCCCCTCCACGTACCTGGCGGAGCTGCGGGACGGGGCGTGCGGCTCGGGAAGCCCTCCTCGGCGGGACGGGTCGAGCCCAGCGCCGCCACCGCCTCCTGTCGCCGCCGGCACCATGGAGGAATCCCCGGCACTCTGGCGGGCACATGGCGCGCTTCCCACCGGGATCTCCGGCCTGGCGCCTTTTGGATGAGATCACTGGGGAGCCGGGTTCCCCTTCAGTCCGAGGTTGCCCCGAAAGCCCAGGCAGCGAAAGCGAGCATCCGCGCGGTCTGCGAGAGCGCCCGAGCCTCTCCCGCCGCGTCTCGTCCTCGCCTCCTCGTCCTCCTCCGTCCGGGTTTGTTTATATAGCATCTGGAAGCCGGGAGGCATCGCCCACCCGCTCGGGTCCCGCCCTCCCCTCGCGGGCTCCGGGCTCCGCACGTGGCCGGCCCCGCGGGCGTCTGGCGCAGGCTGGAGACGGCAGGGGGAGCGGGGCGC
>NW_004955403.1:34928153-34941595 GCF_000276665.1 Chinchilla lanigera | reverse complement strand
CGAGCCCGCGCCCGCTCCCGCAGCCCGGCTCGCTCCGGCCTCGCCGCCGCCCGCCGTCCCTCCCGGTGCAGCGGAGACTTGAACACACTGCCTTTGAGGCGCTCGCGATGCTTCTCCGGGTTCGTTCCGCTGCCGGCGAAGAATGGTAACATGAACGGCGGAGCGTGAAAGCGTCACCCCGGCGAGGGGCGAGATTGATGGGCAGCGCGCGCCGGGCGGAGGAGCCGGTTCCGAGGGCTGCGCGGGGAAGGCGCGGCGCCACGCTGCACTCCTGGCCGGACTCAGCTGACATCTGTAGCCTCCTCTCAGCCAGGTTCCCAGGTCTCTGAGCCTCCTCCGCCTGACGGGAGCATTGGGGCAGCACCAGAGGCTCCCGGAGTTTGTGGAACTCTACCCAAACAGGAGTCCTGCCCTGGATCCCGCGTCTCTGGATCCCCGTGGAGTCTGCTGGCAAGCTGGCTCCGGAGGGAGTTGAACTTGAGTCCAGGTGGGTTATCCCCAGGGTAGCACAGGAGGAGAGATTCAGGAAGGACCAGGAAGGTGATGTGCCAATGTCAAAAGCGGACACTTTTTTTTCCTGACACTTGATGGGGACAAAGTCAGTCACTCCCTCTCAATCAGTCAGTGCTGTCCTAACCTGATCCTCCCCCAACCCAGACCCCCATCCTATGTGGGGAGGATGGGCGAAGGAGAATGCCAGAAAGAGCAGCTCTGAAGTATCTAGGGTGCTATTGCCTTTTTCATAACTTATCATTAGTCTATAAAATGATCATATTTACTTCATTCCTTTGTATTAATGGAGGTCAATAGGCTTAATGATTTTCTCCGTTGAGTCATTTATTTCTAAGCCAATAGATAATGCCTTCGTCATAGTTTTCCTGGGAAAAGTAACTGTGCGTTTGTTCTGCAGATGGCCAACTCCCTCTGAATTCAGCAGATTGGTGCTGAGCACGCAACAAAAGTTTGTAGCTTCCCCTCACTTTCTGGTGCTTCGCAGGGGAGAGGAAAGGACTTTGGCATTAAACTCAAGAAGCAGTCAGGGAGCCATCTCCTTTAACTTTTCTCCTCTGTTACCATTTGCCATGAAGAGGAAACAGAAGAGATTTCTGCAGATGACTTTATTATTCATGGTGGCTTTAATTTTCCTGCCCAATATCGGTCTCTGGTCTCTGTACAAGGATAAACACCTGGTGAAATCTACAGAGCCCGGGGAACAGCAGGTAAGGACCATCCACAGAAAAGATCACAGGAGGATTGGTAAAGCATGCAACCCTTTCTCAGCCTAGATTTGGGTTTTCTTCCAAGTCTTTAATGAGTTGATTTTACAAGACTCTTGAGACTTTGGGATTTAAGCAGGTACTTGTTTTAAGACTGTAGCCAATGGTGTGATAAAAGATAAAATACACTGAAAAAGAGAAATAAGACAGGTCAAGAAGAAAAGATAGTTTCCATAGTTTGTCTTAGGTTGATCTGGGCTGGAAGTGGATACCTAACTGTGGGAGCTGGGGTGGGTTTGGCACAAGTTCAATTACAGGTATTGGGTTTTGCCTTCTGTCTTGTTTGTTTTTCTGTATTAAAGTAAATTGGACCAACTAAGTCACTGAAATTTTGAAGGACTTTTAACAAACAAGTTAAATTTTTTCATATTTTGGTTGTATTTTTTGCTAAGCAATGGCTTTTACCTTGTGGAAACTTAGTCTGTCCTTTCCCTGTTGCTAAGGTGCTGTGGTAGGGAACACAGGCAGTTATTACAACTCTCCATTCAGTTCCACAGTCTGAGAACAGTTTGTGGCTAAAATCTATCATTTATAACAGTAACACCATACAGTACGGTGTGTTTTCTCTCTACAGAGTATGCAACCCATTAGTACACATATGTTTCACATCTTAACAAGGATCAAAATACCTGTCTTTCTTAGCAAAGAAGAATGTAAAGTATCTTTCATAAAATATTGATGAAAATCAAGGTTGTTGAATTACTTGTTTATTAACAAATTAAACAGCTTTTGTCATTAAATTGTAGCAATAAAATTCAGCCCTCATGAAATTGATGCAATACTTTTCGGGTTAGTCTTCAGTCTCACCTTGGAATATTAATATTCTTAATTTCAAGGGTCATCACCCATGTATACAATGTACATTCCACATAGAAAGTGCTCAGGAAATCCATTTCTAGATGACAGCAATATGTAATTATGGCAACTGCTTATTTGTTCTTACCATCAACAAAGTTTAATTTGCTTTTTACTGGATGATGAGTGGTTTGTTGTAATGCATATGGAAGTAACTTGCTGTTGCACTATGAGAAGTCATTACTGAACTTTAGAGATAGCTAGTAGATTTGCATGTTGAGGAAAATGCTAACATATTATCATTTAGTTGTTGATACTTGTCACTGTTTCTAATAAGAACGTAAATTTGCTTTGAAGTATATTCTGTTTTGTCACTCCACTGGGGGGACGGTGAAGTTGGGCACTTTGAACGTATAAATGTCTTTTTCCTATTTGAATCAATTATATCTTCAACTTTTGGTATACAATAAAGTTTTACTAACAGTAGCAGTCAGTACAGTTACATGTAAATTTTTCATTCAAATAATGATAAATAAGAAAACCAAGCTTTTTTCCCCTGATTTTTGCTAATTCAATTAACAATTACTAATTGATGTATATGCTGGCATAGCTAACATAGAACACTAATTAATCTTATTAATGAGCACTTTACAACTTTCACATAGGCTTTATTGATTTTTGCCCTAATGAGAAAATTATTTGTCCAATGGCATGTAAAAAATAAAATGTAGTAATTCAACTCTTTGCCTTGTCATTAAAATCTTCAAAGGAGTTTCCTTGCTTTATATCCTTTATACTGTAAATGAGACTTAATTTTGAGTGTTACAGTAATGGGTATAAGAAGCATATGTGGCAAAAGCAGCAGCTGCTTTTCAAAGTTTACATCTAAAAAGACTCAGTTAATGGATATCTTCTTTTTATAAACCTTTAGAAAAGTTTTGAAACAAAGAGATGAAGAAAATATAGGCCCAAGTCCTAAAATGAATGTTGATTACATACTCACCTAAATAACATTGCACACTACAACTGCTACTTTCTTATAGAAAAAAATTCAAGTATATGTTCCAATCATTATATGTTTTAGATAAGTCAAGTCATTAATATATTTGATTAAGTAAAAGTGACTTAGAATGATGAATTAAGCCTGTTTAACATTATGATGTAATATTTTGCTTATATATCCATTTTTCAATGTAAGTACCTTGGTTAAATATATAGGTTTTCAATCCTAGTATATAGTTTGACTATCGGATAATGTATTGTTTAAATTTAGCAACTTATTTTACAGTGAATTTTATTGGCTAATTGCTAAATGTTCTTCAGAGGCTGTATTTTCTATGTTTATCTCCAAGTTGTAAAGTCCTGAGGAAAAAGAGAATGTGACGATTGAGGTATTGACAGCAATAAGTACTAAAGCTATTCAAAAATTGCCACATGCCCATGGGAGCAGTCTATTTTTATAGCTGTTGCATGAAGTAACCAGTGGTTCTGGTTGTAAGTATGGCATGCTAGGAGTTATAGCAGTTGAAATACCTTCGCTGCTTTAAAAAATTTGTTAATATCAGTGGGCTACAAGGAGACAATTTAATTTAGGAAGTTCAAAATTATGAAATGACTACTACTTTTTAAACAATCTTAATCTGTGTTTTACCGGGTCACATCATTAGTAGTTTTTATAGTTATTGTTCAGTATAAAGAATATATATTATATAATTTGAGATAAAAGGAGTAAAAGATGAACACTGCAGAAAATTGTATGTTCACAAAGTTTATTATTTAAAGCATTTCTTCTCACACTAAGTGAGCTACTCCTAATGAATTGCTTGTATTTAATGGTTCTATTTTTGATGTAATACTTGTGACAAGCCTGTATAACTTTTATACATTTGTTGCATCTATTTTGCATAAAAGGTCAAGAATATTTATTTAAGGATTTTCTACTCTTCCTTCATAGAATCAAAATAACCCGATAGTTTTGATAACATAATGCAATCAAAATTTTTCTATGGATCTTTTAATTACTTGAACATTGCAAAATTAAATCAGATCAATGACATAGTCTTACAAATTTTTAAGGTTTCATAAAACTTTAAAATATTTTATAATTTTTATGTTATTAAATTATCATAATTAATGCTATTTTAGATGATTTAGAGTTGCTTTTGTTGCTAGGATGAGTATTTTCCTTATTTTACTTAGAAACATATATATAGAGAGATATATAGATACAGATAGATTAAAAATGATCTATTGATGGCAAATAAGATATTTCACTGAGAATGATTGCTGTATGATAATTTTTGGTGAATCTTAATCCATTATTTAAACATATATTTGCTTTTCTTCTCTGGTTTCAGCTGTGCTTGAATTAATTCACAGTTACATATTCAAGGGATTTAGGTCTTAATTAAACTGTGTAATAGGATGATATATAGAAAAATGCAATATTTTAGAACAAAAGTCCTGTATCCAGTATTACTATATTTCTCTTCCTAATTACTTCCAATATATATAGAAAAAATACACCTAAACACTTTCTTAAATACATTAGATTATCCAAAATATTAACAGAAAAAGGAAGCAACAATAGTAGTTTAGTAACTAACTTGGAAATAAAGTGAGTTACAGAATATTCATAGTATGAAGATTATCTTGCAAGTTTTGAAATAAAAATAAGCATCCAAAAAGTTTTATATCAGACACATCTGGAAGTTTTCTAGATTGATTTTAGAAGTTTATGTTTGTCCTGGATTCTCTAACACATTAAAACACTAGATATTATGAGTCACTTTGAACTGATGTAACTTATTTCCTCAAAATTCTGAATTTCTATTTATAAAATAAAACTACTCTTGCTTGTCATGTAATAAGACATATAAAGTTCTGAGAAAGACCGCCTAGAAATATTGTGGAGTACTGTTTTGGTTTTAGTCTAATCCACATGTAAATTGTGCTTGACAGTATGCGACTTAACTTCCTTTAGAAAAAAAAATGTCCTGAAAGAAATTCCTAAGCATTTTCATCTAATTCTTCTAATGTTAATCTTATTCCCACTTTATGAGGAGTCTTCCTTTTGACTGGGTACATTTCTTTATCCTGTGGCATTTTAAACTTGTTTTATAATATAAAAACGTCAGGTAATTGGTTTCTAGGTATGCAAACTGTCTTATGCTTTCTTTTGTAATGCTGATTGCCAAAGCTGTAAAGTATGTATTCCTTTTTCAGCAAATACTTTAGATATTGGAAGAGCTAAAAAGAAAGGAAATTTTCTTTTCTGATGGAACATAGTGCATTCTTAGCACACTACCTGTGAAATGATGCTTTAGTTTGAGCCATCCTGTTCCTAATTAGCTATGATGTAGATTTTAAATTAGGGTTTTAAAGGACTTCTTCTTGAATTTATGGAAAATCCATTCAGAATCTCTATAGGATGGCACCACACAGACTACTGTAACAAGTGCCTTAATTATTTGCTGTGACCTAGTAGATCACTACATGATTAGTTCATCACACTGCCCCCTGGGAGACAGAGTGTGACACAGACTTCTGTTCACAATCTGGTAAAAAAAATGAGGTAGTTTCCCTTTCCCCCTATTAATTTCTGAGTTAGACAAGCTGTGCTGAATCAATTAGCCTCCTATAAGTTTTGCCTATAATAGGAGCCAAAACACGCTGGAAGATACAGGGAAAGGTAAGACAGATTGAGAGATTTAAGTGGGACAAAGATGATGATTACTTTGTTTAAAAAATTTTGTCAGGAGTAGCTACAACAACCTTTCAAATTTACAACACTGTTACTCTTTATGATATCTTTACACAGATGAAAGGCAATCTTACAGGCAGGACAAGATATAAATAAAGCAAAGATACTCTGCCATGTAAGAGGCATACAGAATCTTAAAATCCGATACAGATATGCTTTGTTCTTGTCTCTTCCATTTCTCCCTTGCTTGACATGCTGATGGTGAAGAGTTCAAGGACAAAATACTTCACATCCTCAAAACTATCTGATAAGATCTTGTTGTTCTTCTCTTTCCTTTATATTTTCATATATATTTATAATTGTACTATCATGCAACTAATAGTGGAAAGTTGCAAAAGAATAGAAGTTGTGAAATTGACAATGAAGGTAAAGACAACCTCTCATAGACACTTGTTCCCCTTAAAACCTCCAACTGTCATAACATACAACTAAGGAGTTTTGTTTTTTTTTTTGTTGTTGTTTTTTTTTTTTTTTCCGGTACCAGGAACCGAACTCACGACTTTGCGCTTGCCAGGAAGGCGCTGTGCCACTGAGCTAAATCCCCAGCCCCAACTAAGGAGTTTTAAATGATGTCAAAATGTAACTACAATTGTAATTGTAATTGTAATGCTTGAATAGACAACAAAGAAGAACAAATAAAATCATGTGTTCAGAGAATATGCATAGACAGGCAAAAATGTATATTACCTTCACCCTTATTGATTAATATACTAAGATCTGTTATTTTTAAGTCATTAAAGTGACCTAAGAAAGGAAGTTAAAAATAAAGGTATATTTAGGGCTAATGGTGAATTCAATTTGTTACACCAATTTTTTTCTTCAACATTCCTGTTCCCACTGTGACTGAAAAAAAAATATAGGCCACTCTAGCAGCGCTCTCACATACTCATCTACCAAGTCACACATACACATACCTACACACACATGCCTCCACTTATCCAGAAAAATTAAATCCACCCAACTTTTGCACAGTATTGAACCTCTAGAACTTGCTTTCTTCCATCATTTTGAACTCAATCTGTTGTATAATTTAAATGTTATTAATGTAATTCTGAGAAAAGGTATGGGAAAAGATAAAGAAAACACAGCTGTCTCTAGGAATGCTTGTATCCACTTAGCTCCTGTGAAAATCACAGAAGGACTTAGCCTATTAGAGTATCACTGAGTTCAAATAGGACAATTCAAAATTATACTGTAATACAATTAACACAATCACAGTTGCCATAGAATATAGTACCATTATTAGATATACCAACTGCCTTTTGTAAGAACGGTAGTGTCTCCATGAGGACTAAGAAAGCTAGTTTTACATTGTTTCAAATATCCAAAACTCATGACATGCTATTTCAATATTTGCAGTCTAGAAAATGAGATAATTTTTATAATAAATTTGAATGTTTTTCTCATATTAATATGACCAACTTGTCAAAGCTGCTGCCTAAATTTAACAAGTTTTCCCATGAAGATCATCTGAATGAATTTAATTGAGGAGATACAGCAGTATCTCCACAATACTTTGTTCAAATTTCCTAGGTCATTATGTAAGATTTGGAATTAAATACATAATTCAAATTCAGACTCTAGCAGTTTTTGCTTTGTGGTCTCTGACATCAGATCTGCTTTCTTATGAGAAGCTGGTAATCCTTCCTAGTACTGTTGCTGTGGATTGAGTCTTCAACATCTTGAACAGTATATAACAAGGCCTAAGGGGTAAAGATTATTGTTAAGCACATTGTAAGCATTTATAAGCAATAATTGCCTTCAGCAAAGTAATTAGTGTTTATTTAACAAATGTTTACAGGTGGTTTCTTTTTACAGGCATTGTCTAGGCAGAACAGCAGAGCAATATCATTGACGAGTTTAATTCAGGCAGAACACTTTTGAAGAAACAAATGCTATCTAGAAATAAGAGGGCTCTTATCATGTTCTTGTCTAAAATATACCAGTTATATCAAAAATTCATTTTTAATTTTTGTTGCAAAAGTGATTTAAATTATTTTTTGATGTATTGAAAACTATTTAAAATTAAAGCTTCTAATAGAAGAGAAAAAAAGAGAAGAAATATTTATTTCCTGTGACAAGAAGTATTTCCTATAAAAACCACACCCATGCCTCACATACAGGTATTTTTTTTCTTTAGTTACTTGTAAGAATTTGAGAGCTACTTTTGTTATTCTTGTATAAATCTTGATCACAAGATCAATTTGCTTATTCTAAAGAAAGAAATGTGTAAAAGAAGGTGGAAACTATCAAAGCAATGCAGCTACTTTATGAAACTCCTATTCTCTTCAGTAGACCTAGAGAACAGATAAAGAATATTTATTGCGGCCACTCTAAATTTTCTAGTCAATTGGAGTGATAAAACTTGTATTTGTGAAAGAAATAAATTCTGAACTGTAGATTTTTCTTTCTTTTTGATGAATATTCAGAAATGAGTAAATGGAATAATCCCTGAACACATTACACTGACCTTCCTTCTTACAGGGATAAATAATAATAAGCCGCTTCTCATTTAAAAAGTTGGATAGAGTTACAGTTAGGTTAAAGGAAATTCAGATACTTTAAACTCACATTTTGACTTCATTCATTACAGAAATAAACAGTATGATTTTGGGCCAGTCACTTACCACTTATGAACCTCAATTTCTCATATGAAAAAGGTTGCTTCATAAAAATATATATGAGCAAACTAATTGGTTTCACATATATAAATATATTAGATATAGAAATATTTAATGGAAAGAACACACAGTAGTCTATAACTTTTTCTGACTTCTTACAATATTCATTATATGTTCCAGATAACATCAATATTCTATTCACCCAATGAAGATATGATAAAACATATCAGCTATATCACTATCAATTCATGTGTTTATTGTTAATAAAATATTTATTGGATGTGCAATGTGTACATGATATGATATAGACCCTGAGGGAAATAAATGATGCAGCCATAAATCTGTTTTCAATTAACTTACTATCTATTAGTTTAAAAAGGCACATACACACCTATCACATAGGAATAGATTACACTGTTTTACAGAAAATACAATACTCAGACTGTTCAGAGTTTAAAAATATTGCCGTATGTGTTATATCTATATATGGCCCTATTCCAAGTAATTTCTGTGTATTCACTGGCTTAATCTTTCTAACAGTTCTTTGGAATAATTTCTAACTCAATTCAGACCAAAGTAAAACCATAAAGAAAAAGTCTATACCCATGCAGTCCAAATTAATAGAAAGAGAAAATGCAAAACAGGTTTAATACACATATGGTTTAAAATAAGTGATGACATGTTATTGGGTTTAAGAATTTGACCTTAGCATTCTTTTCTTTATAGTTACATGCATTTCAGGTGGTTTAAGCAAAGTTGTAAAATATTAAATGCTAAGTCCAAATATGCAACTCAAATACCACATTTTTAAGATGAATATATATTGGTCTAAATTTTAGGTCCTAGGTGATAGAAGAAATAGAATTCAGAAGACAGCTGGTATACCAAGAGTCAAGGTGCAATTCCAAAAGAAACTGGAGATGCTCAAGTGAAATAAATCAGAAAGAGTAGCAGAAAGTCGCTAAAATCTGAAAGATAAACTTAGAGTGTGTGCTTATAATAGCTTAAATGTTTTTCCTGGAAAAATAGCCTGAGATTTTTCCTATGTAGTTATCTTACCACTTTGGAGAGATAATTGAAAATTGTGAAATAGTCTGCAAGGTGCAAAGATATACTGCACATGTGTTACCTTGGTAGATGACAGATAGGCAATTTCATTATTACTATTCTAGTTGTAATCCTATACTAAGGATTGAAAACTATAAAGTAGAATGGAGATGTCAGAAAACCATAGAGCCACCGTGTTAAGAAGGCGGTCATGCATTTGTCAAAAAATAAAAATTACAGGTAATGACCAGATATACAAAGTTAAGGGAAAAACAGCAATATTAAACTTTGTATAAAAAGTGAGCTCCAATGGAAGAGTGATGGTATTTTATTAAAATGATGAGAGGATAGTTGTATTTAGTTGCAAGGAATCTCAAAATAATACACTGATAATAATAGCAATAACATGATTGTAATGAGAACAATCATAAAAGTAAAAATTATAGTGAATTTTTCATAACATTTCTTCTTACAGTTACTGATCTCTTGACATGGACCATATACCAAATTAAACTACTCTTAAATGTTCACAACAAAGCCATGAAATATGTAATATTACTATACTTTATTACAAATGCAAAATTATTTGAAAGTTTGTAAGGATCATATAATGATCATTCTACCAATATCAAGTCTCAAGACAATGAGAAGTTCACTATATAATAAAACCATGTGAGAAACACCCTACATCATTGTAACACAAGAAATGATATAACTCAACTGTGAAAGACAGTATGCACAATTGTTAATCCAATGGAAATTAGAGCCAGACTTCCTAGTTCTGGCTTCATTGCTGCTACTTACCTACCTGTGTAATCTTGGGCAACTTATCTTTTCTGTCAGAACTTTTCCATTTCCAAAGTGGCTATGAAAATATTGCCCAACTGATTGAATTGATGTCTAGCTGAAGTAACTTAGAATGCATAAGATCCTTACAAAACTGTAGTGTACATAGTAAGCCATTCAAAATATCGTGTATTTCACGAACATTTTGGACTTGTAGAAAAGTGTGATTGGAGAAAGAGGGAAAGAGTTTTTCTACATCTTTTCTTTCGTGACTTAGCACAAATATGATTGTCTTTTTGGATAAGTTTCTTTTTAATTTCTAAAGGATTTGTAAAACGAATGTTTCAGCACCTTTAGCTTCTTTTCTTCCATGTTTTTTGCTATTAAGTCACTCATATAGACAATAATGTAGTACTTAGTTTAAAAGTTTTTTTATAACTTGAACCTAGGAATCATGCAGCCCTGAATGTCACTGCAAACTAGATTTGAACAGAGAATTAAGCCCTTGTTAGAACATACAATCCGTAACTAATCTATTTGGTTGACCCCTTGCCTATTTTTAGTTCTGTTCTCATGTGAACACGGTATTAATTTCTGAATATATATGTGCCCTCAGGAAAATCAAAACAATATTTTCTAAATTGATCATTCACTCAGTCTAAACTTCCAAAGAAGATTGTCGGAAAATGTTTCTAAAGTCAAAAAAATTTTATTACTTTATAGGACGTCAATTTTAACCTTATTGCTCTAGTTTCTTCCAAGAGTAAAGGAGGACTGAAAATCTGAAGAACGCTGCTGTTGGAAACTAGTTGAGCAACTAGCAAAAGGAAGTACATTTTATTCCCTCTCCTACTGCTTTCAAGAAAAGTGCTGGTTGTAAAAACAGGATGGAGAAGTGTGTAAAACTAGATAGTGAGAAAAGAGGAGCGTTCTTCTGATTCCCACCTGAGAATATTTCATTCATTTCTATGTAGCCTGACAGAACTGTGGTCAGGTTAACAACTATGAAATGGGGTTGTCCTCCCCTTAATCTATATAAAAATTTAATCTTTCTTTCACAAGTTGAAGGAAATTACGTGCTTTGGAAGATTCTTACACTCCCAAGGCCAAGATCTTGAAGCCTAATATAGAGGGAAATATAAGCACCAGGGAAGCCAAAGGGATAAATTTAAGAAAGTGTAGAGATTCGGAGAAACTCTCCAACTCTTTACTCTCTCCCTCCTACTCTTGCCTGCTCTGATCATTTTCTTCTCCCATTTTTCCTTTAAAGTTGTCCAGAAGAAAAAATCTGGTAAGAACATATTTGGTCAATAATAGGCTCAGTGAATGGATGAAAACTTCCCAACATTTCAGGAACTTGAGGCTCATAAGAAAACCAACCCATTGAACCTAATTGCATGTCCAATTATTGAAATGTATGTGATGTGTGAAATATGTTTTTAGTACATGGCTTCTGCTGTTGCTCTGTGTTGCCGTTGTTTTGTTTGTAATGCTTTCACTTTATTCCAAACTATCAAGTCAGAAAATAAGTACTGCTTAGTTTTTTTTTTCACCTCAACAGAAACAATCTTGTATAAGTTCAAAATCCAGATTACCACAGTGAAACCTATCTTACCCGTAAGTTGTCATTCTACATTTTCCTATTCACTTCTTGTCTTGCTTTCCAAAGCAGCTTTTTTCTAACCTTCTTCCTCTCCTCAAATTTTGCTGTGCAGTTTCCTTTATCATTGTATTCAGCAGATGGCTTGGCCTAATTCGCACTGAGAGCATGGGTGTTCACAGTGGGAGAGCCACAACTTGGTGTCAGCAAACCAAAAACAGCACAAGCATTTCCAGGAGGATCTCCAACACTGTATTTACTTCCTGTTACTATGGAAAATGTTTATATGTTTAGGATAAATATGGAACCTCTCTCCCGACCATGGATCACAGATTTCTTTAGAAACAATCATATAGTTTTCTTTTTTAGTTTTTTTCACTAATTTTCAAGATCTTCCTCTCTGATCTACCTTTTCTATTCATATTAAAAGTATTGGAGAGGCAAAAACAAAGCAAGAAAAATGTCTTCCTGTGACACAAAACTGTTTTCTACTCTCTTTTTTCTTTTCCTTCCCTTAAAAATGAAAGATGCATCAATTTCTCCCTTTTGACTTCTGCTCACCTAGGGCTCCATCCAACTCTTTTTAGCCTATATTAATTCTTTCACCAATATCCTCACCCATTTCTTGAGAGGTAATTAAAAAAATTTCATTAGTCGTATTACTGGACAGAATTTTACTGAAGATTAATTTGGGGGAAAGCCAAACTTCATCTGAGGAAAAGAAGCATACTATGGCATGGGAAGCACAGAAGAGAAAAAGGAGTTATGAAAGACAGTGAAGGAAATCAATAGGAAAACATAAGAGTGAGTCCTCTTATGTTATTCTGTAATTCAGGCCTCACTGTGCAAACTCCTATTTTACTGTTTCTGCCCTCACTGCAACCATGCGTAAACAAGTACACTTAACCACTGCCCTTCACAGACCCCCTACTTAATGTAATTTTCCTAAAAACATTATATTTGGGGGTCTGTTAGTTATTATTTCTTGTTCTGCAGTTTGCAAGGTCATCTCCCAGAGTGCTTTGTACTGTGAGGTAGCAAATTTTAATTGATCCAAACTATTACTCTAATCCATATTTCTCTCCTAAAAATATGAATCACTTAAGCAACCTAAAGTCTAGAAAGATATTTCAAGCTGTACATGTGTAAAATTAAATTCATCATTCCATTCCACTTTCTTTTCTCTTTGTATGTTTTATTTAAATGAAGTGTACTATCATCTTTCAAGTTCAAGGCCTGATCATTATACCTCATACCATCACTATCTTTACTCTCAAATCTCATTGACTGGTGGGTACTGGCAATTCGTCCCAACACATATCCCTTAAATTATTCATGTGTCTTTATCCCCCTTGCTACTTCCCAACCTGTGTCCAGGTTAAATACCCTAATTGGCTTCTTTGAGGGACTTTTCAATTTCATACATGTACCTCCAGCCTGCCCTCGTGACGAGCCTCACTGAGCCAGAGTTGTTTATGCAAAGGGCTTCAGTGAACAGACTGCTGCCATTGGATTCTTACCGCTGTTACATCAAAACTCAAACTCTTGGGGCT
>NW_004955403.1:34841127-34928053 GCF_000276665.1 Chinchilla lanigera | reverse complement strand
CTCAAACTCTTTAGCTCAGCTTACCCAAACTTCCAGATGTAACCCCATGACCGATGGATCACTGCTGCACTGCCCAGACTCACTAAGCTCCAACTGTGTTGAAGTTTTAGTTTCCTGAGTGTCATATTCTTTTTTTCCCTTCACATATTTGAATGACGGGAACAGAATATGGAATGATGTAGCCACAAGCCAAGGAATTCAAGGAATGCCAATGGCCCCCAGACCTGGAGGAAGCAAAGAAGGTCTCTTAGAGCATCTAGACTTAGAATTGTGCTGGCAACTCAGTTTCAGATTTCTGACCTCCAAAATCATGAGAAAATATATTTCGGTTGTGTTAAGTGCATGATTTAAGGCAATTTCTTACAATAATCAGAGGACACTAATCCAAGTAGGTATTGTCTATCTGTTCCACTTTTTACTTAAATCCTAGCATTACATGAGCACAAAGTAGACACCTGTATATAGTTCCTTAAGAAATGGAGAGTCACACATATAAATTGACCTTTGTTTATTGATTACATTTAAGCTGAGCTGAGTGATTATCGAAGAAGTTAATGTATGCCCAATATGGAAGGTTTTTTTTTTGTTTTTTTTTTTGGTATCGGAAATCGAACTCAGGACCTTGCACTTGCCAGTCACTGAGCTATAACCCTGGCCCCCCAATATTGAAATTTAAATACATGTATTTACGGCTATGTATGTAAGAAGGTAAACTTTTGTCATAATCATGAATTAATGTGTCCAAGACATACACTGCTTTCTTAATCACATCCCACCTAAATATTGTCCAAACTTATGTGAAAACTTATCTGATCTTGACTTTGAAAATCATCAGATTTCATCAAATGTACAGAAATATGAACATACTATAGAAGACAGATATGATTCTAATAACTTTATTGAAAAGAACAGATATTCACAATCAAGTCAGTGATATAACACAATATGAGCCTTGAATCTGTTCTTTTTATAATTATGGCAACATCTGTAGTGTAACTTTTATCATAAAATATGTAGGTATGTAAGCCTACATTTAAGTAGCAGCAATGATGATTTAGGAAAGGCTTATTTTTAAAACTTTACAAACCTACAAAGAGGAATAAATTTGAGTTCATTAATATAGCCTACAAGGGAACACTATGCTCACACTTCATTAAAAATGTTATTTTGGGAGTAAAGACTGATGTATTTCAAGGGACTTATTTTAATTTTGGTACTTCAGAGCCTATGACATCTATCAGTCTGATTTCCAGTGAAGATATTCCTTTGAACAGCCTTTTTTTGGGGGAAAAAGTCTACCTTGATTTACCTGGATTAGTTTTAATTAGCAGTGGTGTAGCAGGAAATTGGAAGCAAGGAAAGAATGGAGGAAATTCAAGAGAAAAACTTATGAAAGAGATTAAGAAAAAATTATAAGGGCTAGAAAAGATATTTCAGGCTTTATTTAGTAGAGGGATATTAAATGCACTGTCTTTGGAGAAAATGTCTTATTGTTCTAGTAATTAAATGGCATTGTGTTTGATGAGATGATTCCAGAACGTTCTTCATAATGCTAATCTACTTCAAGCATATTAATTATATCTCCTCTGTTTGTACTAATACCATGGCCAGCTTTGAATTATTGAACTTTTCCTTGTGACATTTCTGTCTGCCAGTTACCTTCAAACTTCTTCATTTCATTTGCTATTGTGTTCATCTCAATAGTGTATTCAAATGATTTTTGAAGTTTATTGGCTGTATTCAGCTTTTAAAAGATGCGCAGAAATATAGGGAGTTATTTAAATCAGAGCTTTTCATTCAATATTATCAGTTCAATGTCATCCCACTGGTAAAAATGTCATTTACAAGTATTCTGGTAGTTAAAAAAATGATAAATGCATGACACAGTAGGTCATAACATCTATATGTTAAAATGCAATGTTCTAGATCAAATTACCTAATGAAAAATATGACCTGTGTGTGTGTGTGTGTGTGTGTATGTGTGTGTGTATAAATTATTATGTGAAAACACAGGCATACATTTTAAAGCAACCAATCTGGTTTCAACACTAAAGAATTATTCTTTTTACATATAATACTTATATGATTTTCAGTTGTTTCTCTTACTACCTCTACTCTCATATATCTACTAGTGTGACATACTTGCTCTACGTACAAGCAATCTTTTGTTAATATATTTACTCAGACTGATTGATCAGTTTGCTGTCTTTTATGTACATATGTACAAGTGTTGGTTTTCTGTGATTAGTTCATCAAAAATTATAAACTTTAAAATTATTTTCACTTTGAAGTGATTATTAACTCAATAATAAATCTCAGGGCTGGGGATTTAGCTCAGCAACACAGCACCTGCCTGGCAGGCACAAGGTCGTGAGTTCGGTTCCTGGTACTGGAAAAAAAATAACAATTCTTATCATCTAAGCATATACCATTTACTGATCGAATTTAACTACCCTTTTCCCACTTCCTGCAATGCCCTTCCAACACTCTAGCAATCATTCTTCTATTTCAGATCTACTTTTTTTTAGCTTTCTCACATGAGAACTTGAAGTATGTGTCATTCTGTGTCTGATTTATTTCACTTAACATAATGCCCTCCAGCTTGATCCACTTTGCTGTAAATGACAAGATTTAATTACTCTTTGTGGCTGAATAATACTCCACTCTGTAAATATATAAACATTTTTCTTGTTCATTCATCTCTTACATAAGCTGATTCTCTTTCACTTTACTGATGAGATACAGAGATTCTGATAAAATGTCCTATAAAGAATACATTTTTATACATCCTGTCATTTGGGTATAACAGTCAAAATACATTTTTAATGTACTGTCATTCAGGTGTAACAGTCAAATGTTTGTGATAAATATTTGCCTTCTTAAGTGTAAAATAATAATCTGTATTTTTCCCTGAAATTTTTTTTTGCAATTTAAACTTTAAATTAGGTAGAACATTCCTTTTGATTTATGTTTAATTATCTCAAGTTAGTATATTTTATTACTTACTGTTTGGAGTCTGTTTTTTATTTTCTTGTGTGCACCTAATTTAAACACTGCTTCTCACCATGTATGTATTATACTGAAAAAAATAGATTGATGAGTCCAACTATCTGCAAAATGTTTCCTATTTTCAGGTTTGATTGACTTGTGAGTACGCTAAAAAAAAAAATATTGAATAAGACTTTGTTTCTTGTTTTATCAAACATTATTATATTCCCTGGTTTATGAGATGCAGGTATGAATAAAAATAAAGAAGTTCCCATCACTATCAAAAATATCACTTAGGAAGTATGAATGAGAATGAGTTTTATTTAGTTCTTTACCATAAGCCTCAGCAATGAAAGTCATAACGTTAAAGGATGATAGATAAATAGATTTTTCCAGTGGTTGGTAGAGAATATTTGAAGCTGATGTGTATGTACATTGAGGCAAACACACACAAATGATAAGCTTCTAAGTCCTCCCATCATCAAAGCAAAATGTTTAAATCGCTTATCCTTGTTTTGGCTCACATTACCAAAGTCACGGATTTCGGAATTTCTGTTCAAAGTTTTAAGCTGCCCTGATGCTCGTTTTAATTACTATGAAATGACATGGGATGGTCTGCACCTGATTTGCATGGTTCTTCCTTACAGCTACTCCACGTGCAGCCTGGTAAGTCCTGCCCTGTGCACCGTGGGGAGTAACATAGTAACAATAGTATTTGTGATCTGGTACGCACTGTTAAAAGCAGCTCTTCTTTCACCAGTGGATACAAATACAGTACAAAGTATGTCTTATCCAGGGGATGCTCAGTGACTTACTATGGACTGGTGACTGATAATTTTCATGAATGTGTGGTCAGTTTACCAATATTGTTTATTTTTAATAACAAATATTCTCTAAAAACAAATTCTTGATTTCTCAATATCTTAAATTAATTTTAATGAATATATTGAGTTCACATTGTATTTAGCTAGAATTTGTTAAAACAGTAGTTGGATAAAACCATCATAGCAAAGATAATTTCATTCTGTCAGAAACTATTACCTGTCCAAAAATCATAATTATTCTAAAATTTGGATCAGTTATTTTCTAGGGTTGATTTCTGCATGTATTTCCCTTTTTTGTTTTTATTTTAGACATATATTCTTATTTTCAGAGTGACATAAAATTTGCTATTTACTGTGATAAGGAGAAATTTCATTTCTTTAGATCAGCTCTTCTTTTTATTAATAGTATTGTCTAAATTACAGATTTTTCTGCTGGTAAACTAGCCTTTATGTATGATCTCTAATATTAGACTTTGACATTTTAAATGAACATGTGTTCCAATCCATTAAAACAAATATGTTGAACTATCTACATTATTTTAGAAGATGCTTATATATTTGTATTTTTTCCATCAAATAACCACATTTCTATCATTCCTATTAGTCTTTATCCTCTAGAAATATAATTCTTATGTGAAGTTCCATCAATCAATATTTGAAAATGCTCACCAAAATGTACAATGCTATATTCATTGTATAACACTTTGCAAACATATTTTCATGCCCTTTTTATGGACTGAGAAACTACTTTCTTGGGGAAAAAAAGGATTTCATTTAGTTACTAAAGTTAGGCTTTAGCAATGTCTACATATTTTCAGGATTTGGGATAACAGTTGGAAGCCAGTTTGTAGGCAGATGTAGAGTATATAAATTTAATGCTCATATGTCAATGAATTCTGTGATTCTAAGTATTTTGAGTCAAGTATGTATTTCCTTATCTACCAAATTCCTTGCCCCCTCAATACGGACAAAATTTTATCTAATCATAAGTCAGAGGTAAGCAGTGAAAGGTAAGTGGTTATTTGCAGAAAAAACATATTGACTTAACATTCGTGCTTGGGCTTAGTCCAAATCTTAGTATTCTTGATGTTAGTGGACTGTTCCTTTTCATTACTATGCAGTGAAGTCACCAGTGCTTGTTTCTTTGGGTATGTCTCACTGGAACCTGAGATGGACAGGCCCAGTAGAAACCTTCAGTTGTAGGAAAATAAACATAGTAAAGGATGGAGACTTTTCTCTTACAGTCCATGCTTTGAGAGCATCAAGTGTATACTGATTTATACATTTTGCACTTAGCTCACATTTACAATAGTATTTAGGAAGAGAGCAGTACTCATCCTGCAACAGTACAAACATAGTCCCTGAAAATGTGTCTCCACAATCATGAAAATTGGTCTTCTGCTTCACTGGCAAAGGCAAGAGGGACAATGGACAAGAGGTATAAGTCAGAAATGTTTAAATGAAGGACCCAGGACTTGTGTCTGATGAGCAAGGGCAGCAGCGCCTTATTGTCTTTGTTTATGGTTTGCCCCCTCTGTGTGGAAATGGAGCTACATGAAAAACACTGTAGAGAGAACATTTGAACAAACTACTCTATTTTGTAATAGTTAACAGAGAGAATGAGATTCAACAGAACTAAAGACAATACTTAGTATGACCACTCATTGACAAGCAAAAGACACTTGCATGCTTCTCTTAGTGTCTTTACTTTGCATTTCCATTTTGGAGGATTTTGTTTGGTTGGTTGGTTTTTGTTGTTTTGTTTTTGTTCTGGTACCAGGAATCGAACTCACAACCTTACACTTGCCAAGCAGGCGCTGTACCACTGAGCTAAATCCCCAGCCCCATCCATTTTGGAGGACTGATAAACACATTATTTAGAGATTACGATCAAATTTGAAAGGATTTATGATGTCATGAGCACATTTTCTGATAAATTTCCTACTAGTTTCTGCAACAATAGAATAGAATACTATTGTTGCAGAAAATTGTAACTCATCATAACTATTCAATAGAACAGTATTCTACTTTTTTTTTTTTTTGGTTTTTCTCCAGTACCGGGAACCAAACTCACGACCTTGCGCTTGCCAGGCAGGCGCTTTTTGCCACTGAGCTAAATCCCCAGCCCCGAACAGTATTCTACTTTATAAACTATTAAAAAGTATCATAAAAAAGGAGTGTCTTCCTAAATTCCACTAGGATTTTTGGCCTTGTTTTATGTGTGTGTGCACATATGTGTGGGATATTTGTGTCTATGTGTCTGTCCATGCGTGTGTACATGTGATGATTTTGCTTAACCCTTTATTGTTAAGCATTAGATTATTTTTCACTTTTATTTAATGTAGCTTAGCAATGGCATAAGTGTATTTATAGTTTGATAATACTAATTGGATATTACTTGAGCTCTTAAATGTATTAATTAGATTGGTAATTTATTATAGTGTATATAAAGTATGTATATTACAGTAGCATAAATCACTAAATTGAATTTTTATTTATAGATATACATTACTTTTTAAAGCAATTCACAGCCTCTAATTATTTACTGTGACATTTCAAGACTACAGAATAATGTCCAATCAATTAAGAAATTATAGTTTAATTTATTTTTATATTTTGTTAAAGAATAGATCTACAAATGCCCAAATGTTAATTACTTTCTAATTGCTAAGTTTTATACATATTTTATGTTAAAGATAACCTGTCAGATTTTAAAACCATTATTCCTCTTATTTTAAAATAATAATAGTCTAATGTAGTCTGCAGTAATAATAACCTTATTGATTGGTTGAAATGCAGATGGAAAATTTCTGGAAAGTTCTTGTAATGTAGTGTCCAGTCAATTAAGAGGAATAGAAAGGAAAGGAGTATTGAAAGCAATAACTATACATTCATTAAATTCTGTGTAGTTTTGGGGTGGAAAAGAACGTTAAGGTGGTGTTATCCTTCAGTCTAGTGTCACAAAATATTGCTTCTAATAAGAATGTAATTTCCTTCCTGGACACTTTTTCCTGCTATCCTTCAGTAATGCAGACCCCGAGGCAGTTAATTTAACATCAGATCCACAAGCACCTGTGGTTGTGCTCCTACATGAAAAGAATGTTGATGTAAATTCAGTGATACCTTGGTTCGTGAACACTTCTGTGCGCAAACAATTTGGCTTGCGAACAGAAGCGTTCAGCAGAATTTTGCTTCATTTTGGGAACTCCGCATCGGGTGATGAGCGCATCATAGCTGTCTCCCTCACACGAATAGGAGTGTAACTCTCTTCACTAGAAGCACGCAAAAAATTTAGGTTTGGGAACCTAGGTACCACTGTACATATTTTTAATTTTGTAAAAGTAATAGATTTTTAAGCATAGTTTTACATTTTTTCTTTTTGTAAATTACTTGTCCCTCTTCCGACTCCAAAATGCTGTCCTTCATACCCAGTTTTCACCAGTGTGGGTATGGGCTTTGAATTTGGGGTAATAAGAGAGGTTCAATATCTTCCTGTTTTAATAATTAATTATTAGAAAATACTTCAAATATTGAAATCTATGGAAATATAATAGCAATATACTTATTCTCAACTTTATAAAAGAGAGCTAATATTATCACTCATCTACTTATTTGTTGTATTGTGGACATAGACGTTTAAAATGCATTGCTCCTCATACCAAAAACTTTTCTTATTTTTTGATAAATTACAAAGGTGTTTATCCATAAATACATTATTGTTGTTTTCTTTTTTATCCTCCTTTGCTGCTCCCCTACAGCCTTGCTCATCATAACTATTCAGCAAGTAGATGCTATGTAAATCCTAGGACTGTTTTTGTCAACAAACTCACCCCTGCATACACACTCGCAAATTTCTGTTTAAACATAAATGTTTAACCACAGCTATAGACCCTTTATTTGTGCGAGCATTTTGAAACTACCACCTGTATGTGGTAAGCTAGGCAACAAAGTACTGGCCTGGTTTGAAGGTGGAAATAAAATGCCCAGGGTGGAGAGAAAATTCACAGAAAATATGCTGGATCATTATGTACTGACACAATGCCAACCTCATGTTCAGCAGTAAAGGATATGTTAGGTCCCAGGTGTAAAGAAAAATGTGGGCACAGCTAGCATTTAAGCTATTATGCTGGATAGATCTATAGTGTGATGGATAAACTTCACTGTCAACTTGATTGACTGGGAAGTCACTGAAGGGATTAGTAAAGCACATTTCTGGGTCTCTCTGGGTGGGTTCTGTAGGCATAAACTTGGGGTCTATATCTGGTCCCTTGCCCTTTTTTTCTTGGACTCTTCCCATAATGGGAATAGCATATGTGACAATAACCTACGTCCAATCTCAAGTAAAACCATTCTTTTGTCTCAGACACTTATTTTCCCTCTTCTATTGAATGTCCTGATCAATAGCATTGTAGGACATAATCATACAATTGGTGAATCTTGAGTATATGAGATAGAAGTATAGTCTTTTCACGTAGTAGTTTATATAACATACTTGAAGATTTGAGGATGACGGGAGGCAAGTACAACAAAGGCAGAAGGATGAGTCATGACATTGTTATACCAGGAAGCAATAAAAAGACAGTCTCTCGGTACTGTGTTTCTGATCCTTTTAAAGTCTTCTTACTCAGGATTTATACCAGAATGAATATTTAAAATTTGCATAAATTTGCATATGATTTTATAATCTTTGAATTTTTAAGATCTGTCTTGCTGATTGGGTGGTCCAGATGTTATCTGGAAGTCAAAATTTAATGAAATACTTTTGAGACATCTGTCTATTTAAAGGAAAAATAAAGTTCTTGTCGACCTATGTTATAAAGCTATATGTCATGAACTTATATCTCCATTTACTGCCCTTTCCTTCATAAATGTATTTGGCTTTCATCTGGTGATTCCCATTTATAGGCACTCAACTACCCTCAAGCACACAGACACACATTCACATATGCATAGATGTGCCTAAGGTGTGCAGGTTGTTTGCAAGAGAACTGATGACAATGAAGGACCTGAAAGGACTAGAGTAAGAAAAACACGGCATGAAAGTGAGCATGGAATTGTAAGTTCCCAGTGTGAAAAGTAAGTGAATCAAAATTCACATGCAAGAAGGTGAAATACAAGATTCATTTTCTTAATCTTTCTGTACCAAATGAAACAGAATGTATCATGTCCTTTAGACTCTTTATCATGCCTCTGATTTTAATAATAATTTATTCATGAGTCTTAGATTTTTTTTTGCATCCTTTAAATGTATCATATCTTAACAGTATTTTCTTCTCTTCCAGCTCATCTTACTCCTTTGTAATTTATTTAAGTATTTCAGTGGTTTAGAGGATTGTGGATTAATGATGCATTTAAACTACTTTAGAATGACCTTAAGCTAGGTAAATTACTGAAGTAGTGCCGGCCCAGAATATTTATTTTTGTGGCAGTAAGCTTTTATTCTCTTGTTTAACCACATGGCACACAAACTAACTGGCTAGCTGGTTTAAAATATATGCTGTAAGAGTTACAAACAAATTTTATTAAGAGGGAAATAACGTTTATAATCTTGGCCCTTTTACGGGCAATATTTAATTCTATTTTTCACTATGATTGAATGACTTTATCTTGGCTATTCACAGCACGGGTTTGAAAAGAAGTGAATCTCACAGTAGTTCTGTCTTCAGGCTGGGCCCCGCAGGTGAGATATCTGCCTCTCACAATCATACCTGCAGAAATAAATACTAAAGAAATCATGTACACTTCTTGCATTTGGAATCTCCCATTTGACACTGGCAGAGCACTCTCTGAGCATAAAATATCAGCTTCTCTGTGTTACCTTCAAGCCTTAGGGAAAGTTTCCCCTCTACTCCTGCACCACAACAGTCCATGATCTAAAGATGAGGACCTTTTGCAATGTGTTTGCTGCTGAACTTTGAAGCAGACACTGCTTTCCAGTGAAAAAGTCACTTAGGTGAGAAAACAAAAGACAGACTAATTAATTCATCAAATTATTTCCCCATTTCCCTCTTGTATGCATAAATACAATAGATTTTTGCATAGCAAAAAAGTTCCTGGAGAGCCTTGCATTTATTCTCTTGTTTCTTATCATGATGCAGCTAATGTCATAAAGTCTCAATATTTGTCAAAACCATCTGAACCCATTTTTTTCTGTTAGTGATTTCTGCTTTACATCTCTTCTTTCTCCTGATCCCATTCACTCCAGCTGGAAAATTCTACACACTGAAGGAGAAAACCCACAAAACTAAATTACCGAGAAATAACTCTTGGTCACTTCCCTAAGAAAGCACAGGGCTTTTTTTGTTCATGACCTTAGCGTCCCATAGTATGTCTTAGTCAAAGTTGCCTGTCAAAATGTTAAAGCTTGTAGATTCTGCTTCTAGAACTTCCATCCACCTGTATGTTTGGCTTTGTGGTAGAGTGTTTGTCTACCAAATTTGAGGTCATAGGATAAAAAAAAAGAAAAAAAAAACTGTTATTTGTACTCAGAGTGGCTCTGAACACACAACTCCAGTGACTCCTTCTCTATTTAAACTTTGAAAGTAGTTTCTTGGGGCTGGAGATTTAGCTCAGCAACACAGAGCCTGCCTGGCAAGTGCAAGGTCATGAGTTTGATTCCCGGTACTGGAAAAAAAAGAAAAAAATGAAAGTAGTTTCTTTGCTGGTTGGCTTTCCTACCATGTTACCAGTTATAAAAAGAGGTCATTATGCCTCCAAATCGTCATTCTTTTAGTAGGCTGAGCCTGTAATGAACTTCAGATACAGCAAAACACAAAAACTGTCAGAATAAAGAACTGAAAATAAGACTATCATTTAAGAGTTAATCAAACAAGAGAACATAAAATTATCAAAGTAAATATTATCTGGTATGATTTGATTGTATCAGAGACAAAAATTATGTTGAACAATTAACATTTAATCCCATATTAAAGCCATAGAAAATAAATTGAAATTTGTAAATATTTCAGTTGTTTTCCTAAAATGTTGTTTTAGTTTAAGTGAACTGATAAAAATAAAACTATATTTTGTTTCCATACATTGATTTCAAAGATTTGTAAGGACAGTTAAAAACCTAGCACTAATGTGTCTTTAAAGAAAATACACATAGAAACCATATTTTAATGCAAATCCAAATGACTTAGTATGAAATATGATGCATAGTTTGAATGTATTACTGTTAGATGCAGCCCCAGATGCAGTAGTGGTGTTGCTTTAAACAACTCAAGCCTCCCATACAATAATTTCCTCATCCACTCCAAAATGAAAGAGCTTGATGAAATACATGTTAAATGTGACTAAAATGACCGTCAGATGCAAGTCAAATATAGTAACTATAAGCCATAAAGGATTAATGATTATTTTTATCAGAAAACTAAATTACTTTTGAATTTGTGGTATATTAAGTCCTGTAATAGATTTATGGCCTATTGTTAATTGTGCCAGCAAACATACAACATCTTAAAGTTATCTAAGATTGGCTAGTTAACATTTAAAAGGATTAAAACTTTTTTATTTTAAATGTAAAAGAATAAAAACATATTAACAGACACAGACATTTATAATATAACACAAAAAAAAATACAAGCACTACAGAATATCAGACAAGGTGATAGGAAATTAACAGTGGTGGTTGTATTGCATATTGATATCTTCAAATTGGTTACTCAGATATACAAATATAGGTATGTAAGATTAAAAATATTTTAAAATGATAACAAAGAGAAAGAAACAGTGTAAAATGCATTACAAAAATAACCTGTTAATAAAATACAGTGGATCAGGACTATGATAAACATTTATAAAGATTTAATATACAAATTAGTGTTCACTTTTGGCATTAAAGATTAGGATAAAACCTTCAAAATTTATTTTTATTTTAATAATGTAATTATGCACGTTAAAGGGTTATAATGTGATATCACACGAATACAGTAAACACTGTCAAGTCAGAGCAGTCAGCATTTTCATCTTATCATTACTTTATGTTTGGAGCTTTTGATCATCTCTCTGCTAGATCCTCTCAATTTTATTACAAGTTGCTGTGAACTGTATTCCTGCCACTATGCTGCCGAAACTATTCCTCACTATATTTTGGTACCCACTATCCAAGCTCCCTATACTCGCACTCTCACTCCTTCCGGTTCTGTAATAGTCACTGCTCAACATTTAGATTGAAACTTTTTTAGCTTCTGTGTATGAGAGAGAACATGTGACATTTGTTTTTCTGTGTCTGGCTTATTTCATGTACCATGACATTTCTCAAAAGAAGAAATATAAATGGCTAAACAAATATACCAAGAATGCTCAATGTTTAACTATTAAGAACCACAGTAAAATATCATCTCATACCAGTTAGATCTTGTTTAGAAGACAAAACAAAACAAATGCTAGCAAAAATATAGAGAAAGGTAAATTCTCATGCCATGTCCTTGGAAAGTACTATAGCTTTTAATGAAACAGTTTGGGAGCTCTTCAAAATAAAAAATAGAGCTACCTTATGATTTACATATCCCACCTTAGTAGATATACAAGGGAAATGAAATCAGTTTGGCAAAGAACACCTGTACCATCATGTTTATTGCAATATTCTTCATAGTAACTGAAATGTGGAATCAAAATAGTAAACAAATATATGTATATATATATATATATATGAATATATTTAACAAAAATAAAATATTGTTAAGTGTACTGAAGTGGATGGAATTTTGAGACATTTTAAATGAAGTAAACTAGACAAAAGTAGTCTTGATCAAAGATTAAAGTGAACTATACAGCATACTGCTGTTTTGGGTTTTCTTCATGATATCTAGCATTTAAAAATTTCATAGGAAAAAACTTATGTCATAGTCTATAAAAATAAATGTGTCACTGAAATAACACAAATAATAACAGTAGTAGTTATTTTATGGGTAAATTAATAAAATAATATTTTATAAAAATAATATGCATGAAGTTTAAAATGGTTAAAGTAATATGTTAAATTCATGGCTCATTTAAAAATGTTTCCATGCAAATTGTATTCATTTACCAGTTGTTATTTTTCAATTGAAATATAACATAATAGTATATTTTAATTGCAAGATGAAAGCACTTAAGAATGTCAATGTTTCATCATTACTTTCAGAATAATTGAAATAGTTTAAAAATCTTATACAAGATGAGTGTTCTTGCTAAAATAATAAGCTGAAATTAATTTTAGAAAAGTCTACATTTATTAATGAATTTTGTGTTTATTTTATTTGTGTAAACACCACTAGCCCATTGATAGAATGCCTAGATACATACAATGGTGATTTAATTTTATTATCTCTGATATTTTATTGACTTCAAAAGACAACTAATATTTATATATACATTGTGGTGCTTTTGTTATGATGCTATATGGACCAAAGGAGGATAGTAGAACATACCTCATTCAGATTTCTTAGCTTGGTGTATCACATATCGTATGTTTAGAATCATGATGTGTGGACCTTCCTTTACAGTTCTAATTTCTTTACAAATACTAAGAGGTGACAGGTGCTTAAACACTTTGGTTGTAACAGTATTTCTTATGTTCATTTAATCCTTTATTTTATAGAATGCAAGCACCAAAGATGCAATTATACAATTTAAAAAATTTTTATTCTGTAGAAACAAGGAATGGAGCTTTGAATTACCCTGCCCCGTGCTTCATCATACAATTTATTTCATTCAAATTTGTTTTCCACTGAAACTCAGGTTACAGGCATCTTAAAGGGCCTTACATACCACCTGTGCAATATCACCTATTCAAATGATCTGCACTTGCACTTTCATTTTTACAATTCTATCACTGTTCTTTGGTTAAAATAAAACCTATTAGGTCAAACACCCCTTAGAACATTTTTCCCTCCTCTATGAAATTAATCTTATCAAATCATAGAAGGACCAGTGAGGTGACTGCTAGAATACTGGAATAATAATGACATCTTCTATGAGTTAAATTTTTAATGTTCTTCATATCTAATTTTGCCTGTAACTCATATGTCAGCATCATAGCAGGACAAGATTTGTGTATACTAAAATGAAATAATCAGTTTGAAAGATCACTTATTTCCCTTAATGTAAAATGCAGTACAAAAATGATAGCCTAATAAAATATAAGTGGATTGGAACAATAAACTAGAAATATTAACATGATTAAAGTTCACAAACAAATAATACACAAACTACATGATAAGAGGAGAGGAAAGACATACTTCGTTGTTCCTGTATGGCAGAGCAAAACTTCTTTATCCATTCACTGCTGTACTTAGATTAATTCCTAAATATTTAATTTTTCTTAACGTACTGTGAATGATATTTTTTCCTAATTTCTTTTATGTTGGGTTCAATATCCATGTACAGGAACACTACTGATTCATGTGTGTTGATTTTGTATCCTGCTATATGACTGAATTTGGTTGTTAATTCTAAGAGACTTTTGTTGATTTGGAGGGGTCTTTACCTAATTTGACCCATTTTGGCATGAAGTCCATTTTATTTAAATATAGGCTAACTACTTACACCTGCTATTTTTGGGGTTTCCATCCTATGGAATATTATTTTCCATCATCTGATTTTTCATCTATGAGGTTTTTGTTTTTTTGTTTTTTTTTTGTTTTTGTTTTTCTCCGGTACTGGGAACCAAACTCACGACATTGCGCTTGCCAGGCAGGCGCTTTGCCGCTGAGCTAAATCTCTAGCCCCTCTATGAGGTTTTTGGAATAAAATGGGCTTCTTATATGCAGCATAGCATTGAGCTTTGTTTCTTGATCCATTTTTCCAGTTTGTCTCTTGGTCGGGTCTTGAGACCACTTAAATTGAGAGTTCTTACTGATACATACTGACTTATTTCTGTCATTGGCTTGTGTTTCTGTTGCTGATTCCCTATCTTTTCCTTCCACTTAACTACTCACTGTACCCGGTGCATTTGTTCAATTAGACCTTTTGTCATCCTTAACTTCATTATACCCTTCCAGGATAGCCTACAGTATTTTTAGAGTGCTGATTTGATGGTCATGAATCTTTTTGAAATTATCTTTATTAAGATAATGTCTTATTTTCTAATCAGTTTTGAAAGATAGTTTTGCAAGATATATCAGCCTGCATTAGATACGTTTTTAGAGCTTGAAACACTTGACTACAAGGTTTCTTTGTCTTTAAAATTATTATTGAGGATTCTGCTATAATTCTAATTGGTTTACCTCTATGAGTAAAACCATTGCTTTTCTTTAACCACTTTTAGGATTGTGTTCTTTTGTAAGACTTCCAGAATTTTGACTGTGATGTGTGGTGGAAAGTTTCTTTTGTGATGGTGGCTATTTGGTGTTTTATATGCCTCACTTAAGTGTATGTTAAATTCTTTTCCCTTATGTAGACATTTTTGCTATTATATTTCAGCAGACAGGTTTTTTACACCATCTGTAGGTCTTCTGATTTTTCACTAATTCTAATCAATCTTAGATTAGTTTTCTTTGCATCATGTAGGAGCTTTTGTATCCCTGTTTCATGTTCTTCTATTGTTTTGAAGGTATCTTTCATTACTTGGTCACTGAAAACAGCCCCATTCTTTAGTTCTGACACTGTTCTTACACTGATCACTTCTGCTGCATGTACTTTCAAAAGAACTTTTAACTTCCTGAATTTCTATTTGCAACTTTTTATAGATTCTTAATTGTTTTACATGCTGGTCGTGTATGTTTTGCAACATTCTATTTACTTCTGCAAGCATTTTATTCATATCTTCTATAAAATTGTTGATTGTTTTACTTGGACCAATATTAGTTTTTTATATCTTGTGTGAGCTTTAAAAATGCCTTTTTCATATATATTGTTATCTACCTAGGTATCATTTTGAGTAATTCAATTGTGTGATTTTTTTTTGGTGTCCTCCACTTTAAGGTGTCATAGGTTGGACCTGGGGAAGTTGGGAGCTTTCCGGTGCATTTTTCACTTGTCATATTTTTATTTTCCCGTATTTTCTTGTTTCATGTTTTTATGTTGAGGCCTGTGAGTATATTGTAGTAGAAAGCACTGTTTCTAGTACCTCTTACCTTGATGTCTGATATTCTGTGGTATCCTGTGGTCCTGGCTAAATACTGGCTTTTGTCTCTCTTCCAGGACCCAACTGCTTCTGTCCTGTTGGGATGGAAAGGTGCAGTATGTATGGCTTAGTTCCCAGTTCTCCAGGAATAGACCACAGTATTTTTAATGAACCCAAGGTTATCCAACATATTATCATATCAAGAAAGGCAATTGGCAGCAAAAGCTCTGTCACCTTGGCTATGGTAATAAAATTAAAATTATAGAATGAAATACAAATCAAGTATTTGCACATTCTTAGGATCAATAATGTACTACGCTTAGAGAGTGGCAATCTACAATTATGATATAAACACAAAGAAAAAATAAAAATTAACATACTATTGACCTAAAGTAAATACTAAGTGAAACAATTTTACTTCTACTAACAGTAAAACAGTATTTAATAGTAGTAGTTTCAGGTTAACTAGCTATTTAGAGACTCGTAAAGCTTAGTAGTTATACTAGTCAAAACAATTAGGGTTGGAAATGGAGAATGAAAACAGCAAAATTTGAGAAGTTAATCAGTGGACATAAGAAGGATGAGATAAATTGAAATGCCGAGTCTTGCTGAAGAGTGCACAGAAATTAATAGTGTTAGAGAACAGTCACAGGGAATAATGAAAAAGAAAAAGGGTAAACAGAGCAAAACACAGTAAATAAAAGGAAGATATAAAGGAAGGAAAAAATTAGAAGAAAAGAGAGAGAAAAGAAATTGAGAGAGGAGAATAAATGAAGAAAAGCCACAACCCCCCAAAAAATGCTTATAAAAGAAAGATAAAAATGATAAAAAAAATAAAATAATGAAAAAAGATTGAGTCAAAATAATTCCTATTTTTGTTTTTGAATGAGTGATTTCTTTCCAAAATCTACAGTCATGAGATCCAACCAGTCATGATTTTCTCTGCCTCCCTTCAGACCCTATGGGTGTTGGTGGTACCCTCCCTGTATCCAAGTGTCCACTCCCTGAAACGGGTGTCCACTGTCCATTCATCCTACCCTGTGGGTAAAGTGCAGGCCAGAGTATTTCCTTGCCCCATCCATAGGTGAAACACACAATCAGTCCTGTGGTCTCTCCTGGATTTAGGTAGTGGGGCACAGTTTTAAGTGGATTATTGCACTTAATGTCTATAGTCCCAGGGTCTGGCTTCTCCTTTCTATTCCTGGACCTTGTGCTCATCTAAGATACATCAGTTGGTTAATCTTTACCTCTACTGCCCCATATCACAGGGATGCAAAATGTAGAGCTGGCTTAAAGTTTGTGAATTGTTGTGCTCCTGCTTTGAGCAGGTGCACTGTGTGTTCAGCACAAGCCTGCTTGCTCCCAAGGTGGGGTAGGCTGGCCATGCTCTTGCCAGGGTCTTCTTCACTTGCTATCTTTCAAAGAAAGTAAATTTTAAATCCTCTGCATTGCTAAAGGCAATCATGAAAGAGAACTTCCATAACTGTTTCAGAAAGTAGCAAGAACCATAGGGTGTGTTTGAAGAAAGAATATTCTGAGGGGCATTTGGAGCAATGTTTCTTTTGCTGCAAATAATCTTTTAAGTTTAATGGTTCACTGTATTCATCAACTACACCTTGTACAATACTTTTAAAACTGTTATTTTGTTGTCATTTTCTAATATGCAAATTTGGGGCTCATTTTAGATGTATTAGAAGAATGTCTTGAGTAATGTTCATTAATACCATAGAATAAAAAGTAGAGCAGAAGTTATTGACCAGAGCATTTTGCTCTTGTGTGTGCTGGATGTGGACTTTGGACAACATTATACTTGAGGAAGCACTGATTTCAGTTTAGGAAAAGCAATTTGAAAAGTGATATAGCAGTCAGGATTGCACTTAGGGGTACTAGGAAACATAAAAAATGACACGTAGAGGGTTGCTTTGTGAAGATAATAAGCAATTTGACTAGAAGTAGTTGCTGTGGCCAATATTTTCTTTAAAGTAACTTGTTTCAAGGTGATTGTGATCTGTGCAGTCTCACACTTTCTTGCTCCCTTATGAAGAATCACCGTGAAATAGTGTAAGCAGCATATTTGTGGGTTTACTTGTCTCCAACCTGTAGACATTAATCTTCTCCATTGTATGAATAATACTTAATGACCTTCAGTATCCAAATGTTCAAATTACTTACCGACACACTTATTCAATCACTAATGGTTCATGTATTAATGAATCCATTTGCCTGGCAATAGCCACTAAGTGAAATTGTGGTTCTTTGATAACCTTTCAATTGTGTACAAAGTAGATGCTGCTTAATTGTATTTATTTTTCCATCCAAAATTGTCCCATTTGCTTATTTTTCATCCAGAAAAAGAAGATGCCTGCAGGTGTCTCTGTTCAGAAGGAAAATTTCTCAGAGCAAACTAATTTTGAGATTGAAAATGACTTCAAGGATGTGGTTATATGAGGACAATATGTGACCTTGAATTGTATTCAGTAGCAGAGGAAAAGAATAAAATGAGGGATGTTTAACCAAGGGCTTGCATTAGATATTGTATCTATGTCAATGTGAACATCAGAGATCAATAATCTGTGATTCTTTTTTCATTTTATTGAGCTGATAATAAGAAGTGGCTGCTCTAACTAGGATATCATTTTTCAAGACACTGGTATGTAGATGTGTTCAAAAGACTGGTTCTTATTAATAAAATGTGAGCACGCCACATTTCCAGGTGAGGTTTCTAGGGAGTAGATCATCTTTTATTCCATTCAGCTTGTGGGGTAGAGAGAATCAGAAGTTCCCAAGGGATGGTACCACAAGATGGAAAGAAACCACATCTCTGAAGCTTTGCAAGAAGATACACAACATATGAAACAGAAATACTTGCTTTGAATTGTTGTATTAATGACAAAAAGTACTTGTATCCATTAAAACACTAGCATCTGAGGTTCTTTTTGACAACAGTTGCTAACAATCTAATATCAGAAGAGAATTTTTCATTTCTTTAATGTAAATGTCATTTCCAATATCTGCAGATTAATCTACTCACTGTAGTTTATATCTACCCTAAAATCAATACCTGGAAGGTCTTCATGGATATTGTCAGAAATGTACAAAATGAACGAAATGTGCGTTATGGCCACGTTGCGGTTGAGGTAGAGCTGTGGGCTTTTTTGTCGCCTTCCTTCAGCTTTCATAGAGATGACCAGAGGATGGCGACAGTAGGGGGCAGTGCAGTGTAACGCAAGAATCTCCTGCTCTGAGGCCAGTTAGAACCTCAATTCTAGTACCTCTTAGTGGAGTGGCCTCAGGCAAATGATTGAACACTGCAGAATTTAGTCTAGCAATGTGAAGAAAATGAAATCTACCAAGATGAGTTGGCTTTCAGGACTGAAGGTTATCAATCTATTCACATGTAGTTTGCTAATTCAGCATGCAAAATAACTTTATAGAGTATGTATAGTGTCTGTGACAAAACTTAAGATCTGTTGTACCTTAGCTCAACAATTTACTTAGTTAAAATTGAAAGTATGTAATAAGGTTGAACATTTATCTTATTATTTTCAATTATAATACTCTTAGTCAAAATAGAAAACAACCACTACATGAAAGAATTTTGATTTGTGTGCTAAAATTGTTTCGTGCCTTCTTAAGAAGCAAAGATTACATACTATAGTCTACATGATAATATATATGTGTGTGTGTGTGTGTGTGTGTGTGTGTGTGTTTCAGAACACTATAGACCATAGAAAGTGTTTGACTTTGGTATATATATTATCATATATATTATTATTGCCTGAAAACATATTGGTTTACCATAATTTTAGTCTTTTATCCACCTGATAATCCAGTTTTCCAGTGCTTGGCATTCCTATTTTATAAATAGCACATTAATATTTAGGAAAAGGTAAGAGCACCAAACAACTGTTTGTATTTCCTGACTGATAAATATGGTAAGCATCTTGTGCCATTTGATATTTAACTTTGTATTACAGAGTGTTTGTGTATGTGTGAGTGCGCGTGTTTGTGTGATGCTATAGGAATAGTTTAGCAGGTTAAAATTTGTATTACATGTTGTAATATCCATTTTTTGTAATGACTGTGAGACAATAGATAATGGAAGTAAATGGAAGAGTGGATTTTGGAGATATTTAGTTCTATCATTTTACATAACATAATGTATTTTATTGTGCTTCCCTTTCCTCATGTATGAATGGTGTGTCCATTTAGGAGTCATGTGATTTACATAAGTTAGCATCTTTAAGATCTTATAACATAGTTCACACCACTGAGTATTTGTGGTCATGTAGAAAGTGGTAATTTTTTTTCTGTCTCTTCATTTTTCAATTTCCAGTTATGTGAAGTTCTATGGGGGTTTGTACAAGAAAATATACACATATATGTGCATATATATGTATATATATATATCAATGATTATAGACATTTTAAAACTGTGCAATGAAAGACAATTATAGGAGTAAAACACCCATTGAATGACTATTGATTAAACGTATGTACATATTGAAATATTAATTCAACTTTTATCTTAAAATTATTGTATTTGGTTTATTGATAGTCATATCAGGGCAGGTAATACTTGTTAATTCATATAATAAGAAATACACATTTACCCAGTTGTTCTTTACACAGAAATGTCATGTCTGTCCATGGTGGTGTTATGATGAAACCTACCTTGGTGATTAATGTTTTAAGCACATGACCTAAAAATAAGTAAAATTACCAAAAGACATATTGTGTTATAGTTATCAACCCAAATTTGGTTACTAACCCAAATTTGTGGCTGAATAATTTACTTCCTTCTTAAATTACATCAAAATATTATTTTAAAACATCATCAAAATGATGAGCCTAATAATGCCCATTCTCTTGAAGACGCCATGGCATAACTGTTTCTAGATACCTGAAAAAACTATAATGCAGTATGAGAGTATCTGTTATTTCTTATTGCTCTGTGGCAAGCCTGTATGATGATACTATAATTAGTTTTTTTTTTGTTTAGCCCACACTTATATCTGCAGGAAGCTAGATTTTAGTTTGAGCCATGTGGAACAAAGGTCTAGTTTTTCTTCCTAAAACAAGTCAATTAAAGTTAGGCACCTCTTATTTATCTGTTGTTGTTTTATTATGCTTAAGTCTTACACTGTTGAAAATAAATTTAAATTAAATTTTAAGTTAGCAATTTTTGTGGGTTTTTGTTTTTGTGTTTGTTTGTTTTGGTACTGGGAATCAAATCAGGACCTTGCACTTGCCAGGCAGGCACTTGTACCATTGAGCTATATCCCTGGTCCTAAGTTATCCTAAGTTAGCTAACTTCTGGTATTCATTTTGTTTACCCAATGATCCCATCCTTCTTGTGTCTTATAATGAGTAAACCCAGCCACTTTGTCCTACTACTTTGAAAATTATTAGAGAACCACTTCCAGAGTTCAGAAACAGATAATGTATTTGGACATAAAATAAGAATGTTATAAAAATATGTGGTATTATTTGCTGTGGTTTAGTGTCTGTGAAAGTAATAGAAATAATTGATAGTGGGAAGTGTTGTGTGTAACTTATATGAAGTTTAAGAGAAGAGACACTACGGAATGCTCCCTTTGTTCAAAGATAGGGTAAATATTTTATGTTTGCCTGGAAAACTAATTTCATATTTAAACTGCATATACATTGTAAAATAGAAGCAAAGACAATTTCTTGAGCAATTCTTGATAAAATAACATATATGCACATAAGTGTGTCAAAATTTTGCATATATAAATGGAATTCTAAATAGGTATGTTTATATTGAGAAAGTAAACATGATGATAACATTTATCACTACCTACTGATTATTGTTCACTGATTAGTTATAAGTTTCTTAGTCACCCTGGTTATTAGTGAATATAATCCTGAAACAATGAAATTCAATTCCATGTTTCTTTTTGTAAACAGTATTGGCTTTTTAATAATAGCCTGAATTACTTCTAGTACTATATAATTCACAAGGCAAAAATTGAACTAAAATGGGAAAAAACTTGAACATAACATTAAGAACTTTGTAAAATTTGTACACTATATGTCTTAGATCATCAAACTGCTAAGTACTTCAAGCTATAAAACTAAGCATATACTCTGCTTTCTTTCCATTTCATATTTTTAGCTGAATGCAGATTTAGCTCATCACTGGCTTCTAGCTTAGAATTGTCATTCTTTATTGTTCTATATTTTGGCAGAATCAGTCCGGAGACTATCATTCCAGTAGAAAGATATGACCAGTTGCTTTAAAAATAAGTGATAGTAGTACTGCATCAAGAGAGAAGAAGGTTCATTAAAACTCTGTAGAAGAACCCTCATCAGTCTTTCCATATTGTTTCTGACAGTGCATGAGAGACTGTTATATATTATGTTTATTTTTAGTGCCAGCCAATCTCTCTTACATTCTACTGCAGAATGAAAGGAATAGTAACACTTTCAGAGAACTCTTGGGTTTAGTGTGAGTGAATTAAATTATTATTTTCATTGAAAGTGTTACCCTATTCTCTACTCCAATAGATTTATTCAGAATTAACATGGAGCAAACATTTTTTTTTTTTTTTTATCTTTTTGAGACAGGGTCTCACTATGCAGCTCAGGCTGGCCTTGAGCTCACTTTGTAGCCCAGGCTGGTCTTGAACTCACAATGATCCTCCTACCTCAGCCTCCCGAGTGCTGGGATTACAGGCATGTGCCACCACACCTGGCTAAACGTTTTTATTTTGGGGGGAATCCATTGATAAATTTGATCTTTTAATTAATGTCATGTGTAAACTAAAATCGTAACAAATTTTCTAACTCTGAATTTTATTTCCTTAACCATAAGGAAAAGCATGCAATTTTAATTTTCTAAGCAAAGTGATCAAGAGGGTTATTCCCCTTCCTTTGTGAACTAAAATTTTTACAGAACGTACCTCAGCAAGCAGTCCCCTTCAAATTGCTTTTTTTTGACTGATTGTATTGCTTTTGAATAAAATTGAAAATGTATTAAGGAACAAAGAGGAAACAACATAGTTTTACTAATGGTATTTGGTTTATTTTTTAATGTCAGTGTGTGTGCAAAATCAGAGTCTGATACTATCTTCCAGTTAACAGCCTCAGCTCTAATTCCAGTGTATTTCCTAATTATGTGTCAGAAGGTGGTGAAAAGGTATTGAATTTATTGGAATTAAACTCACATGGAATCCAGCTCCAGCTAACCTTTTAAATTTCAGAAGTGACAAACACTTCTTTTACTGTTGTTCACGTCTGTGCACAGTATTCACTGACCTCATTTTGTCACTAGACCTTGTTTCTATTTATGGGCATTGGGCTTAGTCAAAGCATCTGATGTCCCTCCTTTGCGTATGAGTAGCAGCTATCCTGAAGTTATTGTTGAGGAAGAAAATGTGTTGGGCCGCCATGGCATTCAGGTGAACATTACTTAAAAAAATAAATGCAATTACTTAAATATCACAAATAGGGAAATCAGGTAAGATGCACTCTGGTAAAAAAACAAAATACCATTTTTTATCCCATATTATTCACAATTGTCTGAGTATCAACTTTATTTATATAATGTACAGATTTTTGGAAAAGAGGCATTGTGTGAAGGAAGTAACAAACTCAATTCTTTATACTGTTACTCTCTAAGTCTTATTTTTGGAATTATTCCTAGGTACAGTATCTTAAGGTTGCTATGGATTCTCCAGATGATAGAGAAATTGTAAGTGATTACTGGAACATAGCACTATTTTCTTCATAGGTAATAGATTCTAGAGTCATACTAAGGTTACTCTCAGGTAACTCCTTGGAGAAATGAGGTCTGTAGAAGGTTAAGATGTACTCTTCTCTGCCCCTCTTTGATGCCCTTTCTGTTTATTTGTTCAAGAATCCCTCACCCACTGAGTACAATAAAATAAAATAAAAACAGTCCTAAGAAAAGGGAGCCTTTACTTGCTGGAACATTGCCCTTCCTGATCCCTGCCCTTCATTCATTCCCTCTTCCACACTCTCTTCAAGTTACTTTACCACTAATCCCCTTCTTTTATAACTTTTCTGACTGCTTTAATAGCTCCTTCTTCCTTTTCTTTCCTTTGTATTCTCTTTCCATTTCCTACTTTTTCATACTTTTTCCTTTATATTCTGTGTTCTCTTATTTCTTTCTATTGTTTTCTGTTTTATTCTGTACTTATCTCTCCTTTGCTTCTTCTCTTCCTTTCCCCTTCTTCCATTTTCCATAATATATTTTCACTATTATCTTTCTGTTAATGTAAACAAAAACAGAACATCATAAACTTCTATAGAATTCTCATGAACTTGCCATTATGCATCCTTGTTGTGTGAGAATCCCTAAGAACCGCATTCATTCATCCATAGTTAAAACCAGGTATCTTGATTAATATGCTTTGGTCTCTTCTAGAAGAGAGAGAGTAAGATGTGTTTTGACTTCCTTAAGATCGTCCTTAAACTTAGGAACTCATGAGAAAGACTCATAGGGCTTTAAAAAGCTATTTTACTTATGATTACAGTTTATTATAAGAAAAAGATACAGATTAAAAGTAGCAAAAGAAACAGGCACTGGAGCAAACTCGGGGAAATCAGGTGCAGTCCTCCAGGTATGCGCTCCCTGTGAAGTTGCAAAGAGGTCCACTTTAATATCCCAGCAATGGTACACCACAATATATGTGGAGTGTAGCCATTGGTATCCAGGGTTTATATTTAGAGTCGATAATAGAAGTATGCTGTCACAATCTGACTGAGTTCACCTACACAAACTACAACCCTATCTGACTATCCAATCTCCTCACCTTCTGAATACCCAACCCCCAGCTAAGATAGTTAATCATCATAAATCATGGTTGGTAAGGTATACTTATCTGGTAAGATTTATGTTGCATGGCTAAAGGCCTCAGATATACCAAAGCACTGTTATAAGGCAAAATATATCAAGCGTTCAGCAGTTATCTTCAAAGAGTTGGCCAAGGTCCATTCAAAAGATAGTTCTTTCTTTGGAATGTGCACTATTTGTTTAACTCAGAGATCTGAGTTAATTCTTTTTTGCCACACAGTACCATTGTTTGATTGAATAATCCACAGTGACCACTACATTACTTCTTGTTCAAAGCTTTACAATTTTGTTCATAGTATTTATCTAATTTTATAGACATTTTCTATGAGAGGCTCAATCTAGTAAATCATTCTACCATCGCTGAAGTAATGGCCAGTGTAGAAGTCAAATAAAACAGTGTAATTGACATTTATAGCCCTTTACAGTCTACCATTAATTTGTTTTCCTGATTGTATTTACTCTATTTTCAACAAACGAATGTGCTTGGCATTTCTCAAATGCTTGTGAAATTCAATTCATGGAAGCATATTCTTCTTTTTCTGGAATGAGAATGTGTTTTTCTTCTCATCAGTGAAAGAATCCTTACTTTTTACAACTCAGAGGAACTAGCACTTTCGTTAAATTTAAACTCCTGCCTCATTTATCTGTATTACTGCTTATTTCATCCACAGAAATTCTGAAATTTTATACGTATTTCTGGGCAAATCTAAGACCCAAAATAACTCTGAGAACTTTAAAGGGGTAGATAACATTTCCTCATGTACTGGAGCTATATAAAAGTATTAAATATTGCTGATGATAGTTTTGACAATCTGTGTACAATATAGAGTGCATTGTATGCTTAGTGCTAATACATTATCACCAGCATTAGTAGTGGCTGCTAAATACTAAGAGTGCTTAACATGATCATTTTGTTAAATGGTTTATTTCCCTTATTCTTTCTGATAGACTCTTGGGTATGTGGTAGTTTCTCCCTTTTAAAGAAATACTAGGTGAATACTGTTTATTCACAATTATTCAGCACGTATGGACAGGGAGAGTACTTCAACCTAGACGTGCTGATCACAATCCACATGCACTAAACTTCAGCGATTTACATTACAGACATAGATCTTCAGAAATAAATTCGAATTTTAGGCGCTGGGGATTTCGCTCAGTGGCACAGCGCCTGCCTGGCAAGCACAAGGTTATGAGTTCAATTCTTGGTACGAGAAAAAAATAAATAAATAAATAAATTAGAATTTTATTTGAGAGAAAACTTTTAAAATGTCATTTTTCATTATCAGCAAATCAATACATGAAGTTTTTGAAGAACAGATAAAAATGAAAATAATGTTACTTCACAGTTAGTTTTTCATGCTTTAGGCAAAGCAAACTGAACTTATTATTGTTTTGGGAAAAGACTTTGTAAATAGCAAATCAAATTTCTACATGAGGTAAGTAGCTGTTGAATCACTTATTGATAAAATAATTTAAAGACAAATAGTGAAAATACGTTTTTATTTGAACTAAAAATTAAAATTTAATATATAGTCTTTGAAAATGTGCAAAATATACTTAAATTACCACATTTGTATATATATATAATATATATAAATATTTTACTTAAGAAATGAGAAAAGCACTACCAAGTATTTTTGAATCTAAATGACTTAGTATATGGAAATCATGCCTTATTAAAAGTCCAATAGCATTGTATAACTTTCTATGTAATAATAAAATTTCAAATACTTTGACTTCAGCAATGCTGACGTTTTTCCTCTTTACATATTTGCTTGAATTATATTTTGTTAGTGGTATGGACTGAATCAATGAATCAAATATGATAAATAAGATGCCTTAAATGTATGCACATAATTTAGTTTTATTAACCCAAAATTATCTGAATTTTCTCGTTTTAAGTGACTCAGCTTTTACTACAAATCTCTTGATTATGAGTTAACCTTTTGAAATACAGATATATCTCACTTAATGATGTACCGGTTTAAGGACTATTGAGATTTACGTCTAAGCCCTGCTATTTTGACCTGCTATGGGCCCCTGGATTTAACACTTGCATTCAGAATTACAGCATAGGAGCATGAATGACAGTACAGTCTTCTAGTGGCTTCTTCTACAGCACAGTATTTTTGTTGAGCATACTACACAAGACAGTACTATAGTTTATGTTCTGTTACGCAAAGAATTTCTCCACATAAGAGTTATGAAATAAAATCAAAGTCATCAAGTTGGAATTTCCTCTGACCATTTCTTTGTACTGAATATCATAACAGACGTGCTATACACAATTCCTCACTTAATGACCTATAGGAGAGGAATGAGAAAGACAATATTAATATTGCCAAATTGCATATGGAGAAAACCAAAAATATATTTTAATATAGAAATGAATCATGCATGGTATGAAAGAAAAGGAATTTTACTCTTGAAATTTTAATTTCAGATAATTTCTTAAAAAGTACACATCTAATTCTTTTAAAATTAACTAGAATAAGATTTTAGAACTTCAGGCCAGGCATCGTAATGCACATCTATAATATTCACAGTCAGGAGGCTGAGGCAGGAGAATCGCTGCGAGTTCAAAGCCAGCCTGGCTACAAAGTGAGTTCAAAGTCAGTCTGAACTGCACAGTGAAAGCCAGTCTAAAAAGCCAAGAAGAAAAAAAGAAAGAAAATTTTAGAATTTTCTTCAGTACATATTGAAAGGATTATAAGTCCCTAAAATGAAAATTGGTGATAAATACAGACTTGATTACATGACAATTAATATGCACATATTTTAATGATCAATGCTTATTACCTTTTTGAAACCTTTTCTAGACTTTTATGTTTAACTTGAAGACAAATATATGTTTCTGTTATGTCATATTAGATAGTAGAAGAATGGCCTTTTATAAAGAGATTTAAAAAAAACCTTGGTATTTCTGAAAGTATGTAGCTGTAATCTACATATTCTTGATAACAGATTCCCTGTTTTGTTTGAACTAACTCATATTCCAGCTCTGTTTGGCTTCCACCTTTTGATGTACCTTTTGATCTGCTCTCATTACATTCTTAGTAATTTGTTTTATCTTTCTGTAATTCAGTAGCAAAGTAATATGTTACATTATTTCATAAAGGCTTTAGTAGACTGTTACATTCAACATGGTACTCATTTGCCATTAATCAAAAAATTATTAAGTTTATATATCAAACCAAGTAAAAATGTCTGGTAGAACCAAGTGCATATATTAATGATAATATATATAAATATCTTCCACATCTTCAATTATAGTATCTGTAAAAGTATAAAAAATGTGTAAGCTTCATCTTTCTTTTCCTATAATTTTAACATGTTATCTCTAAAAGAAATAATTGTGTTCATCAGGTCACTCCTGTTGTTTATCTCAGATTTAAATTCTAAATATGGTAAAATTTTAATAAATAGTAATTCTAATCCAGAAGTTCATGGTTATTTTTGGGAAAAAGACTTCAACAAATTTAAATATGCTCAGATATTATTTATACTGACTAAATTCTTTAGGAAATGAAATAAATTATATCTTAGAGTACTGTCATTTAGTAATAAATTTCATTTTGGGAGAGATATCTATTAAACATAAACATGTTTATAATGTCATAGATTCATGCTGAAAGCTGTAAATTGTTGATTATCTCTTCCTTAATGGTTTATAACATTCAAAACATAAAATTATATTAAAATAACTTTACTTAGGGTACATAGATTATAATATAAATAACTTTATAATTCTCCTGTTAAATACATGTTTTGCTCTATCCTTAATGCAGGATATTTAATAGCATCTAGACTGCCCAGCTTGTACTTTATGTTACCTGCAGAACACTGCAAGCATTTTTGTCAGTTTCTCCTACTCTAGGAAATTCTGAGTTAAAGAAGATGAGATTCAATTTTGTGGGAATGAGTAGAGCTGAGAGGACAGGAAAAGGATGAGGAAGTATAAAGAATTAAAAATTATATATATATATATAAATTCTGAGGATGAGATTGATTATGTTTTACAAATATATAATAGTAAAAATGAGAGAAGAATTCACTAAATGCCTTGGTGGAAAGATCAAACTAATCCCAATAAAATTCTAAGTATTTAAACCTATTTAAACAGAAAATAGTGTTTAAAAACTTGTCAGAAAGGATGGAAAAGGTATTTGATGAATCCTTTTCATTCCCTGTTATAAGCTTTCTTCATGTTGGTGTGCTCGTTATCTTATGACTTTGCATTTCACCAAAGAGATCCCAAACTCCCATCATTCTAACTGGATGAGGACAATGCCATCTCCTTCTGGTCATTCCTTCTGAACCTGCGGCCTCTAGAAGGAAAGATTGATACACATATAATTCTCAAAACTATTTAGTCTTGCATTTGAAATAAATGTAATATGGCTACTGGTCTATTCTCTTGAAAAATTTCAAGAGTTCAAAGGCATATCATTTAGAGAGGAAACATTTTCTTAAATGGGTAGATATTAGAATGTCAAATATTAGTTCTCCCTTTATGAAGTCAAATTCACAAATATATGAATAAAATACCTCCAACTCTAACTGGTAAATAAGTCCTCAAATTTTCCATATATTATGGATATATTAAACTAGAAAATCCCGCAAAAGCAGAATTAGAGCAGGTACTCTTATTTCAGGAAACAACGCTAAATCTCACAAGCCTGGAAGTCACCAGTCCTTGTCTTTTTCCTTGTCACATTTTTCCATTCTGCTTACAAAATCACTCAACTTTTCAAATTGTTTTCACCCCTGTTGGCCCTAAATAAAGCCACTGTTGGACTTCACTTGATCAGGGCACAGTGTACATTGCTGTGCTGATAGGGATGATTTTCCCATGCAGTAAAATAAAAAAGAGAGGGAATCAAATCACATCCCATCACTTTCTTGCTTCAAATTCAGTATGGATTCAACACAAATCTTTGGATAGTCTATGATGCTCAATATGCTAAAGTCAGAACTAGCACTTACTACATATATGGTAGTGAAGCTAATAAATATGCATCATTTTAGGTCTGCTTGTCTTGCTAACATCTCACAATTAGGCTAACTCAGATTTTTGTCCCGTTTATTCTGCAGTGCCTTCATTTTATCAACGTTCTTTCATTTCAGCATCTCCACTTTTACTCTTTCTATACTTTGCCTTTTGTCCTTGTTTAACTGCTTGGTTCAGCTCTAGGAATCTTGTTTGAACGTGCTTACTCTTGATGCCATAAGTTTGGGTGCAATGTCTCTCTGTGTTTTCTACATTTCCCAGATTACTGCAATGAGTGAATAATTTCCCTGATAATCTGTCTGTGCAACAGTTGAGAAGTCCAATTGGCTAATACTTTTATCACAAAATAATCTGTTTAATTAACCTTCATTTCATAAGTAAAGAAATCTAAGAAATTTAATCTCTGTTAAATCCAGACTACTGGGGTGATATCTAAAGCCTGAGAAACATTTTGCAGTGACTGAAGATTATCAGCCATCTAACCTGGACTCTCCCAAAGTGTCTGTACTTTCTCCATTAAGGTATTTGTTGATATGTCTTCATTCCCTATTACAAGTTTTCTTCATGCTTGTCTGCACATTGTCTTGTGACTTGGCATTTCATAAAATCCCAAATATCTGTCATTTTAACAGAATGAGGGCAATACCATCTCTCCTCCTGGTCTCTAATCATTCCTTCAAACAGGCACCCTAGAATGAAAGATAAAATGCAAAATTTGTCTTAAATATACATAATCAAATCCTTTCTTCTTCCATTCTTTACAAAATTATTTTTCATCTAGGAGTTAGAATGCTTGTTATCATTGCTCCCACATATCTTGAGTCACTTTGAAACACACAACTCTTAAATTAAGCTTAGTCTTCAGTAACTCAAATTCACTTTTTCAGTTTCTCCAGAGAAAGCATTCTGCCTCTTTCAGTTTAATAATCCTGGGTAAATTGGAAGGCATCACAAGATGGCAAGAAAACCTAGGGGAAATTCCTTCTGTTGGCTTATTGGACATAATTCTCTACTGGATTTGTGTTCTCTACTAGACGTTAATCTGTGCCTCCTATGGTGTCTGACTCCATTAGATTATAGTCACATATGCAGCAGTGGAAGGAAAGGAGGAAGGAGGGAAGGTTTAAAAAAGAAGGAAAGGTAAAAGGAAGGTGAAAAAAGTATTTAAAATCAGTAAAGAGGGGCTGGGGATTTAGCTCAGCTGCAAAAGCACCTGCCTGGCATGTGTAAGGTTGTGTGTTCGGTTCCCGGTACCGGAGAAAAACCAAAAAAATAAAAAAATAAAATAAAATAAAATAATAAAATAAAATAAAATCAGTAAAGAGTAAAAAAAGCTTCTCTGTGTAAAAATGAGAAATTGAACAAAAAGAATAACCAATGATTCTTAAAATATAGGTATTGATCATTCCTCAGACATGAGATGAACTTCACCTCTGTTGTCATTTTTCTGTCTGACTTCTTCCTTTTATTGGCATGTACTGCTCATTCTTCTAGTATTAATTTAAGTATTAACAACATAGTTGATTTTTCTGTATTTTGGATAATTTACTCATATATCACATTATCATCTAGTTTTATCACGTTTGCATATCTTATGGTCCTATATCATATTTATATTTATTGGCATAAGTCTCATTTGTATTTGTACCCAGGCACCCTGCATTACTTAGTCGTTTACATCTTAGTCAATACTTCTTGAATTAAAGGATATTTTTAAATTCCATTTTAACAAGATGTGGCAAAAATGATTTTTAAGCCATACATGCCTATATTCTCCTTCAATGGTCGACAAATATTTTAGAATTAGATATATGGCTGCTATGAGCATAGACTGTGTTTCTTAGCCCCTATTGAAGTGAGTGTGGTGATGTGAGGAGCTCTGTGTCAATGATAGATGTCTGAAAGTTTCATGAACCATTCTCAGATATTGTCCTTCATGCAGACAATGTTCTTCTTCTGTTCTTTTTTCCTATAGGCTGGAAATGCAAGTATGATAGGATACCAAGACAGCTTTCTCAAATGCTGATGCAGTAAATTAAATATGCCCATGCCCCTGAAAAAAGACTATATTTGTTTATATAGGAGAAAGTAAGCTTTTATCTAATTTTAGCTACTTTTTCTGCAAGTGTTTTACTTCCCAATGACGAAACTAAATCTTAACCATTGATAAAAGCATCAAAATGTATCTCCTATGAATGTACTTCCTCTGAGCTGGCTATGTTTTGAATTGTATCTCCTAATAAGTCAGATGTCAAATTCCTAACTTTCAGTACGTCAGAATGTGACCTTTTTTTGGAAATAAAACCACTGGAGAAGATTTTATTGTTGTATTTATTTATTTATTTGTATTGGTATTTATTTATTTATTAGGGTTTTTTTGGTGCTGGGAATCAAATTTCAGACCTTGCACTTGCCAGGCAGGCATTGTGCCTCTGAGCTATCTCCCCAGGCTAGATGAGAATGTAGAATGCACACTTATACCAACCAGTGTGATAAGTTTACGCATGAAAAGTGGGAACAGGACTCACACACGCTCGAGGAAGGTGCCTTCTGGAGACTGGCGTTTCACTGCAACAGGCCGAGGAACTGTGAAGCCAGCGGAGAGGTCTGGAACAAACCCAGCCTTGTGCCTTCAGAGTGACCTCAGCCTGGCTAACACTTTGATTTCAGACTTCCAACTTTCAAAAGTATTAGGTGATAAATTTCTGTTGTTCTGCTTCCACAATTTGTGTTACCTTGTGATAGTAGTTCTGGGAAATTCATAAAGCCATTTCTTCCCTGCTAATTTAACATGAAGAAACATTGTTACAAGGTGAAAAATAAAACAAGTTTATCCTACATTTTTATGTAGCTGCATAATAATAAATGGCAAGCAATTTCATTAGAAGTGAATCAGAGGACAGTTGTGGGCAAGTTAATCTATAATCAATCCTCAGTGCTTTTTTTAACCTTTTCCTCCCTGTCGTAGTCAGTGTCTCATCCCTGAGACACAGTGCCCAACACGATTTAGAGGAGAAGAGGTATACTTGACTCCTCGTTTTCAGCCTATGATCGGCCAGCTCTGGGGCAGTGACATCACAGTGGATGCGAGATGTTTTAAATTCAAGGGGCTCAGGAAGCAGAGCAAAGGAGAAGTCCACAGCAGAATGATCTAGAGGCCTTCCATCCATGACCCTTCCGCACCCTTGAGCAATACAGTAAACTCAAACTCTCTCTATTAGTTTACTGGCTTTGCCATAACAAAGTAACAGGTATTGAATGATTTAAAGGGTAGGAGTGTGCTGTCTCACAGTTCTGGAAGCTATAAATCTCAAATTGAGGTGTTGGCAGAAGTGTGCTGTCCTCTGGCAGGAAGGATGTTTTTCAGTCCCTAGGGAGGAAAACAAAGCCTATGAAGTTTAAATCTCCATCTCAACAGCCACACTCCCCTAGAAATGCCTGGCATTTCCTTCACCCTTGTGAATCTCTCAAATTAGTTGTACTGCCTGCATTCTTGTATGGGAAAGTGAAATAATAGACAGTACTTTATAGAAAATGCAAGAAAGCAGAGGCCCTTTGCAGTCTACCACTAGAATAAATTATATCTAGATCGAGAAAAAGTAGTTTTATCATGCTAGAACCCTCTCTTAGATTACTCTAATATAATGTCCCTATGATTTTGGATTTGTCTTATATTCAAACAGTCACACTGTCAGTAAAATTTAACAACATAACTGACAGGAGCCATCAGAAGAGATCTACAGGACATCTGTTCTTATTGGTCTAGAAGCATACAAGAAATAAATGCAGAAATGAGCATTAAATCTGTATAAATAATCAATATTTCATTCTCTATAGTAATGTTGTTCTTAACTCTGACTGTAAATTTTATATTTAAAATTTCTATCCTTGCAAAACAGATTTAGTTGCCAGCCATGTGTCATCCTCAGTATGTTTAGATGCATTTGTGCAAATTTAGTAAATATATTTTGCTAAATATGTGTAAATACCTCTTTTTTTATGCACAGTGTAAATCCAATATGTTACTTTACAGTGTAGTGCAGAATACATTTGCATTTCTTTGCAACAGGAATGATTTATGGTACACCTGACAAAACTTTTCCTTGGATCATGCTTGAAGCCATAGCTGAACTTTCATCTAATCCAGGTAGCTACATTTATTATTTAAATGTATTTCCTTCCATTAATGATGAAGCTACTAGGTCAGTTTTGTTTGTCATATGCATATATGATACTAAAAATGGCAATTTTATGAAATTTCTCTGAAATTCTTAAGAAAAGTAGTATTTGAATACTTAAAGATGCTTATAGTTCCAATTTCACTTCTAATAAAGGCATTTCAAAATTTCACCTTTTACTGCCTCTATTAGTTTACTAGGTTTGTCATAATAAAGTAACAGATATTGAATGATTTAAACATTAATTTGTTGTTTCGCAGTCTGGAAGCTATATGTCCGAGGTGTTGTCACAGCTGTGCTGTCCTTTGGCAGGAAGGATGTGTTTCAGGTTTCTCCTCTACTTTCTCCTCCTTTGTCTTTAGATCTTCTGCTTTCATACATGTTAATCTCTGCCCAAATATTCTCTTTTTTAAAATAAAGATACCAGTGTTATTAAATTAAGTGTACACTAGAAACTTCATTTTAACTTGCTCGGAAAGATCCTGTCTTATAAATAGTCACATTATCAGGTATGAGATGTAAGGACCCTAACATTTCTTTTGTGGTTTTATGGTGATACAGTTCACATCATACCATTCCCTACATTTTTTGTGATGATTGACACATAGTTGGCATTCAATGAATGTTTATTATTTGATATACAAATTATGAGTGGGAGTATAATTAAATAAGATCACATCAAAATCATGAATCTTAAAGTAATTGCTACTAACATAGCCAGAATTTGTGTGTGTATGTCTGTAAGCATGTGTGATCAAGGTAAGGATTACATATTAGATATATACAGAAGGAACATTCTAAGATTGTATGGAAAATATCAGAGAATACAACCAGTTTTGCTTATTTCCCTTTGTTATAAATTTTAAAGGAATGAGCATTTTTTTTTAATCATTAGAAAAATACCGTATTAGACATTGGCAAAACAAAATCCATTAAGGTAAATCCACTGCATTCATTGGTACCTACAACTTCATATTTATCAGTGTGATGTTTAAACAAACACGAATGTACTACCAGTTCTTTTACTTTTAGAAACATTATGTGTAAAGTTATACAATTTTGCAAATACAAAAATATGGATAAAATCATTTTTCTATATTTTAGTATAAAATAGCAGCAAAGTAAGAGAAAAGTAAGGAACAAAAGCTCCAGCGTGTGTATATTTTTGTATTCATTGCTCTTAAAATCTGGCTCAATTTAGAAAGAAAAGTTGTGTTTTGTGGACCTCGTTGCTGTTAGTTTGGCTCCAGGAATACAGACCTGAAGAGCAATATTTCTTTTTGTGTTGATTTTCAGACATAAATAGCTTATGATAGTGATTTATTTATCTGCCTACACTTTTTATAATGAATCATCCCAATTACCCATGGCAAGAAGAGAGGTTCTACCTACATATAACATACTGTATCCAATGGCTTATTATTTCCACAAGTCAGTATACATAACAAGATTCCAATTTATACTTCACTATATTTTTACCAGCATTAGTTAGAAATGGAAATACATCTGTACTTCTAGATATCTATACACAGACTCTGGTACTTTGGTAACATGTACTATGGGGTTGAAGAGGGAAATATCATTATTTTTAAGGTTATTGAAATGCCAAGAATATTCATCCAGGCCCAGGAGAACCTACACGTAGGTACAGGAGAAGCCACAACACACGCCACCAGTGCTTTTTACTTTCATATCTGTCCTTTTTGTTTCTGTCTGCAGATTCATTCTTTTGAGCTGGTGATTGATGTGCTTCCTATGTAAAAATCTGACTAACAACAAATTTGACCTTAACCTTCTATAATCCTCCTTAACAACAAATCTAGGCTTGGCTCATATTCTCATGACCTATTTCTAAAATATCCTGGGGAAAAGTAATTCTAGAATAATTTTCCATTGGCAAGAAGTGGGGTAGGTATTATTTCTCACACTCAACTATAGCTGAGAAGTGGAGTCCTATAAAGTCATGGCAACTCCTAAGATAGCCAGATGGAGTTAGAAGAAAAATGATTTTCAGTAGAAAACATTCCTTTTTTATTACAGAGGAAAAAGGATTGGAAACAAAAATAATAGATGATTCCCACAGAAACAAACATAGCATTTTGAAACATCTCTCATTCTGTAAGAGATCTTTTGTCAGGTCCTCAGGAATATAGCATTAAATGTTTATCTCTAACCTTAAACAACAGACAATATTATGTAAAATTTGTGTAAGAAAGAAAAGCAATCATAGTTATCAAGAATCTACAGGTGTACAGGACATTTTCTTTCTATTTCTTAAAACAGCCTTGCAGAAAGGTATTCTTTTTGCTATTTTATAGGCAATGGTACAAAGAGGTACATACAGAAGTTTAGAAGAAGTCTTCCAAAAAAGAAGCAGAAATTACACAAGATAAACAAGAAAGGTATGATGAAAAGATAATTAGCATAGACCTTTAAAGGTTGGCATGTATTTGGACAAAATAAACTATTCAGATGAGACTGATTATTGAGGCAAGTGAAGAGTAAACATTAAATTTTATTAAGGTATTTTAATAGGAAAAGAACATAAACCTAATTTTATTTTTGTAGAGGATACATATGTATGTGTGTGTGTATATATATGTGTGTGTGTGTGTGTATATATATATGTGTGTGTGTGTGTGTGTGTGTGTGTCTATATATATGAAAAAAGTAAGTTCCAGAATTGTTTTTGACTTTCTGGTCAATAACGATTTATTGGCAATATCTGTGGCAGAGGGCATGCCATGCCAGAGGTTAGCCCACTGGTGTAGACCTTTACACCATATTCAAACATACCAGGCACTGCCCTGCATTACTTTCCCAACTTTCAAACTTATGATGTTACAAAAGAAAACAACAAAACAAATTAGTTTATCTTCTTTCATACAGTAGAAATAGACTCTCAAACTACATGTATCATTAAAATGGGAAAAATTCAGGATAACCCACTAAATCTTAACTAAGTTTGGAGGTGTTTTAAGTACTATGTTAATAGTTGTGATTCTTTTCTACAAACAGAATTGCTTGACCTCTTTTGTTTACTTTTATAATTAACAAAGATAATGAATGAACCAAGCCTAATTTTAAATGAGAACAAAATAATGATTAAAAGCCAAGTTAATTTTGCATACAACTTTTGATGTTGAAAAGAACTACTGCAAATTAGACATTGTCACACAAGATAAACAGAATGAGATTCATCTGTCTCAGTTGCAAAATACAATTTCTAAATATTTTTCCTTTATCTTTTGGCATTCATAAAACATCGATCACATCAAACATTATCCTGTCTATATACTACTTTCTATGTGAAACAGTGACATACAGTGGAACTATTTGTAACTCTTGTTACAATAGTAACAATAGTAACTCGTGTAATAGTAAAGACTGTACTGTACTGTAGGCTAAATCTATAGTGTCAAGTCACATGTTATTTTTGCTTTTGGATTGATTTCAGGCTATGCAGTGTTATGACAGGTAGCCAGCCATGCAACTCATCCTCCAAAACTGGGCTCCTAAAGACAACATGGAGAATACTCATGCTACTCACAATTATGCTGGGGTATCAGCCATATGACCCAAGTAAACTGGAGTAGTTGTTCACCTCATTGCACTATGCAATGGGAATTTATTACATTTAGCCAGTTTTATTTTGTTTATGTTTTATGTAGCATGTGCAAAGATGCTCACAGTTACAGAAGTTCAGATTGAGTTTGTAATTTCATTTCATTGCTTTTCCACTTCATATTACCATCACATTTCAGAGTCCTTGAACATAGAATCCTTTATGCTATCTTAATTAGTCATATATATATTATATATAATTTTTTTGTATTGTAATATATGTTATTACAAGATGTATTTATCAATATAAAAATGCAGTTCTTCATAGTGCATGTCTGGTTGGATTTATAATATAGTTAATTAAAGTATCTAAAATTTGTTGATAACTCATCCAAAGAATTTTAGAATCAGGAGTGAGTAACAAATCATGTATTTATTGAGAATTATTATATGAAAACATGAAGTTACATGTTTGTATGTACATTATCTCTTTCATTCTTCAAAATATTGCTGTAATATAAGCACATTTTTGCCTCACAGAGAAAATCGAAGTAAAAATCATTTTCATATGATATCACAGGTTTTTAGAAAGTATGTAATACCTAATTCTCACTCTTGCAAAAGTGCTTTTAACATCTTTGTAGAGGTTATCTGTATGTTCTATAAGGCTTCCTCCAAAATAAGAATTGGAGGGTGGTATTTAAAATTCATGTTAGAGTTACAATAGCCTTAAACATAATTATATAATACTGTATATCCATTAAAAATAAGTTTGTAACTGGAATATAAATTCAAGTTATTATGATAGTACACTTAGATGTAATTAGACAATTCATCAAATTACTCAGTAAATAATTCAACATCTAAATTCCACTAGGATACAAATGTTAATACATTATTCTTATTACAGAACCCACATACTGACTGGGCAGTGTAAAGAAATCACTGTATCTGCCTTAATGTCTGGTTGCATTCTGAGGGTTTTCTAGGAAGGTTAAAGCTAATCTTACCTCTTTCAGCCGGTATCAGTACAGAATGGAGCTTAATCAGCTTTACCTGCAATTTCAGCTTAAGAAGCAATAGTATATTATTATCAGAATAATACTTTATTTTTTTGTCTGGCACATGCCATTCCATCTTTGTGTAAATCACTGTTTTATTGCTATGACAAAAGACTTGAGGATAGCAATGTAATAAAGGAAATGTTTATTTCTGATTGAGAGGTTTTAGTTTATGGTCATTTTGTAGGGCTGTGGCAAAACAATAGTGGAAAGGTGTCTGATAAAAAGCTGTTCACCTCACAACAGCTAAGAAGCAGAGAGACAAAGATAAGAAAGGGGAGAGTTGAGGTGTGGCCTTCAAGGACAAGGTCCCAGGGACCCCCTTTCTCCACTGGACTGCCCTTGCTCATACCCCATTTAGATATTGATTCATTAATGATTCACCCATTAATAAGGTTAACACTCACAATCCAATCTAGCCCTTACCTCCTAACATTGCTGCTTAAAAGAATCAACCCTTCAGTACTTGAGACTGTGGAGGACACTTTGTATTTCAGCCATAATAATATAGAAATATTAAAATCTCCTTTGTATTTTTCCCACATTATAGTAGCAAATGTTACTGAGATCTAGCCATAAGGTAAGCCATTTATTTAAAACTTGCTATTGTAGAAGTAAATCTGTAACATTTGAGGGGAGTTTCAAAACTAGCCTCAAATTGTTGATTCTGTGTGTTGAAAACTAAAATCATAAAAAAGAAAGTTTGCTTCAGATCGAGGAGTGCTTGTTAACATTTCCCTGGATTGCTTGAGGTTTTGGGGCATTGCTTTCTTCTAGCCTTGTTGCTATAAGATGTTTATTACAGCACTAAAACAAGGCTACTTTCTGTAAAGAATCATCTGCCAACTGGAAGTCTGTCTCCCAGGACTACTATAATATAACCTAAACCATAGATTTTTGTTTGTTTTCCTCTGAAATAGTCATGAGGGAGGTGGTGAGTGGCTGAAAAGGATTATCAGGCTGATGCCTTTATACCCAAGGAATCAGTTGATTGTGCTTCCTTATAGTCTCCCCTCTGGATGGTTATATGCTGAGAAATGATTGGGAGGAAGGAGTGTTAATTAACATAAGAGATTGGAGAATAGGTCACATAAAGGGTAGATAATCCAATTAACTGGAACACTGAGCACCATCATGTGCTAAAAATCAGAATTATGCTGAAAGAGGCACAAAATAACAAGACTCAAAAGATGACAAAATATTAGGTGAGAAAAGAGTTCCATTAAAAGTAGAATTTCAAAGGGCAAAGTAGAAACGAAAGGTCAGTCCCTACAGCACAGGTTGTTTACAGAACTCAATGAAGAGAAATGCAAGGTTAGCATAAGAAATAACTAATACACTGTAGAGGAAATTCTCTGCCTCCCACAGCACAGAGAAAATAATAGTCACATTTGTTACTTAAAATGGAGAAACTGTCAATAGTTCAAGGTGCCTTTGTCAAAATGAACAGACTTGTTACAATGGACTTTAAGGTCTAAGTGGTAAGCACTTGTTCTCCATTTTTTTCTCTCTCAAGTAAGCAATATGAATAATCAAAAAGTTCTGCTTGTGCATTAAATGACTCAAACCAAGCACATAAATAACTCCTAATCAGGTTCCTTTAGAGTTTTTGACAACTGTAAACAACCTATTTTCCTTGCTCATCAGCTTCCTTCCTTCCTCAAGTCCGAAACTTTCCAAGTGAAGAGACCTGTTCTTTGTGACATGGCAGAGCTCTTTCTGGAAAAGAACCAGCTTATGAGGATAGGAAACTCAATGCTCTAATCTTACTGACACCATCTCCGAAGAGCTGAGTCAGGCAATCATTACAAGCAAAAGGAAGACATTTTCTTATTGTAGAATTCATATTCAGATCATTTAAAATGAGAAATCTTGTTTCTTTTAAATGAATTAAAAATGCTAAGAGTAAAGGAAATTAGTCATACTGTGGATCCTGGTAAGGGGTATCTATTCCTCATTTCCATATGAATAAAATCCTTTAGTAATACATCAAATAATTTAATAAATTAAATTTAAAAGACATTATTTCCATATTAATAAAATCCTTTACTAAAAAGTCAAAAAATTTGATAAGTCAAATTTAAAAGATATTACAAATTGAGTGCTTTCTAGGGCCAGTCAGATTAGCAAACATTGAGGTACAGCTTATAAATTCAGTATGTGACGTTCTTACAGTTGATCTTGAAAATTATTTAATAGACAGTGAGTCCAAGTAACTGAAGGCAATGTTTTTATATACTTTTTTTACCTAACAAACTCTGTAAATTCAGGAAAAGGAAGTCAATGGGAATTGTACTGTTCAGAGTAAGATTGGTAAAATTGCTGCACTGAAAATTGTGAATTAAAAATTAAGTTGAACTTGGACAGATGCCAGCAGTAAGAAAGACTGTAGAAAGATAAATTAAATTCAAGAAGCAAGACTGACCATGCTTTTGTTATGTGAGATTGAAAAACTGGTCTGAATGTCAGATAATGTCTAATTTTCAAAATCATGTAGGAGAATTAGCAAAGAACGTTTAATACAGGAATCATTCTTAAATGTAGATGAAATTGTGACTGGTTCAAAGTGCACACACACACACACCCTGAAGAGAGAGTCTAAGAGAAGTCAAGACTCCAGATCCTTCCCCTGTAAATCCCCCTCAAATTCCTTCCTGAAAATGGATGAAAATTATTCTCTTTCCATTTTCCTGTGTAGTTCTTTTTGTAAGGTTTTGGTGTTACTGAGAGACACTGATGGAGAAAAAAGCAGTCCTTTATTGCTGGTGCAGGAGGGTTGCAGGAGATTGCAAGGACCCTCAGAGGAGGGAGATGGGGAACAACTTTTTAAGGTTAGACTAGTAGTGGAATTAATATGAGCAGGCAAAGTGTCCTATCTTGAGAGGATTTGGGGGTTGTTGGCCCAAAAAGGAAGCAGGAAGTTTATTTTGGACTAGAAGAGGAAGAAGATGGAAGTTAGTCTTGAAGGGATACATTGTTATTCTTAGGCTTTGTGCCATGTTGGACCACTGTGATGATGACCCTGGCAGAGTTTTATATGGGCAGAAATTCATCACTTTTCTTGGAGGAAAAAAAAAAAAACTACATATAGAAAAAATTTTATAAGCTGTGAATTGAAGAGTACAAACAGTAAACGTATGCTTAAGACACTTAAAAAAATACATTTCCTCTATGGACAGGGTCTCTTTTTATACTGGTTTCTTCCTTGTTAAAAAGGCCAAGAGTTTCAATAGCTAAGTAGTGGTCTCTTCCCTTCCAATTTCTCCTTTTCTGAAGCAAAAACAAAAAATCAGCAACCACAAAATCTTTATGTTTTCTCTGTGGAAATGAATAGTTATAAGGAAACTAAATAAAGTGAAAATATTTGGTTTTTAAAATATTATATATGTATATAATCACATTGCAAGTGGACCATGTGTGAAGAAAAGTAATACATGTAAATGTTTTCAGTAATTGCTTTTTCCCCTGCAAAACAAATCTCTAACAATATCAATCTGACCTTTGAGAAATTCCTGCCCTAATATCTTTTGATCTACTCCCTAGCTCTCTTGACACCATCTGTTCTTTCCTTTATTTTTTCAATTTACGTTTTTTCCTTTTTCTATGTGGCAATATGTTGAATATACTTGAGTGCTCTGACCAAATTCAATAACTAAATATATTATACTCATAAATTCAGATTCTCTGAATGTGGAATTTTGACTGCAGTTCCCTATTATTGCTATTTCCCAATATTTTTCCATTTTCATGAATATTAATCAGACTAGACATAATAAAGAGTAATATGTAGAAGGGAGAGGAGGTAGCGAATAAGCTGTGTATTAGTCAGCTTGCCATCACTGTAATAAAATAATTGAGAAAATAGGCTTTTAAAGGGAAAAGAATTACTTTGGCTTACTTGTGGAGTTTTCAGGTCATGACCCACTAGCCTCATTATTGGAGCCTGTGACAGGACTGTGAGGCACAGCAAACTGCTCACTTCATATACCACAAAGCCAGGGAAAAGGAAGAAGCTGCCGTCCCACAGTCCCCTTTGAAAACTCATCCCCAGTAGCTTAGCAGCTCCTTCTCAAGGTTCCACCGGGTCCCAGGAGTGCCACCACAGGGCACCAAGGTTCTGAAACATGCACCTTTGAGAGACACTTACCCAATCATCATAATTCAGATAATTAGTCTGTTTTCAAAAGAGCTTCTACAGATAACCTGTAACATTGACTTTAAGACTAATTGGCAATACAATTTTTTTGTTTTAATTTTCAGGTCTTTTCTTAAATGCTGTTAGTCATACAGATTGAGTTTAACTCTAGATGTGCTTTGTCAAAATTGTCTTGTACTTTAGTAAACTATGTTGTAAACCCTGATGGGAGGCAAACCCTTTTCACCTCAGCGGCATGCCTGCTGCTCCTTGTTGCTCTATGACTCACTCTGCTTCATTTATGTCTATGATTTGCCTGCTTCACGCAATAAGTGTGAGAAGCTATACTCCCTTTTCCCTCCTGTTGTCCATAACATTGCTAGGCATAGCCTTCTGACCTAGGTCTTTTTCTGCTTCTCAAAAGCAGAGATAAAAACAATTTGAGGATACACACACACAGAAACATGCAGTTAAACCAACAAAGAACCTTCAGGGTCATTAGCAATAGCTAGAAAAAATTGTTAATGATAAAAGGCAGCTACACGCTTTTAAATCAATAAAATTTAGAAAATTATTCAGTTTAGTTTAGTGCAAGAATTACTTAACTTAGTTATCTGGTTAAGAAATAAAATAAAATTTGAGAATTTCTCTGTATGAGTGTGGGGACCAACATGAGATCTGCAATCCAGAGATTACAACGTTGATGAAGATTTTTAAAACTTTAAATTAATTTTGCTTTAAATTGCTGCATAGAACTGCACAAGCTATCATGTGATGATCTCATATTTACACACATTGTGTAATGTTAAATCAGTCTAAATATATCTCCTCAAATATCTATTATCTCCCTTTGGAGAAATTATTTAAAATTCTTCTAGTTCTTAAAATGTGCACTAATTTTTTTTGCTGCATAATCCTCAAATATTTTAATAAAAACACACCTCTAAATAGCTAAATATAAGGATCTATAGTTACTGTGCAGTTACACACTAGAGAATCACACAGGTATATGTGAACTTAGTACCACTGATTCACTTTTCCTTGTACCTTTGTCCTCTGAATCTTTCCAGCCTCTTGTAACCACCATTGTACTCTCAACTTGCATGGCACCAAAATTTGAGACTCTATATGTAAATGAAATCATGTGATACTTTTTTTCTTATGCCTTACTTCTTTCACTTAACATAGTGGTTTCTATTTCTGTTGATATTCTGTCAGTGATGGGATTTCAGTGTAGTTTTATTTTATTGAGTAGTATTTCATGGTGTACATGTACCACACTTTCTATATCCATTCACATGTTAATAAGATATTTTGATCTTTTGGCTATTGTGCATAGTGCTGCAACAAACATGCTACTGCAGTGGTCTCCTGCCTTTGGCTTACTAATGTCAATTATTTTGACTATATACTCAATAATGAAATTCATGGAATATACTATAGGACTATCATTTTTTAGGGATCCCCATATTGTTTTCTGTAATGACATTATAAATTTACATCCACATACCAACAGTGCACAAGTGTTCTTTTTTCCACATCCATATGAGAATGTTATATTTTGTCTTTTTGACAATGAGCATTCCATTCATACTAAAGCGTGGCAGTGTCTTATTGTGGTTTTGATTTGCTTTCTGGTAATTAGTGGTGTTGAACTATCTAAGATTAGATACACACACACACACACACACACACACACTTACACATATATATGACATTTGTATGTTTTCTTTTAAGAATTTCTCTTTAGACTTGCTGCCCATTTGTTATTTGTCTGTTTTTTGTTTTGAGACAGGGTCTCACTGTGCAGTTTGGGCTCACTTTGAGCTCACTTTACATCCCTGGCTGGTCTTGAACTCGCAATGCTCCTCCTGCCTCAGCCTCCTGTGTGCTAGGATTACATGCATGCATCACCATGCCTGGTCCGCTGCACATTTTGAAATCACATTAATTTGTCCTTCTGGTATTTTTGTTCCTTATGCATTTTTACTATTAACTCTTTAAAAGATACATAGTTTACTGCAATGAGTCCTTGACTGATCAGTATTGCATGTCTTTATCTGTTTTCATGAGAAACCACTTTGAAGATATCGATATGTAATTCAACAAGCATTGTTAATTTCCTACCACTTTGTTTGTAATTCTGTATTGTCTGTACTGTTCTTTTGCTATTTTATAAAAGGTTGTCTGTCTGTTAATGTTTTCCTCCTTTTACTTTTAAAATTAAAAATTAAAAAAATAAACAAAGATGATGTAAATCCAAAAAAAGAAAGATATATAGTTTACAAACATTTTCTCCCATTCTGTAGGTTTCTTTTTACTATTTTTATTTTGATACAACCCCACTTGTCTGTCTTTACTTTGTATCTTGTGCATTTGCATTTGGATTTCTGTCCTAAAATAGCCTTGCCCAGTCCAATGTCATCAGTTACTTACCCTGTTTTTCAATAGTACCTTCATTTTTCTTTTTGTTTATTTGTTTGTTTTTTTGTTTTTCTTCCAGTGCCAGGAATCAAACTCACAACCTTGCGCTTGCCAGGCACGTGCTTTGAGCCTGAGCTAAATTCCATAATACCTTCATTTTTCATTTAAAGCCCATAGTACCTTCATTTTTCATGTCTTCCATTTAAAGATTTATCCATATTTAGTTTTGGTATATATATATATATATGTGTGTGTGTGTGTGTGTGTATATATATATATATATATATATATATATATATATATATATACACACACAACTATATATATACAACTATATATATACAACTATATATATATATATTTACCATTTCAATATGGTTCTTGAAACTAAGAGTACTTAAGGACTAAGGCTTCCTCAGTGAATTTATTGAAGGAAGATATAAGTAAATAATCAATAGAAAATGATAATATTTCACTGAGGTATGTCAAATGAAACAGGGACAGGGAAAGAGAAACAAAACTGTCTTGGAAAACAAGGTGGGGGTAATTTTTCAAAGGAATATCACTATATTAACTTGAAAGAAAAGATATGAATAAAATTTTGTCAGGCAGAGTATTTTCAGTGAAAAGGAAGATATGGAGTACAGAGTAGTTAGGAGAATACATATGTCGATCTGCACATAACTGGAGAATACTTTTCAAAATTAGCATCAGCCAAAATGGAAGTACATTAGTAGCTAGGGATGAGATGGTACAGGACAAAGAGTTCACATTGATGAGATAGCCACTAAGAACCACGAATTTTGGTTGTGAAGGGATGTGATTTGACAATTAAATTGGAAAGATGACTTTGGAAGCAGAGAAGGATAGATGAAAAGGGACAGAATGAAAATGTGATGTTACCAGATTCTTCATTTGTTAGGACTTCATTGCAGAGGCTTCTGTAGACAGATGGGTGTGAAAGTCAGTTGTGATCATATAGTAAAGAAGATGATTCTAAAAGAAAGAACAAAGAAACAACTGAATTATTGGGGCAGGAACTATGGATGACTGAGAATGGAATTGACTCTGTTTTTAGTCACGTTATTTCCAATATCACTTTCCTAGAAGCTGTCCTCTAGTGATATTGATTTATCTTGAATTGTACATAATTTCTTACTGTGCAACAAAGGACGTTTGAAAACTGAGAAATATATAATGCTTTATCCAAGGCTGTTTGTTCTTCCTCCTAGTAAGGGTTTTACTCATTGCCAAACAAGAAAGACAAATTTACTGATGACTGCATGTTATTCGGTCACAAACAGGCTTTTGTCAATACTCACGAGTGATAGATAATTACATGGCATACATTTCTAGGGAAGTAGATTTACTAATAAAGAGAGTAGTTACACATTGCATAATTATTGCATATTAAAATTTTGAAAAATATTAACAAAATTATCTTGTAAATTAATACAAAGTGAATCAACAAAGGAATACCTATTGCAGATTGCATTTTTAATATAATGCTCTCTGATTATATTATAATGTATTTTTTATGATTATGCCCCTTGAACTGTAACAGTGAGATTTAAGATTTTTGTGTGCTTGTACTTTCATAGTACAGGTTCTTAAATCATCTATGCTCACATGAAAAGTAAACTTCAAAGTCAAGATATTATAAAAGTAATGTGATGTAATTATTGAGTTATGTACATTTTAAAAGCTTTCAAGAACTTAAAGTGAGATTCCATGTCTTGAGTTCTAAAATGTGGTTTTTCTAAATTTGTTTGGATAGTTTGGTAGGAATTTTTTTCATGATATGCTTTAGCAGTTTTCATAAGCCGTATCTTCACATAACCAAGACCAGAAGCAGAGAGCAACTCCTCAGCTGGCTTTTTCTTGGAAGTCTTGGCAAATGGAAACTGAGTTGATTTCCTGTTTTAACCCATGAGCGAGCACAGAGGTAGGGCAGGTGCATGACAAATGCCAGTTGGCATAGTCCAAGTAAGTCCCAGGGGAATCAACCAAGACCTACTGAAATTCAAACTTGGCAGGGAAGAGAGGATTGACGCAGTGTTCTATAGAAAGTCAGTTCTTTCTGTGCAAGACACAAAAACACGGATGCCATATAGACACAAAAACAAGAGAATGATATTCTCCAGAATACAAAATGAGTATTGATCAAAGAGGTGCTTGTGTCTGTGAAAATGATCACGGATTCTTTTTTACTTTTTACTCCTAAAGCCTATTTGAATTAAAATATCCCAGTGTCCTATTCTGCAGCCCTAACAAGCCTTTGAATTATTGTATAATTCTTTGCCAAAATATAAATATGCAGTCGCAGATATAAAACAAAGAATTTTTTCTTGATTCATCCTTGAAAGGTTTTTTGATGTTCCTTACCTTTTAAAGGACATTCCACTTGAGATTTTTAGAATTTAGCAGATATTTAACTTTTAGTACTGTTAAGGTACTAAAGTTAAGGCTACTCAGTTAAGAAACAACCTGAAAAACATCATGAAAAATGTATAAAATTTGCTTTATATTATGGATGGTATGAATTTGTTTGTTTGATTTTTGAGACAGGGTCTTGGTATTCAGTTTAGAGTGGTCTTGAGCTCATTATGTAGTTCAGGCTGCCTTGAACTAGCAGAGATTCTCTTGCCTCAGCCTCTCAAGCGCTGGGGTTATAGGCATGTGCCACCATGCCTGGCTGGTATAAATTTTTATAGATAAGAAAACACTAACAATTTCTTTGCAGTAAAATAATCTCAGGTCAAGAAAATATTTGAAATCTCCAAGTTAATTTAAAAACACTAGGTGGCATCTGATAAAGTTGTAATAAGCTTTGACTTAGTCTCTGATACACCTTGTAGGATGATCAATTTCCATATTTGGATTTATGTTATGATTTTCCAGGAAATTATGTCATTATGGTAGCTACCCAAGTCCAAGAAAAAAGTAAAAGCAAAGAATATAGAAGGTTCTGGTCTATCATCCAGATGATGACATACACCAAATCAATCTAGATAGAAACTACAAGAAAATCACATTATTGAATGAAATTTATTTTTTGGAAGATCAGATTACTAAATTACTATGTCTGGATTCCCACCATACTGAAGAATGACATTATTCTGGTATCACTTTATTATAATGATTTTGGTTTGGGTGCTACTATATTTGAGTATCTACATTTATACAGAAAAAAATGAGGCATAATAGGAAAGAAGTGGTAAATTTTGTTTCTGGCATGGTTGCAGGATTGAATATTAACAAAGTGGGAGAAAAGCTCACTTGCTTTGCCAAGGGTGAATGTGAATGTCATCACCATGAAAGTTTTTAACAGAGCAGTTGCAGGGAACAGGTGTGATGTAAAGACCAAATCATTTTGTACTGCTCACATGCAGTATGTTTTGCAAACATTCTACCATACTTGGCAGTGTCAAAGAATAAATGTCATAAGTGCTTTCCAATATTTTGACAGTTAGCATAGAGTATCCAACTGTTAATGCCAGTGAAAAGTCCAGGAGAAAGACTTTGATTTATTTAGAATTAATTTCTTTTTTTACATTAGATCTTATTGGTACATTTTAGACACACATAATGATCACATTTATCATAGAGAATTTGTACCTTTACATGATATAACTTGTTTTTCTTCCCGCTTTTCTGTCCTTCCTTCGACCCCTCCTCCTCTCCCCATTTACAAAGCTTTCTTTCCATGTTTTCCTTCTTTTCTCGTTTTTTTCTTTTCTCTTCTTTCCTTTCCCTCTCCCCTCTATCTTGTTCTCTTTTGTACATTTTCTTCCTATTTTAAAATACATTTCGGTTCTTATTTACACTTTCAGATTCTCACACCAGAGAAACAATGTGGTATTCACACATTACAGCTAATTTAAAAAGTAATGTGCAATTGCTGCTTGAAAAGTTATAAAAACAAAGAATCATTTTAAAAGACAGCTAAGTTCTTTATGTTCCTACTCCACTTGCCCTGTACCAATTCCATCACAGCTCCCTACATAGTGATACTGCTTATGAGTGTTAACATGCCCACTGTAGTTTCTGATCTTTATCTTCATCCATACCTCATAATTTTCTGGGTCTCAAAAACAAGACTTTTTAGAGAAAATGATTCTCTTCCTTTCACATATACTAGATCTAGAAGAAAATTTGAAAATATTTCTTATGAATCCCAAAGAATATTTGTGATATTCAGACAACTTGAAATTATAAATATGAACATTATGACTTTTATTGTCTTAATTCCTAAAATTCTAGACAAATGACAAGTATGTCTACTTTTCTACTTATATTTTGAAAAGAGTTATATGCTTCTTCTACAAAGTTATAACGGTGGATGAACAAAAATAATAAAGAAGGGGCTGGGGATTTAGCTCAGCGGCAAAGCACCTGCCTGGCAAGTGCGAGGTCGTGAGTTCGGTTTCTGGTACCAGAGAAAACACCAAAAAATAAAAAATAAAAAATACAGAAAATAATAAAGAAAAATATTGCCATATAATATCCTGATAACACTACCGAAACACATTGCAAAAAGGTTTGAATTTTGTAGTAATGACGACAATATGAAATTAAGCAACAAAAAGAACATCAGAGGAAGGAATGGGCCTAGTTACCAAAAACAAAGTTTGTATTTAATTACATTTAATAACACTGTGTCAGTGGTGATTTGGGACCCTTTGTGACTCCAGTCCTTAATTCTTTTCTAGCAGCTGGCATAATTTACATGTAGAGTATGACTATATGTTATTTCTTATTTCAGTGTTTGAGGCTTTGTCACAAAGGATTAGATAATAAAATAATCTTAAACATGCTCTTTAGAAGTAGATACTAAGGCTAAAAAACTAACAATGTTCATCACTGCAAAAAAGAAATTAACTAATATGGACAAGGTTATTTTCCTAATTTCACAAATGAAGAAACTGAGGTTTTATGGTATAGACATTGAAGAAGAATAACTTCAATTCATTTCCTCAGGTAGCTTTCAAACTCTAATGCTGCCTTGATCTTTAGGGTGAGCAAGCCCCCACTGTGAAGTTACTTCAGGATAGCAGCTCATTACCACACAAAAAGTTACTGTCACTTAGGTAATTCCAAGGTACAAATATATTACAAATGATCGTAACTGATGTTGAGATACTTTCGCCTAAACAGAATTTAAGTTACAGTATTGAGAATACCAAATTTGCATGACTTCATATACCATGCATTATTGGCAATATTTCATTCCTTCAAAATCTTGTCTCATACTTCTAAAAATAAGGAAAGTTTACTTGTATTACTCTATCAATATTTGTTGAATATCAAATATGAATATACTTACAGGTACTACTAAGTGGACAGAACAAGGATTTATCATTTTTTCTGATCCCTCCAATGAATATGGATTTTTAGACCTGGCCAACATAGTTGGAGGCTGTATCCTTTCCCACAACTATGTCAGCATACATTGACCATTGTTTTCCTGTACTATAGCATATATCTGTGTGCCTAAATAGACTCTGAAATCATTAGGACCAAACTTCAAATCACTATCACCTCTAATATATCTATGAAGCCTGCATACTACAACTAATCCTCATTCCTTGAAGAATAATCCAGCAAAAAATTGTGACACTTCTGAGGGCATCTTTTACATAAAATGAAAAAGCAAACACTTATATAATTCTAGTTTTAAAAGAACTTGATATTAAACATAAAAATTTTACAACTGTTTTTGTTTGGTTTTATACTTTAGTCAGATCTAATTGGAAATTTCATGAAGTTGGTAAATTAGTTATCCATTAAATACTTCCTCACAAATCAGAGGCTAATTGTTTTACTACAAGGGAAAGGTAGACACACTCTTAAGGAAATTATGACAAGCTAACTATAAAAGGGATCTATAATTAGTGTTTGTCAATCTAGTATCCAGTGTTGGATGATAAATTATCACCCTGCATCCTAATGTTTACTGTCATGAGCTGCTCCTACAGAGTGTAAATCATGGCTCTTCCTGGCATGAGTGCTTCTGCAAGAGCTCATGTAATACAGGGAATGTGCATCTTTCATAACTGCTACTAAGAAGTCCAAGTCATAGTAGACGCTCAAGATATACGTGATGATCATGGCTTAGTCAACCACTCAGTATAAATCTGCTAAAATTTTTTGCTCATCCTCTGCTAGGTCATCTCAGTTACTCTTATTGTTTGTGTCCGGATGTCCCCTCAAAACCTAATGTGATCAAGAGGGGCAGGTATTTCAGTGATGGTTGAATCAATTTGTGACTTGTTCATTGTCTAGTGCTGGGACTGGAGTGTGAGTGCTACATCCACTCTAAGGCTGGTATCCTGCATTCAATATAAAGGAGGAAAAGAGGCTTACTTGTCCCTTTTTCTCTTGTTGCTTTGTTGTCTTTCCACTGCCATGAACTGCTGCCCTCTGCCATGTGCCATGCTGCCTTGGAGCCAGTCAATTACGGAATAAAACCTCCACGAACTGTGAGCTAAATAAACCTTTCCTTCCTTAACTTTGGGTATTAGGTATTTTGTCTCAGAATAGGAAAAGTAACTAAGACAGTTGTAGTATTGTTAGAAGATCCAGTCTAGCTTTCAATTTTTGGTTTTCCTTATTTTTCAGGATATTCTACATTTTTCTCATTATCTTAGATGTGTACAAGTCTTCCTTGTGTTCTCCTTTTGAATTTGCCAGAAATTAGATATCTTCTTGCCATGTTACTATGAAAAACAAGAGAATAGTCCTCTTTTATATTTTTCTACTCGTTTATACATCAGCTATCTCTGAAATACAGTATCACCTAGAGATGAGTTTGAGGAGTCTCCTCTTTGGTCGGCGCTGGATGCTATCAAGTATCAGTAGATATCCTTTCAGATATCTGAGAACTACCTGTGAGTAGAGAATAAGCACACTGTTTCAAAAATGTATTCACGTTAGGAATTATTGATAAAGACATATGCAAATTTAGTGTCAATTATAGTATTCTGGCTTACATGCTATATATGAAGGGTATCTCATTAGATCCTCAAACCAGTTTCATGGAATGGACATTGCTATCCTGATTTTAGAGAAAAAGAACGTAAAGCATAGTAACGATGAGGCCCAGCTTTAAAGAACAGTTTGGCTTTTTAAGTAAACTATATGATACTGATGGGGTGCCTATATATTTAAGAACACATACTGTTGTGTTTTCAAAGAAGATTAAAATAAATTTACTTTAAATTTTTTTTCTATCATTCATGTATCTATTAGATAGAAAATGGAAAATATCTCACAGCTCTGCTCCTGCATAAACTTTGAATTTTGTTTATGTGATATGAAAGACTGTTATGCCGAGTCAGGCTGGGTCTACTTACCTGAAAAACTTACTGAATTACAGATTAGGATTTATAGATTTTCATATATTTAAGTAGTTATAAAGTCAAATAGTTGCTTAGGAAAACCACTTTTTCTAAGTCCACTTACTTTTCTGACATTAAGGTGCCTTCCTAAGACTGAGTTGCTAGTTTCTACACACAAACCCACGGAAAGCTCAGATTACATTTTCAGGGCCACGTGGCATAGTCCGTGCTCTCAAAATAATCATAGATCTCCTTTTCTCTGTTCCCCTTCCTTCTTTTCTATCAAGAGAGTTTCAGGGTGAAACTAAGCCAGAAGACATCATCATCATAATCTCCCCTAAATTGCTACTTAAGAAATTTGAGACACACACTTGCCTCATGTTGATGACGCTTGCTGTTTCCCCTGGGTGAAATAATCTGATGTATAAAGACTGTCACTAAGAATTGTTCGTGTATAATTTATACTCACAATTAAAAAGCATTTTTAACCAAGTGTCACAACACAATGACAACTAAATTAGACTGTGATTTACATTACCATGTTCTGCTGCTACTTGATTTAGTGTCACTCTAGAGAAATTGATAAACAGCCCACGTAAAGCAAGGCAGAGGTCTGTGTCAAAAAAGTGAGCATTCTCAGGTGTGGATGAGGTGAGGGTCACTGGAAACTATCACTGCCATTATGACTAGTAATTAATTCTAGAATACAGATAGTCATGGGAAAGCAATCCTTTTAGTAATGTACAAAATCACTCTAGATGGACAGAGAATAGAATTAATTGTTATTAAAGGTATAGTCAAAATGAGGAAGTACCACTGAGATTCTGAGACTCAGATTTTTAAATATAAAGAAATCAAAGCTCAGTCATTCAAATGACAAAGATAATACTGGATCATACAAAAATAACTTTAAGAACCTGCATCTTGGGACCAGAGAGGAGACAACAGTTTTGGTCACATTGCTAGAACTGAGGCATCAGGAGCCTGAGCAGAGAAAGCAAGATTCATCAGTCCTTTCCAGGAATACGTGGCCAAAGAGAAATATGATTGCAGTGATGTGAAAACTGTAGAAAAGGTAAATCATGGGGACATAGACTACCTTCAAGTTTATATGCAGTGAAAAATACCCAGATGAAGTTCCTCTTTGAGAAATGCTCTCCAAAGAAAATCTAGAAGATAACAATGTCACAGACATTTCTAAATCACCAACATTGCAGGATGAGCAAAATCTTGATATGGTCATGATCTTTACTCTAGTGACAGTAGTGCAAGAAAAATGAAATGAAAAATTAGATCAGAAAAAGCTGAGAAGAGAGGAAGAAAAGAAACTAAAGGAAAAAGAAGCAGGAGAAGCAGTGAAGCAATTATTCGAGGGCAGCCCTGTTACAATTGAGAATTTCTTGTGTTGGAAAGCCAAGTTTGATGCAGCACTAGTGGAAATTAAAAAGAAATGGATGAAAGAAGAAGAACAAGCAGGAACAAATAAAATGAGTGGCAAACAGCTGTTTGAAAAAGGTCATAATCTTGAGACATCTGATATCCAGTTCTTGGAGGATCGTGGAAATGGTGTGGAAGTATAAGAGTCTTTGTTCTAGGAAGTGGTTGACTTGGAGCTGGAGGACACTGAAGATGATGCAAGGTATAATCCAGTTGCAGGAAGGATGCTACAGAGTAACAGACTGTCTCCATCTCCAGAGAAGCCCTACAGCCACAGCATCTGCGGCTTTGCTGAGAGAGTTTTAATTTTCCTTTCTTTGTTTTCTAAGAAAAAATAATTTTCAGGAAAATGTTCTTCTGAAAACTTTCATCACTGAACTTAATAAACTGGCCACAACACCTCACATAAAAATAATACCTGTAAGTGCAGACTTAAGTAATTTCATGAATTCATGTCTGAGCAAATGCATTTATATTACCACACCATAAGCGAGAGTGTTGCAAAGAATTTGTGTGCATATTTTGGGTGAGCCTATCAAAAGCTAATATTTCTATGAAAACTTCAAGAATAAAATAGGATATGTCAATGAACAGCCAAGAGTATAAGACATATACAAAAGGATAGTCCAGAGAACTCATATGATGTAACAAATAGCTCCACAATAGGAATAGAAAATGAAGAAAAAGAGTGTTGAAACATTGAAAATTGAGCATAATGCTTAAAAGAAACCACTTTGACTTCATTCTTGTCATTTTAAAAAGTTATAAAGCCAGGGACAGTAATGGGTAAGTCCCAACAAGACCCCTTTATAAATACATAATTATAAAATCTGGACATTAACGGGAAGTGAGGGAAATAATGGAAATTGTTGTAAGGGCTCCATATTGTTAAAAAGGAAGGCATACTTGTTTTCAATCTTCCTAGGCCGGACACCAGCACTGTTGGTGTGGAATGGGGAGCAGACTCCTTTGTCAGAGAAAATCCTCAATTTCTGTCCTGGGAAATCAAAATACAGGAGCTCTGGCATCTGCAATTTCTGAAAGAGTATAAAGAGGAATCTCAGAAAGGGAAGACCTAGACAGGGTATTCCCTAATTTAATCAGTTTGCATCTTCAAATGACTTCTGAGTCACACGACATTAAATCAGACTCAGGGGAAAGGCAAAAGATCTGTCAAGACTGGATCTGTTATCCAAGACCAGAAGGAAATAAACGAAACAAAAACTCACTCAAGGTGAGAAGATAATCTTGTTTCCTCAGCTTGATATGAATGATGTCATGACAATATGGAACTCACTCTAAAAAGAAAAAAACATATCTGAGATATTGGGATTTGTAGGAAAATAATTTAAAGCTGATATCTTAATGATATTCAATGATGTAAAACAATACACTCTTTTACCTATTTAAAAGATGGCAAATCTAAGAAAATAAAGTGTGAAATAGCACAAAAAATGATATCATGAAAAAGACAAAATGGATCTAAGCTGAAGAATTCTACTAAGTCTGGAGGGCAGGAGCAAAGGACACATCTGTTCCAGAAGAAAGGATCTTTTCAAGCACAGGCCAACTTCCTCATTCTTCCCTTCTAACTCCAGCGGGGCTATAAGCCTGTGGGATGACATCACCCACAATTAGCCACATTTTGCCCCCTCCATTTTCTGCTTTTCTGGCCTACATTCCCCTGACCTCTGGAAACACCTCACAGATTCACCCAGAAGGATGCTTTGGCAATCTGCTGGGCACTGTTTGACCCAGTCAGGGTTATAATCACAATTAAAAGCCATGACAACGTTATGATATTACTGACAACAAAAGACCACATGTATGATGTGGTTGCATAAGATTATAAGAGTTGAAAGTCACTGTAGCCATTGCAACATCATAGCTCAACGCTTTATTTTCATGTTTGTGGTTGTAACGGTGTAAATAACCCTGTGGTTCGCTATTATCAAATTATAGCACATGTAATTGTATACTGTACAAAATACTTGATAATAACCAACTGTTATGTTTTATATTTCCTATTCTGTGCTTTTCATCATTATTTTAGCACGGATGCCTCATTATGAGAAGAGTTTAGTGTAGAACAATATACCGGGTTACACAGGCTGTAAGGTCATATGTCTTGGATTTATTCATCTCCTAATTGCATCATTTTCTCTGGTGTTTCATTTTATTTCATATTATTGGGCTTATTATGGCCGCTAAGCATACAAAATCCAGTAAGAGGTCATGCTGTGTGATTGGCCTGGATGCACAATTAGATAGTCAAGGAGTATAAAATCAGAAAGGTATTGATGGTTACTGTTTACCAGGAAGGCATGAGTCCTGTTACATTCCATCTTATCTGTCACCTTGCATAATGAGAAAAAAGGGCCAGAAGCTTTAATGAATCTACTTCATGGAAAGCAATAAAAGTAAGAAAAATTTGAAAAATGTCTATGTAAGATGTGATAACATATTTAATGAACTAGATTGAAGAACAGGGCTAGAAGTTTATCCTTCTCAGTACTGTAATGGTCAGGACCCAAGCAAACTCTTCCGATATTGGAAAGAAAAACATGGATCCACCTATGACACTGAATTTACTGCCAGCTCTAGGTAGTTTAAATAATTCAAATATTGTTATTACATTACATACTATGAAAGTGACAGGGTCTGTGAGTGTGGCTGTAAAAGGTACCGAAGAATTATTAGAAACTCTAGATCAGCTTATTGTGAAGGAAAATCACTTGCCAGAGCAAATCCTTAGTATGAATGAAACCACATTGCTTTAGAATCAGATGTCTAAAGGGGTTTTCATCCATTAAGAGGTCAAGTAAATGACAAATTTCAAGGTTTTATGGACAGGATACCAACCTTATATGGGGGCCATTTTGCAGGCTGCCAATTGAAACCCTTTGTGACCTGGCAGGGCGAGAATTCCAGCGCCTTATGCCTACCAGCAAGCTCATGCTGCCAGCGGAATACCGGGCAGTGGAGGTCCAGGATGACTCAGCTCTTTTTCAACTTTCCCTCTGAATTAGTGAGGCAGCACAGCACAGAAGTACTTTTCAGAGAAACAAATCAGGCAGACCTCCAGATACATTTCTGAAAAGATGCCACTTCTTCAACAACAGTGTCAGGCAGGTCCCTCAGAAGGAATCCATGGACAACTTGTCAACAAGGGAGCTGGCAACCCCTTGTGGACCTCCCAGTGGGATAAGAAAGATAGTGATGTTGATGATCTTAAACTCATGGATGCTTGGTGCAACATGTATTTTGTGGCTTCATTTTTAACAAAAAAAAGTGTAAAAAGTAAAAATAAATTAAAACAAAAATAGAAAAAATTTATAGAGTAAGGATATGAAGAAGATGTCTGTACAGGCATACAACATGCTTTCAATTTAGTGTTACCACAAAGTCAAAAAGATGTTCAAAACTTGCATAATGAAGTTATGGTAATATAAATTGAATTTAATATTTGAAAAATAATTTTATCTTTATTTAGTATAGGCTAAAAGTGCATTGTGGTAAAGCTTAGAGTAGAGTGTATTAACGTTTGGAGCCCTAATAATCTCCAACCTCTACTGGACTCACCCAGAGAATTTTCTAGTTCTTCAAGGTGTATTCGAGTGAGTATCTTATACAGGTGCAGACAATTTATCTTTCATATCATATTGTTCTCTATCTTTTCTATATGTAGACATATTTACATGCACTAATACCTGCAGTAGTCAGTACAGTACATGTTCTAAAGGTTCATACTCCTCAAGCAGTAAGTTATTCCAGTTCCATCTATGTTTGAGTAAGGATATTCAGTGATGTTCACACAACAATAAAATCACTTAATAATACGTTTTCCAGAAGGTATCTGGAAATCTTAAGTGATACATGACTATACTTAAGGTCTTTTAATTTCTAATATTTTCACCAATGGAAGTTATATTTTTCTGTAACAGATATTTAAATATTTGCTACAGGTATATTTTCAGTCTTTTAATTATTTAATACCTAAACCATTGTTCAGAAATTTTAAATGTTTTAATATGAAATTAAAATTTAGTGAGCCATGAGCTTTTTGTTACCAAATAACATTTGTTAACACTTCAAAGTTTTACTCCTAATGACTAGAAACATTTTGAATATATATTTTATGTCCACTTAAAGAATGATAAACTTGTTACATAAAGGATTATGAATTTATACAGTTTTCTGTATGGCAGTGAATCAGAAACCCAGACTCTATCAAATCAGATATGGATCTGCAACTAAAATTAAGAAGCCAATAAAAGTAAAGGATTGTGGCATTTTCCTAGCAGCAGAGGATTTTCCTTCATTTGATATATCACAGTGTAGCATTTCAGACATGACAATAGACAGGAAAAATTTACATGACAGATTCTATTTTAAGAAAATATAGCTCAGCCACTTTTTAAAATATTGCCATAAAATATTGCCATTAAAATATTGCCATCTAGACATTAGTACATCGATGTGCATTCATGTAGTTAAAATCAAACATTTATGGATGATATACACACAGAATAAAGAAGAAAATAGAAATGGTAGGAATTTAAATTTGAAAACTCTTTTACAAGTTCTATCTGTTAATATTTGGATGTTTATAATCAAAATCCTAAAATGAACCCATTATGAACATGTATGTCATACACAGTGAAATTATTTCGTTTATTGCACCAGCTTCATTAATACTGCAATTTTGAGGGTACTATGCTTTCCATATATTGGCTTTTAAAAATGTCCTACTGTGTCTGATTGCAAAAGTCTTCACCCCAACATCTCTTATCATGAAGAGGATATTGCTCCCACAATTCAGTCACTTTCCAAAACCCCCATCTCTGAACACATGAGATTTTGGGGGAATATTTTTGATCTAAACCATAACAATTGACTTGATCAAAAGAACAATGAAAATGAATTCCATTTTTAAATGATGAAAGCAAAATAATGGAGTAAGATTTCAAAACACACACTGTCTCAAAACTGGCCAAAGTGATTGAAAGATAAGAAAGGACATAGAGAAAATCATGAACATTATTGGAGGGTGCTGAACTGCCATAAGATTGACTGCCATGGTTTTAAAAAATGGAACCATGGATTTGCAGAACTAGTTATCATATTGAACTTACTAAAGTATAATCAAATTTTCCTTAAGCCAGCATACCCCACCTTCAACTCTATACTATATTTGGGAAGGTAAAGAAGGAAAGACATATGAAATCCTGAGGATGAGACACTATGGAGAATAGGAACAGAGTGGCTTAAGAACCAAAAAAAAAAATTACTCATCTGCTTTCTGCATCAGTAAGGTGTTTCTAGAACCAGCAGTAGCTGGATGCCTGCCACAGGGAGCATCAACATTTTGAGAAGCTGGCTGGAGTAGCTATGAAAATCAGTAAAGACTTTAATCCAGGAAAGAAAATTAAATAAATGTTTTCTATCTATGTTCATTTCCACCCTATCCCTCCTCAAATAATAAGAGCAATTATTATTTACAAACAGAAGTAGGAGGTGTCTCAAAATTAGACCATATACATTTTTTTCTTTATTTTTCTACATGCTAAAATGACAAGAAGTCAGGAAAAGCAGGCCACTTCCAATCCCTGAGGCCCCAATGTGACCAACAGTTATAGACAGAGGCTGTTTAAAGTAGACTTTCTTCTGTAATTGGATTTAAAAACCATGTAAGTTGTTGATTCATTGACATATTAGTCAAGGTACCTATTGACTAGAAAAGAAGAGATTTGACATAAGAAAAAGGGAGTTGGACATAGGAAGAATAAACATCATATCTTACACCAAATTTATAGTACTGAACAAATTAATTACCACAGAAAAGTAAATCAAGATGAAGGACTGGATTTGAAAATTTTCATGTTTGGAAACTCGTAGTCCAGAGACTCACGACTTGCACTTGCCAGGCAGGCGCTTGTGCAGCTGAGCTATATCCCCTGTCCTAAAATTGTACATTTCTAAAAGGTTTAGAAAAATACTTTGGAATGCTGCCTGTTCAATTTTATGCAAGAAAAGCGAATGTGGTGAGCTTCTAAAGGAAGTATTCCAGGGGCTGGGGATTTAGCACAGTGGCACAACGCCTGCCTGGCAAGCGTAAGGTCATGAGTTTGGTTCCTGGTACTGGAAAAATAAAGAAAAGAAAGCATTCCAGAGTTAACAAGAAATCCACCAGAGAACTCAAAAAATGATCCAGGCCCTATGGTCTAGGAAGTTACCTAATGCGTTAGGAGGAGTGTGTTATGCGAGGTAAAAAATACAGAGAATGATAAAATGCTAGTAGATGTGTTTCTTATTTAGGATGTTGAAAAAATGAGGGTGGTGGAAAGGTATATAATCATAGACAGTAGGATATGCAAAATATTACAATTTCAGGTGTCTAAAACTTTGGGAGGGCAGTAAAACTCAGGAAGAATGATGCATGTTGAATTTCATTATTTTAAAGACCAGATTCATTACATGGAGACTAGAAGTGCCAATGATGATTTGATAATGGTGAGAACATGCATTAACTCCACCAACAAACTTAAGTCAGAAGGCAAGGAGAAGGAAAAAGTGATATTTGGAAGAGATACAAAGTTTGGGACAGATGACGTGTGGACAGAAACAAAAGAAGAGATGAAGTGTCAATAGCTCAAGAAGCAAGTGAGCTGAAAACTCATCAAGGGCAGAAGTCTACCTGTTAATCAATGAAAAGAACTAAACTTTAGTTTCAGAATGGGAACTTTTAGTGATAAGCGGTTACTCCAACACAGGACTTCTATTTCCGAGTACTGCCAAAGAAAAACTACAAAGACAGTACTGCTCATGTAGATGTGATGTTAGTTACTGATTGCTTTATCTTAAAACAGGAAGTAGAAAGGATACTTACTATGAATAAATAAAATAGAGTTGAAATAATTGTCTCTAAAATTGTCATTAATATAAACACAGTTATTTCTTTTGTTCTGGATTATACAATTCCCAAAATGAGAATGACAGAGTATTCAGAAAGGTTAAATACATTATGTCATTCTACATTAAAATCATTAAAGCTGTTCATACAATAAAAAGTGACCAAGGAGTCTAATAAGATCAAGTGGAAACTCATAATCAAACTGAAGTGGAAATAGTTAAAAGCTAGAGACATTGATGTCTACTGAAGAGTGAAAGGTCAAAGTTAAGCACCAGAATGTGCTGAAAGTCAAGAATTACTTTGTGTACTCGTAGTGACAATGATCATAATTTTAAGAAGTGTATAAAAAGTAGAAATCATACACTGAAATTATTTGATATTGTTTAACATATAAATGACTGAATGTTAGAAAAAGAAAATTAGCAATAGGGTCTTCTCATAAACTGCTATGTAATTTGGTGCTGACTTTCACCTGGAAAGGGTATCTGTGAAAGGTCAACTTCCTTCTATTTTTATGAGTTCATCCAACCTAAAAAATAAGGATATAATGAGCTTAGTTCCTAAGCTTTTGCATATGACATTATTGGACTTAATAAACAGATTATTGTTGCACATTTTGCACATCTCAAAGGTCTCATGTAACCAAGAACAGGATAAAAATCCATGAATAGAAAATTTGTCAATATTATTTGACAAATATTCAACTTTACTGTTTGTATTAGACATAATCAGTTTGGAGATTCCTCCGAAAACTAGGTTTAGAGGTCCCATTCAACCCAGCCATCCCCCTGCTGGGTATTTTCCCAGAAGATCTAAAAACATCATATCACAGTGATATATGTAATTGCTAAAATGTGGAAGCAACCCAAATGTCCATCCACCGAGGATTGGATAAGAAAATTATGGTACTTTTATATAATGGAATATTACTCAGCTGTAAAGAAAGATAAACTCGAGGCCTTTATATTTAAATGGTCACAACTAGAGACCATACTCATAAGTGAAATAAATCAAACATACATGTGCAAGCACCGCGTTGTGTCACTAGTGTAAAACTTGAAAGAGTTAATTTAAACTCGGAGGTATGATAGACACTGAAATGATAGGAAACCACTGAAGAGTAAAGGGCTTCTGGGATGTGGGAAAAGAGAAGGGAAAGAAGTAGAAATTTTGTATGCATGTATATACAGGATAGATAACATGGTTGTTCTTCTGTCTTCTATTTCTATGTTGAAAGAAACTGTCAATGAGCCTTTGGTTGACCAGTATTGCATGTCTATATCTGTTTTCATGAGAAGCCACTTTGAAGATATAAATATGTAATACAACCACCATTGTTAATTCCCTACCACTTTGTTTGTAACTCTATATTGTCTGTATTGTGCTTGTGATATGTTGTAAAATGTTGTATGTCTGTTAATGTTTCCCTCCTTTTATCTTTAAAATAAAAAAAAAAAGAAAAAGCAGTTTATATAAATGTAAAAATAAATGTTTGTGGAGATATTCTGTCCTATTAAGCATTTCCTTATCTGAATAACAAGTAAGTTTGGATCATGTGAACAGTAAGCAATTGTGATAAATTAAGTCATATTTACATTTTATGAGGTTCACAACCCAAACTTCAAATTAATATTCTCACTAATTATAACCATTTCATAGTAACATTTAATAGCATAATCATGTGGTACAAGGTTGGTTACCTATTCATTTTTAAATTTATTTCAAAAATAAAAGAAGGAAAATATATTAACAGACATCCATTTACAAAATAGCATCAGACGCCTGCCTGGCAAGCGCAAGGTCGTGAGTTCGGTTCCCGGTACCAGAGAAAAACCAAAAACCAAAAAAAAAAAAAAAAAAAAAAATAGCATCAGAACAATACAAGCAATAAAGAGTTACAGACAAAGTGGTAGGAAATTAACAGTGGTTGTTGTATTATGTATTAATATCTTCAAAGTGGTTTTTCAGCGGTTATCTATCCTTAATAACCAGATTGGTACCCATTGTTAACATTTATATACAATCTTAAAATTTTAAAGGGCTGACTTTTACTGAAACTACCTAGTGATTATCTTTTATGTCAGTGTTATAGTTATTGTTAATCATTCAAACTTTGCTTATAGCCGTTCCCTGAGTGCTCCAGTCACTGATGTTCCTGAACAAATCATTTGTAATGTAGTCCAGTAATGCAGATAGTAAAGTCTGTAACACTACTGTCATAGTTGCCCTCATATTTAGTTAACAGTGTCATTCAGCTGAAAAGTTATTGATCTGAAGTGAAGGTAAGCAGAAATCAGAGCACCTCCAATCTTCCTGGGGCATCATGAAATAAGATTCCTTTCAGTCACCATGAAGTAATAAGACCCCTGAAAGAAAGATTTGATGAGAAAGCAAGAAAAAAGTGTTAAAGACCTACAGTCTGATAAACGTGTACAGATTTAGTGCAGAAAATTGTTGCTGGAATTTAGGATTGTCATACTGGGAAAGGAGATGGGAGGCATTTGAAAACAGGTCCCTCTTCTTGTCAGTATTCCTTGTCCGTGTACATGTCATTTTGCTTGGGTACAGAATAATACGTGGAGAATCACCAACTAATTTTCATAAAGACACTCAAAAAATATTCTCATAATGCAAAAAACTTATTTTGGAATACTTACATTTTGATAATTTTACTGATACTGTAAAACATTAAAATTAATATTCATATATTTTAAAATGTTTTACTCTGATAATTTTAAGTAACAGTAAGAGAAGAAATGTATTATTTTAATTGAATCAAGCTTATTAGTCACCTAATAATAGCCCCTTGGTAATTCTACTTATCAGTGGGGTTATTCATCCAAGTTGGAATCCTTCTACCCAATTTTAAAAACGACTAAATTCAAGCCTGCTTTTCTCATGGACCTGGGGCAGTGATGAGCGAGTGACCCAGCTGTAGCCCAGAACTTAGTTATCTATTCCAAAACATCAACCCTGCACATAAATCTCAAACTGAAGTTTTAGTTTGGAAAATACAACTTTTGTCTTAAAAGAAAAACAAACAACATCTGCATCATAAATTCAGCAACATTGACCTAGGGGGTACTAAGTTCACCACATAATATTTATTAATATAAAAATCACTAATGAAAATTAAAGGAAATATTGAGTATTTTCTTCTGCTATGAACAGTGTCTTTATATTTTATAGACAAAATTCTGAAGATTCTCTGAATTATAAATCTCTTTATAGAAGTAAAAAAACAGTATTTGCAAATTCACTTGCTGTTTTTACTACTGCAGGAGTTTGGCTTTTCTTATTTCTTTTAAATTGAAAGCTATTAAAATGCATTTCTAGTTTTAAAAAATAAATAAAATGCATTTCTAGAGTAAGATAGGAAATTATATTTGATTTACTTTCATGTCTCATACACGTTTTCCTATTCCTATGATTGAGACCATTAATAGGCTCAAAATAAAATTAAAAGGTGCAGGAAAATAGCCATTGGGGGCCAGGTACTTTTCTTTAACTACTTAGATGTGAGAAAAACAGCAGGACAGTAGAACTGTCTAAAGCATCCAGGGTAATGTACTGCAGGGAAGAATCGATGGCTGGGCCCAATCTGGACAGTATGGATAACACAATAGTCTTGAAAATGTATATTGTAATTATCTTTGTAGTTTATTAATTATACATATTTATAGATATGGCAATGTGCTGTATTGTGCAACTATTAATTCTATTGTCAACACAATTAAATTGCTCTTCTTTTACAAATATATTTAGATATTCATCATTAAATACTAATCATATAATGAGTAACGAGAGACTCATGAACAATTTTTTATTCTAATGAAATGTTCCTTAGCAATGTTTAAAGTGAAAAATTTGTAATATACTATATAAAATCAAGATAAAGAAATTAAAATAAAGAAAAACTTCCATTTCTACAAAAAGTATGGGAGAAATTTTAAACTCTATGGAAGGAAATAGATGACCGTTACTTTCCCCACTCATATTAGCTACTGCTGTCGCTGAAAAAGTATCTTTCCAAAGACGTTAAGTGGTAATGAATATCCTACATTCTACTTTATATGATTCAGCTAATTAAATGCTTCATGTTATGTTTGAAAAAGTATGGATTTAGCACACTAAGGAAGCTAATGATCTGACACATCCTCTTCATCAGCAGTTTTTTTTCAACACAATATTCATCAATTATACTCCTGTGTAAAGGCTTTCAGTTTTTTTCCTTTTTAAACTGCTTAAATTTGAAATTGAAGAATTCATATTAATTAAGGCCTTTGGAGTGACTAAATTGGTCAAAGTTATGCAATTCTGGTACAGTTCTACTGCTCTTCTTATAAAGATTTTTCAAGTATAAGAAAAGTTAATAATAAAAAAAGAAGCAAAAGAAAACAAAACCCTAATAAAATCGTGAAAACATGATAATTCTCAGGCTGCAATGTTACCTTGCACATAGTAAAAGTAAATAGTAATAGAAAAACAACCTTACCGTGGGAAGTTAGTGATAATTGTACAAGAAAACTTTCTCTGAGATTTTCTGCTAATTCCATATGAAATATTTACATTTTAGGAATAAAAAGAATTATGTTACACTGGTTGAGTAGAATACACAATACTATCCATGAACAATAACAAAGCAAAGAAAAACTTTAATAACGTTTTCAAAATAAAAGGTAAAACAAAATATTTAATGCTAAAAAGACAATTTACATATTTATGAAAAAAGTTACTAACATACTAACCTCTCAGAAACTGAAAGTAATAAAAATATTACAATGACTTAACTGTAGAGATTCACTTTAATTCATTTTCTTTTAAGATTTGATTATTTATGCAAGGTAGTTATTTAACAACTATTCTATTTAAAATAACACTATTACTCTTCAAGGAAGACACAAAATTTAAAACATCCAAAAACTTATGGTAAGCTTTTTTTCTGTTTTAGACAGATGTTCAAAGTTTAATAGCGAGAAGATAGTTCTATAAAACCTTTCATTTTACTTAGACTCAGTTTCTTTTAGTGCTACGTGGCGTGCTCACAGTACTTTTACTGTACTATACCTTGAAGTCTGCTTGGTCATTTTTTTCATCCTTGACTAACTTTTTTACAAGATCTGCTGCAATGCTTAATTTCAAACCTAAACTTTAAAGCCTAGCCATACTTACAAGCACCATATTTGGCTATATTTAATATTTTGATATGACAGATATTTATTTTCATATCTACATTTATGTATATGGATATTTGAATATTTAGTACTTAAGTATTCTCTGCTCCAAAAGCAAAGGGAAAATTAATAGAATGTTAAAACAGATTTCAAAGGATCAAAATTAAAATGTGAGGTGTATCTTGTAATTAAATTGTTTCAAAATAAGTATTTCACTGAAGTGTGTTTATACACCTCTTTAACCTGTTCTTTTAAATTGTTTAATGATGAGGGAAGTCATTTTCAGTGACTTTTGAGCATGGAAAGAAAAGAAAATCCAGCTTTACTCCCACCTGGCATTAAGTGGGATGTCTCACAGGGTGTATGAACGTACATGCTCACAGCTGTAGATAATTTTCTATCGTCCATTTCCTTGGATACCGCTCATCCAGGTTACACCTACAGGATGTGACTGACCTGCACATAGAGGTGGAGCCAGACCTCATGTTTTGGCCTCTCTCTGACTGCATAATACTGAACACAGCAAAAGTAGGAATAATGACTGCAAGCCAAAAACTTTGAATCTTTTGCTTTTCACCTTAATTTATAAATTAACATTCTAAAGGAAATGGGCTGATCTATCCTAAGGATACCAACATTTTACACCCAAGAACTTTGATATTTCACCCTTTTCTTAGGTATATTATTTTGATACTTCTGCACAAAAATTAAAGTGAATAAAGTGTTCCAAAACCAAAGGGATTTTATAGGTAGTTCATCTTTTTCTAGCTTTGTGCCACTAACAGGTAAACAGTTAATTCTTTCTAAACGAAATTCCAAGGATCGGAAAGTACATTTAACCACAGATTATTGAAAATGGGTGTTGTGAACTTCAGGTTTGGCTTTTGTCAATGCACCTGGGGCTCCTGAAATTTTACATAAGTTTTTATTTGTAACTTCCTCAGTTTCTGAAACCAGTTGCATACACTGTAATTGATAACTGTAACAATATATTGTGGAAAAAATGTAAAGGAAATGAAGATTCTATTCCTTTAAATTATAGCCATTAAAAATAGGCTGAGAAAGGAACAGACATGAAGAGAAATTAACAAACAATAACCTAAGAATTTCGCCTTCATATTTTGCAGTAGAGGTAAGTTAATTTTGAATATTAGCTTAATTATTCATTATAGATTAACTAAGCACTCAATTTGGGGCTGTGGCTTAGAAATGCTGCCAATGAGGTGCTGAAATAAAACAAAATAATTTGTAGTTTCATTTGTATTTTTTAGTTTTCCATTTCATGTGAAAGCTGCCATATCTCTATTATAATTATAATATTCTTTTTGACAGGGTAGAGGTGCTCAGAGCTTCATTTTGGAAATGATATTTGTGCAGAACAGTAACTTCAAAGGCTTATATATTCTTTCATCTAAACTGTTGGAAATGCCCCGGAATCAATCATTCTCCTTGAATGATGAAAGTATCAAGAATATATGCGCTTTAATACATGAGTTTGACTTGTAGTCTGACTTTTATTTTATTAAATCATTGCTATGTTTTCTACTACTGGCTCTGCTTAATATTTTAGACACAGAACTTCAGCCTCAAGTCAAAGTTTTTAAATAAGTGAATCTATTCAACCCCTCTGCATATGTATTTTGAAGGTATTTTTATTTCCAAACTTTTTACTTGAATACTACTTGAGGGGAAAGCTAAGTTTCATTTTTCTTTTCAAGTGCAGTGAATTATGTGTTCTGGATTTATAATTCAGTTTCTCATTTTCTTAGCAGAAAGGCACTTTTATTATTGCCCCAGCGGCTCACAGATATTCACTCTATATCCCTGCCTTTTCAGAATCTCCATAAACCTTTTAGGCATGGCTTTGGTTGAGAGAATGAAAGAAAATCTCCTTTCTGCACCAGTTATCCAGGGAGAGTTTGATGATCTCAATACATCTACTAATGAGAAAAACAGATAATTAATGTGGGATATCAGAGGAGTTGTGTAAGGAATTTCTACCCTTTGCATTTCACAGTCGCCTTCAGTCTTTATGTTTCCATTCTGCAGTGAGTTCATCACAGTTCTTCCCTCCTAAGTAATTTTCTAGGAGAAGTGATGTGAATAAACTAGTTGCAGATTCTATAGAGGGCAGATTAATGAACATTATGGCGCTCTTGTATGTACCAGGTATGTCTGTTACACTAATTCACCGACTACAGTGTAGAGATCCAGAACTTAGCCAAATTAAATTAAGAAAGGTGAACTTTGCAGGTTCACCTTCAAAGGCCACCTGCTAACAAACCTGCTAATTTGTTAATGATTTTAATAGACTTTCAGTTACAGTTAAGTTTCCAAAGATAAAAACCTTATAATAGAACATTCATATCAATGAAACTATGTAAATTACACAAATACTATATTTAATGTGGACCTTTTATTGGCTTGAACAGTAAAAATAGTTCATATGGCTCTAATGATATCCATAAGCAAAAATTAGATTTGGAGTTTTTTTCTTTTCTGAGTTATTACTTAGTCACCCTTTTCCCCCATCATTAACAAAGAGCTTCTGATCTCGGGTAGGTTCATAATTTCTTCATTTTATGATTAACAAAAGTTTTAGAAATCCTGAAATCTTTTCTTTAAAAAAAAATACTCTACCCTAAAAGGCATCATTTATTTAATTATTGAATTCACAGGCAATCCACTTATAATCAGAAAATTTCTTATATCCTTAAATATAGAAACAATGTAAACAAATAGAATTTCTTACGTGGTTCCATTGTACTCACGGCATCACCTGCAGATGGCCTACTATACCTCTGCTCATGAGAGAGACATTTCAAAGACACCCAAGTTTGTCAGCCCACGTTCCGTCAGTATTGGCTTCTGTGCTTCCTCCATTCCTGTGTCATCATATGCAGCCAAGCTTTTTCTTGAGGATGTATTTTTTTCATGTTTCAAACTTCTGTCAAGTCATGGAGAGTGTTCTCTGGTCCTCTGAGGATGTTTTCATAGATGCTTCTTTTGTGCTGATTCTCAAACAATAGTTTTTAAATCTTATATTCTGACTTCATGAGCCTAAGCTGGGCTTTAGGAATGAAACAAAAGAGAGCTGAGATAACAATAAAAATCAGTCAAACTTATAATTCTTTTTTGTTTTGTGTTGCTTTTCTTCTGGTACCAGGAATCAAACTCAGGATCTTGTGATTGCCAGGCAGGGGCTTTACCGCTGAGCTAAATCCCCAGCCCAGTCAAACTTATAATTCAAGGTTACAATATTACACTGTATTTTATTATGACTCACAGAAGTTCAGCATAAACTGACTTGAGGAGAAATCTAAATCCATAATTACAAAGTAGTGAGGCAATTATTTAAACACTAAGTGGTAACGGATTTTTAAACTGTGTTGTCAAAATCTCTTTGGGAGAAATTGGAGCCTTTTGCACATGGTTGGTCAAAAATGTAAAAGATGCAGCCTCTGTGGAAAAATAAAAAGTTACTCAGAAATTAAAATTATAATTCTGAAGTGTGCAATGTATGGATAAACCTCAAAATATTATGCTAATGAAATATTTGTCACAAAAAACAAATAACATATGATTCCAGTTATATTAAATATCTAGAATAGACAAATTCACAGAAGCAAATTGTGGAGTGGTGGTTATAGGGGCTAATGAATGGCCATAAAGTTACAGTGAAGCAAGATGAATAGACGTTAAAGATCTTTAGATGAATAACGTTAAAGCGCTATATGCATAATCAACAAAAATGTGCTTTAAAATGTAAAAATATGTCCCCTTAGTACTGTTTAAGCTCTGATGTACTCTGGTTAGTGTTATGGAATTTCTCTTGCTTCTTTTGTTCTTTTATCTTTCTTTCTTTCTTTCTTTCTTTCTTTCTTTCTTTCTTTCTTTCTTTTCTCTCTCTCTCTCTCTCTCTCTCTCTCTCTCTCTCTCTCTCTCTCTCTCTCTCTCTCTCTCTCTTTCTTTCTCTCTCTCTGGAACAAAAAGCTTTAATGGGAAAGTTAGAGGGAAGACAGGAGGGCTCCAGCTTAGGTAGCTGGAGAGGGGTCAATTCTGACACAAAGGTCCTGCCTGTCCTACTTACAAAGGCAGGAGATCAGCTTTCAAGGACTAGCTCATGGGCTCGGGTCTAGTTGGTCAAAGTCTCCATTCTGGTGTCATAGTTCTGGAATCGTTACAACTAAAGGATCATTTCATTCCCCAGAAAGGATCTGTAGCTGTTGTGATCTCAGTCATCCTGGGCTCCACCTTTTTTGGGAATCCAGATGATCACAGTTTTGAAACAAATTATGGAGGCTTCTGGGTGTCGAGGGATATCCTGTAACCTCTTATCTTGGTGCCCTTGGTTTTGAAGTGGAATGAGATTATGTGAAGTCAAAGCTAACCAAACTTTGTCTGCCAGCTCCGAGACAGATACTGCCTAATGATCGCCGTACCATTGTACAGAGCTGACCAAACATTTATAGTAACAAAGGATATAAAATGAGGGTCAAGCTTTTGGCTGCTTTTAGTTACAAATATTAGACACCTGTAGGCCCAAATGAAAAGCCATGGTTCATAGTAAAAATGGCTTTTCAGTCTTGACTGTCCAGAAGAAAACAAAAATGATGTGTTTAATAAGAGTAAGGACCCAGCATATTATTTTTTTTTCTGTTTGTGTGATAAATTTAATTTGGAAAACAAAAACCTATTTCATCATTATTGTTTCTTTTGGGTAGAAAAATATTGAGACAAATTTATGCTTTGTCCTACTCCAAATTACATGTGACAGCTTTTCACAAATCTGATATCCAGTGGCAACAAACAAAAACCTGCCTTTGAGGATATATGATTTTTATTTTTTTTAATTTATGGAACAAATAAAACAAAATTTCATAATGAAGACAAAGATGGCTACTTAGAAGTTTCTGGCCTACTGACTAGTTTTGTGATATGGAAATTGGTTTCAGTACCAGAGTTAGGTGGCAAGAAAAAATTAAGTGTAAAAGAATTAACTATTCACAGACAGTATAACAATTTTTCAGAAGAAAAGATATAACCAAAAAAGCTTATTTCAACAATGTAATATGTTTAATAACTAAATTATGTGATGCACTTCATAAATCCTCAAAAAGAATTTGATACTATTGTATATGACTTCTAGAGAACAGTAAAAAAGTAATCAATCCATGTGAAATTCCTTGATAATACAAATATGTGCACACAGAATCAGTGCTATTGTTCCAAAAATACACGTTGTGGACGTTCAAATAAATCTAATTTTTATATTTATAGGTGCTAAAATTTTTTAACCTACTTTGTGAAGAAACAATTTTCATAAAATTACCCCTATTTAATAAGAGCATATATAAAGAGGATACACACATGATGGTATCTGCTTCCATATCCTTCTAAGCCTATTACTACACAGATAAACTTGAATAAATCCCTAAATCAAAATCATTATGTACCAGTCTTCCCATTTGACTTTTCTTATTGTAATACTGTATGTGTCTGCTGTAAAATGTCTTGTACAATAATTTAAACTAGGGTACATTTAATCTGTATCATGTCTGAAATGTCATGGCAGGTATGTACCTGTCTTATAGTGAATAGTAGTTGGAAATAATACCATGCAGGGCATTAAAAGAAATAAGTGTTATTCTTTCATATTTTCATGTACAGTTTTGTATGGCATTTTGTGTTCAATTTAACAAAAGTTTGAAGTTAATTAAAAATGGGAACCAAAAGTAATATGCTATTTGCAAGGATAAAAACTTACTATAACTTTGTCAACAACCAATCCTCCAAGTAAATACTACGCATTCATCACATTTTTTTGTCTTAAATTAAAAAATACAGACTTTATGGTGCCATATAGCCGTAATATCAGAATAGGGGAGAATGAGGCAGGAAAATCACAAGTTTGAGCACAGCCTGGGTAACTTAGTGATATCCAATCTTAAGACTAACAAATGAATATGTTAATTCATTAAATGAAAAAAAATATATTATGTTAAGATAGTTTTCCCTCAAAAGAAAATCTTTGTTAAAATTCCATAACTTATATAAGGTTTCCAAATGTTTCTACGTTTTTAATACTATAATATTTACTGGCTGAGCTATGTATTTTGTAATTCCTTAAATTATACTTTTATAGTCCATGTGTGTATATGTGTTTAAGTGTATTATATGAAAGTAATAAGGTGTGGCATGTTTATGCATACTGATTTTTTCCATGTGCATTTACATGAGGCTGGGACCATATCTACCTTAATGACTAGTTTAAGAAATTCTCATTCATCAGTAAAATACAGTTAAGTTAATATGTTGCCCTGCTCCTGTTAATGCTATACCTAATAATAATAGTATGCACTTTAAATTCAATTGCATCTAGCTTTTGGTAAATATTGACACATACCAATTGCTAGGAATTTTTATTAACTTTTTGGTTATGTTTGGAAAAAGAATTTAACCTGTGTAATAAATTAAAGAGTGAATCTTTGCTACTAGATATTGATAGTACTTCACCTACTAAGAACTCAGGTTCACAACTAATAAATATGTTTACCACCAAATGTATCAGTTAAGAGATTCATAAAACAGAACCAAAATGCAATATTCCTTCATGCTTTTTTCTACATTACTCCTTTTAGATGGATACATTAGCTAAGTTATATGTTCAATTGTTAATTCTGATTCTGTATCTGAATTCTTCAATTACTTTCACATAAATTGAAGAGGCCAAAAGTCTACATTTCCTCCTCTCTCTCTACAGACCATGTCCATGAAAACAGATTAAACAAAATTCAGTACACTGAAAATTATTTGTCTACAGTTTTCTTATTTATTATTCTCATTTCCTTGTAGTTTTTAAATGCAAATTATTCAGAGAAATATTGTACCTGTGTTCCATCTGAAAGAATGATATTAGATTAGACATAGTCAAATGAGATATTTTTAATATTATCTTCTCAAAGCACATAATCATATTCATTACTAATCTCAAAATCTCACATTACTTATTTTACTGTTAATATTATAATTATTATTTAAACATCTCTGAGATTTTAAAAGAGCATAAAGAAATCATACAAACATAAAAAATAACTGTGTAGAGTGAAGATAGACAGTAGAACAAATGTAGTTCAACTAATAACTAGACGTTTGGAAACTCCAAGTTCAAAATGTTAGTAATAAAAAAGTCTTTGAAGCAATTTTGGTTTTTTATGAATGATATTCTTGTAGCAATTCTTTTCCTTGGGTATTGCTTAGAGAGAAGTTCGCCTTGTGCTTCTGAAGAGTGTACCATAGCACCATGTCAGTAAAATACTTTTGTTATTGTGTTGCTGACTATAAGACAAGGTGAATTTTCACTTTGACATCATAACCATGGATCTGTGTCTTTTCTGACTTTGAAGTTTTTAAAACACTGACTAGAAATTGTGACTTTCTAGCTCTTTACTGCTCTTGTGTCATTAGGTATGAGGATAGTAGTGAATTTTCCACTGTTTTCTTTAAACTTACTTTATTTTTCTTTGTAACAAAGTTTCACAAAAAATTAGAATTATTCACATTCATTTTGAGGAATGCTCATCCAGCTTACTTAACATCAGACATAGTGTACTACTCTAAGGCAGTGTGAATCTACTAATCATTTAAAGGAGTTTGCTTAACTAGAATTTCAAAAAATAAATACAACAATATTAATGGTTGAAAATAACTCTTATTGAATTTTTCAGTGGCTATAATTATGTTTAGGTTGTAGCACTGAGCAAAGCAGGCCAAATAATTCTCTCTATTTCCTCTAGTGATACAGGATAATACATATACATATATATGTATATATATTCATTGTTTGTCAAGTAGTAATGGATGCTATGAACAAAATTAATAAATATGGGAAAGTAGATAAAGATTTAAAAAGACTAGGAGGGGACAAGTGAAGTTTCACACAAGAGGGAACCCTGAGAAGGTGACATTTGTGCCACAGTGGGAGGAAGAGGGGGAGAGATATACAGAAAATGCCAACACTCCAAGGCAGGGGCAGCCTTGGCACATTTGGAAAAGAAAGAACAACGAGGCCCAAGTGGAGTGCTTGAGAATTGAGAATATTTAGATAACAGTGTAACAGACCATGTGAAATATTTCAGAGCATCTATCACTATCTGGATACAATTATTTACATATGTGCCCTACCTTATTTGGGGTTCGACTTCCAAAAACGACATTTTCAGTTCTGTTTATTCTTTATCACCAAAGGATGGCACATTTCCATTACCTGGATGATATTCTCAGCACTTAAAATAAAGAGTTGAATCTGGAAGGTCTGAGTTTGCAGTTCAGTAGGACAAACAAGGGGTGATCAAAAAGCACAGCGCATAGTTAAGTTTTAAAAACACTATAATAAAAGAGGTGAAAGGGAATGTTTTGAGTTTTTAAGGGATTTTTATTATAATATTTTGCTATGTTTTATATTCACCACTTTTGATTACCTCAAACTGAACAAAGCTGTATGATAATTTCTGTAAGACAAAATCATTATGGCGTGATGTAATCCAGCTTTTTCTTGTATCTAGCACTGTCAGACTCTGGCTCTTCCTCAAATTCAAAATGACCAGGAAAGTAAATATTTCGAATTGACTCAAGACATGAAGGTAGCCAGGACAGAACAACTAAAGACTCGTGAAAGAGGTCTTCCAGAACTCTTTCACAAAGTTGTAAGAACGATGGGATAAGCGTGTTTGAAGTAAGTAGAGATATTTTGGGAGATAAATGGCAATGTATCTTTCATCATAATTTTTAAAATGTACACATTCGCTGTATTGCTTGATCACACCAACTAGAGGCAGCGTGGTGCTGGTCTGTCAAGATTATTATATGTGAGATCACTGTTAACTTCCTCATGCTTTTGTAAGAATGACTACAAATTAGGTGGTCCATAAAATAGAAATTAGTTTTCTCTGCTCTGTAAACTGTAGGTCTGAAATGAAAGTGTTGGCAAAGCTACCCTCCTCAAAACTGTAGGGATAAGATTTTTCCTTATCTCTTCTGCTGGATACCACTGTACAGATCTCATTTTTTTTTTTTTTTTCAGGAAAACTGGTATAGATTAGCAGTGTTCCCTCAAAATAGCAAAGATGTTTAGGTAGACATAATATTGCCTCTGTTATTTAAGTATCCAGATTCTTATACTAGGGCAGCAAATGTAATGCTGATTTTGGTTAACTTGTGTTAATGCAAGGTTGCGCTTAGGTAACTAATGTTAACTTTTATCTCTCTAAAAATCCAAGGCTGAGCAGTATGGAGCTTAGAGAAGAGGATGTCTGCTATAAGCACAGATGGTGCATCCACAGTGTGCACATTGGATTTATAGTTACTTCTGTAAACTATTTTAGTAAACCCTAATTTCCTCATGTCCATGGAGCAACACTGATATACCAGTTACGTGAAACTCTTAGTATCCTTGCTCTTGTTCCAACGTATAATTTTCAAAATAATATTTTTATTAACTATGTTGGAGTTTGTCAACCACATCTGCAGTGGTATGCTGTTATCACAAAATGTACTGATACAGAACTGCTGAAGTGTCTCTATTTCTTCCCTGAGGGGAACTGAAATGATAAATTGGATGGTAGTTAAATTTTTTTATATAATTCTTAATAGGCTAGCTTTACAAATGAATATTTCTAAGACAGAATGTTCACTGAAAAGAAATTATTGTATTCTGTTTCCTTCTATTGATGATTATTCTTCAATTAAAGTGTTCCTATTGACAGAGGAAAACAAATTTTACTCTGGTTCTGACTTGGGTTCAGTTAGTATTTTGCAGTTGAACTCTTTCATGCATGTTACAGTTGAGTTTAACACCATTACTTAAATAAGAGTTGAACAACCTATATAATAATGCCTTGTATTAATTTTAATAATTATCTTCAGAAGGTGAACTTCCTTGTGAGAATTTTCTTTCTGAACTACTATGGCTGGGATATAAAATGACCCCCAAAGGCTCTCTGCTCAAAACTTGCTTACTAGCTGAGTGGATTTTCGAAGGTAATTAGGCTATGAGGACTGTGACTTTATCAGTAGATTCACAAATTGATGGATTTATGGGAAGTGATCGACTCTTACAAGGCTTTTATCTCATTGGAATGACTTTTGCTATTCTTATGCCCTTTCAGTGAATCAACTCTATTTTTAAATCCACCTAACATTCTGTATCTCTTCCATGAATATCTCTATCCCTTTGCCTTTATAAGAAAATGATGCTCTCTGTTGTAGATGTAGCAATGAAATGAATAACGTGCATTTTAAGAAATACCAGCAGGACAGTATTCCAAACAGGTTGCTTTTCTTTGTCATTGAATACTTGCACGAACTAATGTGTGGCACCAATATTATGGGCATCAACTTCTGTATTTCCTCATATCAGTTATTGGCTAGAATCAACAGTAGCCAAGTACCTAGGGTAAAAGTGCTTTATTGTAATGGAAGGGGAAACCTTTGATAGATAAACACTATTTTCCAAAAGAGTCGTGATCACTCTTTGTAGTTTTAGAATTTATTCTTCATTTATACTAGTTAATTAACACTGAATCTTCTCCGTTAAACTTTTTGGTTGGTTGATTCCCCTTCCGTGGCCCCACATATATGTGTTTGAAATTCTTAAATTCAAGCCTGTGTCAGAGAGCTTATATCTCCTCCAAGAAACTTCGGTTTCAATTTGGCATTTTATACTTTTCTCTTGATCATCATACAAAGTTTAAAACACATCTCTTTCCCTTCTCCCACTATATTCAGGTTCAGTCTACTACAGTGAAAGCGGATGCTGTGACTTGAAGTTATATGATATTCGTCTCATTTCTCTCATCTATAAATGATGTGTAAACTTCAAAAGCACAGATTTATATAGTCCCCCAGTGAAGTAAATACATAAAAGCAGTTTATGAAATATGAAAACCAGAAACATTAAATAATTTTTAACATTAACTAATGTGAAATTCTGCTTTCTCAAGAAAAGCCTGTTGCAAAATTTCCCTCTTTTGTTTCTTACAGTTTATAATATTATGCATATCTTTTACATAATATAGATAAAGATATATGAATGTAGATGGATAGATTAAATCATTTCACACCAAAAAGAGAAGTATAAAGGAAATATGCACTGAGGTGAAAAGCTTACCAAATTCAACCTTTGACTTGGTCAAGGCAAGCCATTTTACAAGTGCCTGTCAAAAGGTTTTGTGATGATATTGGTGATTGTGTTTGTAGTGAAAGCCAGCTGAGACACTCATATTAGTCTGTTGGCCCTTATTTTTACCCCAAATGCCATGGCAGTGCTATTTTTAAAACATTCCTAGTAGATTGAGTTCACAGCCTTTGCAGCTCTTCCTGGAGTTGGTTATCAACTACCCCTTGCTATTTAAGCGTGGGTAGACATTCTCATAGATTACATTCTGAATACAGGTCTATTCTTGCAGATTTTTATTGAGCATTTTTGATTGGGTACAAACAAACAGGTATCCTAAGACAGTCTTACTAATATTACTACTCCACCCTAGAATGATCACTAATTTGGATCTACAGGTTATAAATTACACATATACTAACATTTTCTAGTTTACTGTTAATATATTGTTAATTTAAAATTATTTTATATTTTCAAACGTTGATTATTTAGATTGTATAGATTAGTGTTAGGATTAAGATGATCAAATCCATCATTACTTTATATGAACAAAATTGTCAGAGATGCTCTGAAATTTTGTTTGAGATTATTCAAATTTGAAAATCAACTGAACATTATGAAATGTTGGAAAGTTGAAGGATGAGGAAGAGAATTGTTCTTTCTTCATTGTTTTTAATCTTACTCTTCCTATTACATACAGTATATCATCTCTGTTTCTGCCCAGTGTATCAGGAGAAAATGAATTAAGAATCATAAGTATATCTTTAGTGAATGAAACTGACAAGTACACAATGAGTAAAACCAAAATGTTCAATTCACATTTATGTATTGCTAGCTAATGAAATTTGTTCCAAGAAGCATGATTTAATAAAAGTCTAATTGTATTGCAGTTCTAAAACCTGTCAGTTCTATCCTTATTGGATGGAAAATGATAGCTGATGGAACTGTTCCTTTAATAGAATGCATTTGTTACAGTGTATTTTATTGCATTTAGTGAGAATATTTTTAAAACCTGCTCATAATACAGAATAGAATGTTATTTTTTACTTAAAATTTCGATGCAGTAGAACATTGCACAGAATTAGTTCATGGTGGATACTTCAGTAGAGTTAAAGATACTTTTGTATAGGGGAAACAACATTTAGGAAAAATGTGGCTGGCTATATAAAATTACTCCTGCTTCCTAACATACAAACAGATGACATAAATACTAATACAGTACTTTTGGGGCATTCATATTCTATTCTCTTAAGTCACGACTCCATTGTCAAGGTTACCAAAACAATTTCAAAGCTTTGCAAGTAAAGCTTCAATATAAAAGGTTGTACACAGCTTTTTTTTATTTTATTTTTTTTTCACGGTCAACAGCAAAAAAGGAATTGTGCTTGCCAGATACCAGGGGTTGTTTAAAAAAGAGAGATTATTGACTCTGTTCATTATGAATTGTGAACAGCTGCACAGAGTAGCTGAAAGCCAGTGGGCCTGCTGAGCACCTCTCTGAGACTAAAGCCTTTTGAAGCCAGGCTGGAAGCAGCTGGTGGCTGAGGTGTGTCTAGACAGCAGGGATCTCTACATTGCTCTTCAAGAAGTGAGGGAAAGGGCTTTTATGGAGAGAAAGTCATTCCCGAGCTCTTGGCACAATTTCATAGGCCTATTTCTTTTGTGTGTGTTACTTTAAAAATGAAGGGAATTAAGGCAAAAAGATGAGAGAATATTAAGACAAGGGAATAAAACAGTATGTATGTCTAAATTTAGAAACTTTGTTGACATACTCCGATACCCTCATTTTATAGATGAGGACAGAAATGCCCAGAGTAGAAGAATAAGTCTTATCTGATCAGAAGTTAGATCATCAGAGATCTGGAATTTGAAATCCAAATTTCCAGTGTCTACATAAATACTCTTCGGCAATGTGTTAAATCCTTACTACTGAAAATATGTGCAGACCAGCAGACACAGCATCCCCTATTAGTCTACAACAAATTTATAATCTCAAGGCCCTTCATAAGTCTATGAATTATTCTGCAGTTTAGGACAACATCCTAAGTAATATATGTTATGCTAAATCATTAATAAGAATACTTATGAGTAATAAATGTTTATGAATGATAAAGGTGGAAAATTATATAATATGGAGAGCAGGAAAAGTTCTAAATCTATTATAGCTTTCATTCTGTTATACTGGTAAAGTAGGAATTTTATTTTAAATTACACTTTATTAATGTAATAATTTCAATTTAGTTATAAAGAGGAATATTTGTGCTCTTCAATAAGCATGATCTAGGTGTTCTTAAAATGATCAGAGTTCTGTCAAGCTGAGCCCTAAATATTTTAATTATTTCTGAGCTGCAAAGAAAAATTTTAATTATTAGCTGTCACAAGTGAAATATAAGCAAATAGTGATTTTATTTGTTTTCTAATATTTTCACTGTTTTAAAGTGCTAATCATTGAAATTAGTCATGTCTATAAACAGGAAATAAGTGTAATTACATTTATTGTTATTAAATGATTTATTTCCAAGTCTTCCTTGAGTTACAAGAATCTGTACTTTAATTGTCTCATTGGTTTATTTCTATAGATTCTAAATATGGGAACTTTTGGAGTAAATCAGCTAGCATGTCTCAGAGCAAGAGATGGCATTTACTGTTGTTTGAAAGCCTCTTGGTAAAAGGAGGTGAGAAAATTATACCTCTGTGAGTCACTAACTATCACACGAGTATACATAAATATAAATGAGGGCACCTTAGGCAAACAATCCTAAAATAATGCAGAACAATAAATGCACAAGTACTTGGTGAAATCAGGAAGGGCTGACTTTAAAGGACCCTTCTGTTGCATTTTTCATTAGATGGTAGAAGGAGAAAGCTATGATTTCTCCTTTTGGACTAGTGATAGTGAGCCATTACTCCCTCAGCCTGCCTCCTGGCAACAGTGCAAACTATGAGGCTGAAGTTTGACTTTCCCCATTTTCTGCACCTAGCGTTTCTTCTCAAATAATGCCCACTGTATTTCACGACCCAAATCCTGGCAACCCTCCTAGGTCCAGCAGATCATGTAGTCTCCCAGTACTCAACAGAAAGTGCTATGACCTTCTTCCCGGCAAGGAAACAGAAGCTTCATCTCTCCTCTGAAGTTGACACCAACAGTTAAAGCACTAATTTGTGTCAGTAGTGACACAGAGCATGCTGGAGAACATGTTCCAACCAGAGTCATGGCCGGGACTTTATGCTCAAAACCCAGGCATGATGATTTATCTGCTGGATGTCCCCCAAGCCCCATGCACTCAGTAGCAGGGCTCAGGGAAAGTGACTGGATGATGGGGTCTGCAGCCGGCTGGTTGTTGGGAGGTGGGGGTAGGGTTGGAAGAGGCAGCTGGAGGCATGACCTGGAAAAGGACATCTCCATCTCTGGCTGCTCCCCTCATGCTCTGCTTTCTCTGCAGCCCACCATGCTTCGTTGGCTCCAGCCAACGGTAGACTGAAGTATGAGCCCACATAAACCTATCGTCTTCAAGTTCTAGGTGTCAGGTATGTGTTTTAGCTACAAGAAAGTGACTGAGACACCTGGTCAGATTTAATCAAAGGAAAAGTAGAAATTTTGAAAAGCGCAATCAGTGTTATTTTTTCTACATTTAAATTGTGTAAATGCTTACCTTCATCTGGCCATGTGACAGTAGAGTCAAGTTATTACTATTGTTGTTGTTGTTGATAATGACAGCTGTTTGAACTAAACAGAATGGTAGCACATAACAAACTGTCTGGGCAAACTGTGTGAGTCTCGAGTGTTGTTAGAAATGAATTAATAAGGCTGGAGATGTAGCTCAGTGGTACAGCACTTGCTGAACTTGTACAAAATTCTGAGTTTAATCCCAGTGTTGCAAAAAAAAGGAAAGAAAAAAATTAGTCAAGTTATGTTAACTATATAGAGTGATGAAATACTGTTTATTTCATTTTTTAAAAAATATTTATACTTATCAATCTTTGGGAGAACAAACATAAGTAAAATTCTGAATAAGATACCTCTATAAGTCTTGTGGTTTACTAGCTTAAAAATTTCTAAGTAGATGTGTAGATAAAACTTTGCACTTATGAAATATTTGCTGTTTGTTTAGGTAAGTTAAGAGTAAGAATTTTAAAAAACAACACCTAGTTAGGAGTTATGAATGATAACATTTCAGCCCTAATGGGCTTCATGTCAAACAATGAATAAATGCATAATAATAATAGTAATAATAATAACAATAATAACAATAATAATAATAAAGTAGCATTTGACATGAATAATAGTCAGAAATTATTCTGTAGGTAATCTAGTGTACTGCCTAGGAAAATTAGCAAAAAATTACTCATGATCTACAGGTTCAAATACAGTTCCCCAGGCTGGGCATGGTGGCACACGCCTGTAATCCTAGCACTTAGGAGACTGAAGCAAGAGGATTGTTGTGAGTTCTAGGCCAGCCTGGGCTACAAAGTGAATTCAAGGCCAGCCTGAACTGCATAGTGAAACCCTGTCTCAAAAATCAAAAAACAAAAAGAACAAATATTGTTTGCTAGGTATGTAAAGGAATTTGCCTTTTGATAAACAAAGTTATGTGCATATTGATAAGGCCCATACCACTGGCAAGATCAATTGTCCCTTTTCAGATGACATTCGATAGAAATTTGAAGACAAGTCAAGTATAACATAAATAGACCAAATGGTTACAAAAATCTGTTCAGTACTTGGAAAAGGTGCAGAACATCTGTTCGAAATAGAAAACATTGGTGCAATGACTTCATTGGAGGTGTCTTAGAAGCCATATTTTAAGTAGTATATTTTTTTTCTGTGTCAATTGTTGATCTATTTTTCCTTCTGGGTCATTACAAAGTAAAAATACAAAATTTGTATGAACTTAACCTTTTTGTAGACAAGAACATTTTAATATGTATATCTTTTTATGAAAAAGAAAGAAATTTATAGTGTGTTAATACTATCATTTAGTCTCAAGAAATTATTCTCAAGCATTATAATTGTGACAAATCACCAAGTGAGACATTTATTTCCGACATCATATTAACAATGCCTCCTTCCCATAAAGGACTATTATGACCTGAACTTGTGGAAAACCAAGAACAAGTATGTAAGAATGGCAGAAAATATTTAGAAAACTATCCTTGTGCTGAAAACATGAAAATATACATAGGAGAACATGTACTTCCATTTTTAGAGACAGTTTTCAGTGATCTTGTATTTCTTCACTTTTTTAATGAGAAAAAAGCATATCCCAGGAGTAAGTAAAAGATGTAATGAACTTCTAATTTACTAATCATTGGGAAAATGAAGCCGCTATGTTCCTATCCTACAGTATATATCAATTTAGGGCCAACACTATATCTTTATGTCAGCTCTCTAGCTAGATAGATAAAACCTTCTAGCTGAACCTCCAATATTTTGAGCTTTACATAATTTTCAGTATAGACACTCAATAAGATTGTAGAAAATCAACAGCATTTCTAGACTCACATTCTTATACATGGGTTGGGAAATTCTTCTACGTTGTTATGACTGGTAGGTTATTTTCTATTCTCCATTGTAATTCTAAGTTACACCTAAAAAGACACAGAGGAAGCTTAAAAATATTTGCTCAGTCATTAAAATTTGATTTAGTTTCAGTGGTAAAAGTTTGGATTTAGGGAAAGGAATTCATTGTTTAATAATAATATATAAAAAATAAAGGAGTATGTAAGATGACATTTAGTTTTTTATTAGAATCTTTACTCCTATTTTCACAGCATATTAGATTTAAAATTCAGAAATTTTGGGCTGGGGATTTAGCTCAGCAGCAAAGCACCTGCCTGGCAAGCACAAGGTTGTGAGTTCAATTCCTGGTACCAGAAGAAAACCAAAAAAAAATAAAATAAAATTCAGAAATTTCTTACTTTGTATTCTCTAAAAACTTAATGACTAGAAACAAAAGTATTAATAAAGTCTTAGTCATTCCATAAAACTATTGATTTCTGGAAAATAATATAGCATTAATCAACTTATGCAAAAATAGAAGTTTTATCTATCATCTATCTATCTATCTATCTGTCTATCTATCTATCTATCTATCTATCTTTCTATCTATCTACATTTTCACTCTTTCACTTAGATATCTAGGTTCTCAATGTGAAAACTGGAATGTTTTAAAAAACCAAAGTATTTAAATTCTTTCCTCAGTATTGTCCACCATTATAGTAAGAGACTAATGAGAAAATTAGTTAGAATTACAGAATTAGCTGCAATTTAAAGCAGTAATTATGGTCCAAAAATTTTTCAGAAAAATTGGAAATGAAATATATACACAAATGAAAATAATAGAAGAAGTTCTGCTTCTTTTTAATGACTAGTAGAAAAAGTCCCATTTTAATGTTTTCTTTTAGTTATTTTTCTGACAATTAAATATAGGAAAATATTTTTTGTTGTTGTTTTGTTTGTTTTTTTCTGGTACCGGGAATCGAACTCATGACATTGCGCTTGTCAGGCAGGCTCTGTGCTGCTGAGCTAAATCCCCACACAGGAAAATATTGAATGTGTTTTTTTATTGAAAAAGAGACTCAGTTATTATAAAGTAACTATTTTTGAATCCATAAAATAGATGCACTCTTTTGGATAATTTTGACAAATTTTCTTTGCTATATCTGTACTGTTCTCACTGTTCTGCCATATGTTATGTGTCTACAGACTTAGTTATTATTTCCAGAACAAAGGCCACTTTTTTACATGTAAAATTCAATTTGCATCAAAGATATTCAGGACAAATGTAGTCTTTTTTTCTCATTTAAAAAGCTTTTAAAGTCAGCATATTTTCTTTATATAATTGGTGCAGGTCTGTGAGTTAGAAATTTACCATTTTTTACTATTTTCCACTGCCTGCTTAGTGATTCTGCAGTCTCCAGCACAAGGCAAAGTTGAGTGTACAATATCTCAGGTCCCTCAGTTATCATCTCCCTTCAATACTTGCTAAGTATACAGTTTCCTGGTTGCTACTTCTGCATCTGAGTTCTAACACTTGATCCAACTTCTTTACCACACTTCACAGGCACTACTCATACGTGCCTGGTATTTGCTTGTGCAGCATTTTTCTGCATTGCTCCACCACCCATGGAATTGTCATGGCTTGCAAGAAGGGTACACGTAAGAACCAATCTTGAGCTTTCTCTAATGTGATACCATGGAGATATTGCTGTGGCATTTTCAGAAAGAACCCACTTTGTAGGTATTAAAACTAATGTTGCATAAATACAGCCTATGCTTGTAATATTACTTGATTTCAAATGTGAGAACTGATATTGTGACTAAGCCAAAGGTTGGAAACATTCTTTCTCTTAAGATCAGAGTTTGTGTTCAATGGCTGGAAAAAGGAAATAAATATTTCCAAAACTTGTAAATGTTGATTATAGTGACAGAGAAATGGAATTTGCACAAAAAGAAACCTAGAGCTATTGTGTTCTGTAGTGAAGGTAGTGGAAGAACTGAAAGTCCTAACACCTTCGAAATGTATAGGTTTAGGGGTTAGCAATGGAAATGTGAATTGCAGACATTTTTAATCAAGGTTTCACTTTTTTGTGGTTATAAATTTCACTGATATATGAATACAAATAAATTATTCTTAAAGTTGAACATCATTTTAAAATAGTAAAGTGAAAGGAGTAATAGTAATAGTAAAGTGAAAAGTTGAACACCTTAATTCAACATTGATCTTGACCTACTTATTACATTCAAAAATAATTAAGAAGTATATATCTAAGTTAATATCTGCTAATTTAACCAATAAAATGGAACTTTTCCTTTTATACTCACTCAGGGAGCCAAATATTTAGAACAAAAATAAATTTAAATTCAATTCAAACCCCATTCTTTCAGATGAAGAAAAGCTGTACAGTAATCATCTGATTGGCTTGATTATATGAAGTTAATTTGTAGTCAAATTAATCAAAATAAATGGTAATTTGATGTTATACTGGCGTTACCTATTAATTTGTGCAATAATAATTTTTCCAGGTACTGATTAATATAATTATTTTTTAGATGAATCATCATTATATGCTCTGGAATACAGCAATTGTTGATTTTGTTTGGATGAACCATCAATAGCTGTCAATTTTGTAATAAAGAATTTAGAGCATTTAGTCTATTCTCCATGTATAATAGGAGAATACAGTATATACCAATAAAAGATGTGAATCTATAGTAATATTTATTGAGTATATAAACTTTATTGTACTTAGAGAATTACTAGACACTACTGAATGTACCATGAAACATTGATACCAAATGTATTTTCAATTTAATTAATTTGTTAAAATACAGAATTCCTGTATGTCATTATACTATTTACATCATTACCAAATTATTAAGATGAAACAGGAAAAGACAGTATACCCTGCATATATCAATTTTTTTATTTTTAAAAGAAAATGGATTAATAAATATTTAATGGGGAACATTATTGTAAAGATTCAAGCTAGATTTTATCGGATAAACATAAATAATTATTAAACACATGTCCTACTTCCTTAGAATCCATAAAACTAAAGGGTACAAATGTCCATAGCAGAGGCAATGAATGGAGGGGAAGAATATTTGCTGAGAACCATATAGTAAAGTCATCAGTAAAGAAGCCCTGAATGTCAGAGTTCCACAGTCGCATAGAAGTGTCTTAAATTTGATTTCTTGCTTTCTGTGTCAGCTTAGAAAGATGACTTAAGTGGTTGTTCTTCCCTCCATAAAAATAGAGCTGATTGATTTACCTTATATAACTGGTATGAGAACAGATAGAAAATTCATGAGCGCAAGTCAAAGATAGTGTATTCAATACACATATCTCATTATCATCTATGAAAAAGCTTAGCAGCAACACATCAACTTGTCATTAGGAAAGGTAAAAGAAATTGAGGAACATTTATGGCAATGTTTGAAATTATTCATCATCAAAATGAGGGTGGAATCTTGAGGGGATGGAAATAGGAAGATTACACTAAGAGTAATATGCCTACCTTACTTATTGTTTGGATTAGCACTGAGTAGTACATATTTCTATTGTTGAATGAATTACTTACGCAAATAATTGGATCAAAAAAGAAAATAGGAAGTAAGGTCAACTATATAAATATAATTTTCATAAACATAGAAACATTTCTTGTGTAGAGAATACAAATAAATTATTTGTGAACACAAATTTGCAGGTGGAAAGAGATGTACTATCAAACAGTTTACACAGGAATTATCACAGTTGGGAGAAAAATCACTCTACACTTGATCGTAGCCAAAAGGCTGAGAAGGGATGAGAAAATCACTGTAATAGTCACAATATAACTTCACTGAGTCAACACATTTATGCACTGTAAGAAAAGTCGTGATCACTTATTTAGAATATTATCTCACAAAAATAACCAGCTTTTTAAAAAAATCTATCTATTTACTTATTTTTTTTTGCTTCCATAAAGTTTTTATTTATCCCCTAAAAAACCCTGTGAGGTAGGGTGATCAGGGCATTTGAAGATGAGCAAACTAAATCTACATTGCTTGTCCAAATCTACATTACTATGCTACTCTGCATAGTAAATAAGTAGAAATTAAATTCAGATTTTAAATTTTCATAAACTTATACTGATTCACGTGGAAACAGGTAGAAAGAATATTAGCTCCCCCCACCTTAATGCCAAAGTACCTTCTATTGAAAAATCCCAATGCAAGAATAGTACTATTTCATTGCTTATTTCTGCAAACATTTATAAAATAAAAAGTTATTCATTCAGGAACATGTCCTTCAGCTGTATATTTTCTTT
>NW_004955403.1:34821196-34840927 GCF_000276665.1 Chinchilla lanigera | reverse complement strand
AGGCAGGTGCTTTTGCCGCTGAGCTAAATCCCAGCCCCCCTAGCTGTATATTTATGATCAACTATCCAAGTCCTGGAAATGCAAACTGATAATGAGAAGTAGTCTCAAGCTTATTATTCCTCGCTGTATGTTAAATTCCATGAAATCTGGTCCCAGTTTAAAAGGAAGAGAAATAAAAGAGGGGAAATAACTTACCAGAGAAAGATCTGGTAAACTTTAATTTTTGCTGCCTACTCACAAACCACTGCCACATTATAAGAACATTATTTCCCAAGCCTGACAATTAGTATTACCAGGAAAAACTCTGTTTTCACACAGAACTCTCGGTCCCACTGTAGACACAATGAAAATTTTCCAGTGCTAGGTTTCAGGAATCTATACCTTGAAAACTTGTCAGAGTAAAACAAGTTTGGGAACCATTGATGTATCTTAGAATACTAGTATCAAAATCATGAGCTTGTATAAACTTGTTGCAGTCTTATTCCTCCTTTAAAAAAAAAGATCTCCAAATATGATATATCCCAAAAAAACTCTTGCCTCTCAGCAATTACTTTCAAGATATAGAGAAACATTTTAAAAATATGTCCTATTTAGGGATACTTGGACTCCAATAATAATTTGAATAGCATTTAAGTATGATATAGAGTTTTGTAGTTTTATTCTGAAAATTCTATTAATGAATTTTGCACAAATTCCTAGCAACTCAAAGGAAGACATAAAAAATGAGATATAATCAGTTACGTCAGCACTGAAAAATACTATATTCAAAAACTGCTCAGGAGAAGAATAAGAAAGTGAGTGGATGACACCCCAAGGTTTCCTGGCCCATATTTTTCTGTTCTAACCAGCTTTTAAATAACCCAAGTTTTGAGAAAATTTACAGGATTGGTAGGAGAAAAAATGCAAACTTGAAAAAGTTTAAAAATCATAATTTAATGATGGGAGTCTTGATCTACAGCTACCTCAAGATAAATTAGAATCCTCACATACTTATTATACTAAGAAACTTTATAATAGGTCTATTTGCATATACATGCAGTGTATTTGTGAGCTGTTTATCCTAATAAGTAATATGTGAGAAAATCACCTTATAAAGAAAAGTTTTATTTTGGCTCACAGTATTAGAGCTGCGGTCTGTGGTTGGTGGCCCCTTTGCTTTGAGTGAGGCAGCACATCACTGGAGGGTCATGTAGCAGAGCACAACCACTCGCTGTATGGCTGGGAACCCAAAGAAAGAATTGTGAAGAAGCTGGATCCCAACAGACACATTCAAAGGCATAGTCCCAATTACTCATGTACCTGCCACTATTGGCCCCCTGCCTCTGTGTTTGCAACATGTATCAGTGAACATTTACTAGAGTAACAAATGTAACACAAGTTTGACAAATATATATGAAATTATGACATCAGCTTACTATGTATGGTCAGCCAGAGCTGAATGAGGAAATGAGCAGAAGGTATCTATACCCTGGAAGCTGAAGGGTTCAGTCCAACTTCTGGAGCTCACAACAGTGTTCCATGCAAGTCTGTATCAGGAGGCCAATGGGTCTGCAATGGAAGGCTGAAGAGTCTATGATGAAGGCTGAAGAGGCTAAGACAAAGGCTGCACAGTCCCAGGTGGAAGCTGAAAAATCTGCTCTATTAGAAGGCAGGAGATGACGTCCAAGCTGAAGGGGCAAACTCTTCAGAGCTCCTCTGAAAACCAGCACTAAGTCCATCAACATTGTATTACATTAGAAGCATAACATTCCACCCCTGACCCCACAAAGACTCATGCACACCCTTTATGAAAAAGACATTTAGTCCATCTGTAAGAGTTGCCAAGATCCTAACAGTTTCATCACTGCTGAAAAGTCCAAGTCCCAAGTCTCCTTGGAGATGTAAGGTAAACTCTTAGCTGCAAGCCCTTGTACAAATGTAAAGTTAAATGCTTCCAACATTCAATGACACAAGATAAACATTTTCATTCCAAAAGTTACAAACAGGGAAATACAAAGGATTGGGACCAGAGTAAGTCCAAAATCCAGCGGGCCAAACATTAAGTCTTACAGTGCCCTGCGCAGCATCCAAGGCAATCTGTAGCATATTGTGAGCTCCAAAGGGCGTGGATAGCTCCACCCCTATGGCACTTCTGGTGGTTATAGCTCTCATGGCTTCTCTCTTGGGCTCATTTTGCTCCCTCATTTGCAGATTTCCTTAGATGATTCACTTTTCTGGCTTTTACCAAACTTCCAGGGTCTCCACTGTACCTGTGACTTCACTCACTGCCCTCTCAGGGGCACACTGCCTGGCCTCCAAGGCCTTCTGAAATTGGGGTAGAGGCCTCCCTAACCCCTAACAACTTTTGCATTCTGCTTGCACCTAAAACCAGCATCATGGGGATAATGCCAAGGTCTGCTGCCAGCCAGAGAAGTAGCTAGGCTTTCCTCTATCTTGGCTGAAGGGATCCAGTTCCTGGATTTCTTGGCACTCTGAATCCAATTCTGAGGAAAAAAATTTTTATGCTGCCATCATTCTCGACATGGTGTGGCTGGTGCCATTCTGGAAATGGTGCTCTGAGGCTTTCTCCTTAAAGCAAAGTCCTTCACCTTTGCAGTTTTGAGGCCACAAAAGGTAGAGACTGGCTGCTGCTTCTGAGGCCCTCAGACCATATTTTATATTCTCTTGTTCCTTGTGAACAATCAGAATCTCCTCACGTCTGTCTTTGTGGTCCACAGCTTTACTAGAGCTTCCTTTCTAGCCAAATTCACAATATTTGAAATCATCCTGTTGGACTCTTTGCACTTCATTCTCAACTTAAATCTGGCTAAAAGTCCCCAACAATAGCCATGCCAGTTCCTTAATTTTTACTTCCTTGAAATTTATTCTGCTGGATTAATTAGTCTACTTCCCTTAATCTCAGTTTCATGCAGAGTCCCTGGACATGAACAAAATGCAGAAAAACTTTTGGCCAAGCCATAACATGCATTGTCTGGGGTCCGACAGCCAATGTAATTCTTCTTCCCAGGAGAAACCTCCTAAACGAGGTCTTTACCAGTAGGGTATCTATCAGCCTTCTGATCTTCTGCTGTCTGACCCAAACCTCCCATACAGAAGAGCCTAAGGTTTTCCAGCTCTACTCTTTCAGGTAACATCTCTGAACCTTTCCAAACTCTTAGCACAAAGTCATTCCCAAGACTCTTGAATCATACGTTCAGGTATAGTCATAGCAATGACCCGGCCCCACTTCTCTGGTAGCAAATTCTGTCTTAGTTACTTTTCTCTCATTGCTGAGACAAAATACCTGACACTCAAATTAAGAAAGAAAAGTCTGTTTTTGGAGGTGTCAATCCGTAATCAGCTGGCTACAAAGCAGGATGGCATGGCTGAGGAACAACCATTCATGCAGGGGAAAGACAGCAGGAAACAAGAGCAAGACATGGGGACAAATTTCTTTACCTCCTTTATATTGTATGCAGACTACCTTTCCTCAGGTGGGTGTAGCACTCACATCATCTCTGTGCCCTCCTCTCGTACAAGATGAAGCTGTTTACAGAGTGAGGACACTGGCTCCCTGCTGAGTGGCTTAGTTAAACTTTTAAACTTCTCAAATTGACACAAGCAACAACGTCCTAGAGTGGTAAGGGCATGTCGTTTATACCCTGGGATGTAGAACTTTTGAGTTACTTAATTCAGCTCATAGACTTTTCCAGGTGATACAGTGTATCAACCATAACCCACCACCTTCCAGTAACGCATGTCTAGGCCTATGCCTCCTGCTTTTGGGGGACATTTAAGATCCAAACTGTGATATCTAGAAATCAGTGTGGATCTGGAAAGTATTCCCATGCATGGCTAAATGGAACCAATATATGTGAAACTAGAAAGACATTAACCTAAGCCACATCTTCCCAGATACAATGCATGTTCCCTCTTTATGTACAATAAATTTAATTTTCTATAAAAAGCCAAACATATAAAAAAATATACTTTTTGTGACTTTGACAGTGAAGGAATATTTTATAGCAGTACAACCTTCCATGTTTTACTTTTATGTAGATGTCAACTGTACTATTGCCACAGTTGGAGTTGCCATTAATACTTTGAAGTTCCTTATTTCATGGATTCTTTAGATGACCAAGGCACCTCTGCTGTAGCTGGGCATGTATATCTACCTTTGAGAAAAGAACTTGATTCAACAGCTTCCTTTGCTACTTCTGTGATTCTTCATTCTCTATAAAGAATTCATTCAAGCTGACAGAACTTTTTTAACTGGAGATCCTTCTAAGGAAAACTTCACAATGAGAAGCCTGCAGTGTTATTTATGATTTCTTTAAAAGGGGCCTTTAAACACGGAGGCCACATGTTTCCCATCTCTCCCTCATGGCAGGGTGCAGTAGACTCCTCCACCCCCTAGTTCTCTGCTTCTCTCTGATAACCAGTATCATCACAAAGGTAAGGGATTTGAGTTTTGTGATAGATGAAAGCCTGAGTGGGAGAGAAGGGTCAAAAGGGTTGGGGAGTTTCTTTGAGGAAAGATGAGAAAAAGAAAAATAAATAATACCTGTGCCTTCCTTGTTGGCTGGAACCCATAGACTTCACCAGGTCTGGTAGATAATGTCAGTTATCACCTGAAGTACAACTTGAAAAGCACAGTATAGGACTTGCTCTGAGCTACCAAAAAAGGGAAGTCATGGCATCAGAAGGACTGACCTTGTGATCTTAGGTTTACAGAGAGAAAGAGAGAAAGAGAGAGAGGGGAGAGAGATCAAAAGAACAGTTTAGAAGACCTCCCTCAGGTAAAGTGTTTAGGACCTTCAATGTGTATGCATGTCTTGGAGATCAATTTCTCTGGCATGACCTGGAAATTGGTTCTCTCCACTGTCACTGGATTGAGTTTCCCATGCCGGGGGCATAGGAACTTTTGCTCAGGACACAGGATGAGGCATCATCTTATTTTGCATCTTCCTCGATGAACAAGTGTTTCAGTGTTCCATCTAACTCAGGGACATGGTGTGGTGCTCATCTGAAAGAAATACTGGTGAAACTGCTCTACATACTGGAGAATACCTCCTGACGCCTCTTCCCGTCTCTGGTTACATGGAACCAGTGCCTCATGATTCTTTTTCTTTTGCTTTTATGTGGAAGGACTAATTTATCTAGGGATGTAGGGGACTCTAGCTACTGAAATGGCTGCAGGGTTTTGTGGTAAAAGAGAGGTCACACGAACATAAACCTGAGAGACATGTGGAAGTTTTTGTGCTTCTGGCGGAAGCTAAAATTCTCTGTTCTATGGCCAGGTTATCCTATCACAGGTATTTCCTTTTCACACAGCACACACTCTAGTGACATTTAACTGTCTGACCTATGCTGCCAATGAGCAACCAAAGATGTGAAAAATGAAAAAGAGCAGAGAAGAAATAAAATCTCTCCAAAAAGTGCCTTCTCACCTGGCTTGCACTTGCCAGGGTGTTACTATGGGCTCAGGATGGGTTCGAAGATTCCTGTGAGTGATGAGAAAAGAATTGAACATACCAGAAAAACTGAGAAAGTTTATTTAAGAGATAGTAGACTCAGAATGAACAGGCTTGCATTGGCAAAAAGGGAAATGGCATGAACCTCGATAAACATTTATTTAAAAAGGAGAGTTAAGAAGGAAGGCAAATAGAGAAGATGCAAGTACCTTTGAAGAGTTACAAAAATAGAATTAACACAGATTTCCACATGCACATTACCAATATCTAATGTCCATATTTTAACCTTTTGTATCTATGAATAGGGGCTGGGGATTTAGCTCAGTGGCACAGCGCCTGCCTGGCAAGCGCAAGGTCATGAGTTCAATTCCTGGTCCTGGAAGAAAAACAAAAAAACAAAAACAAAAACAAAAAAGTTCTACGTATCTATGAATATATCTTATGCTTAGAGCATTTCAGGAAATATTTGAACCATTGAAGGTCATTGTATTCATTATTTCATACTGTGATCATTTTAACATTGCATAAAATAATATAGAAAATATTTTTTAAAGAACGTCAAATTGTAAGAGCTGAGAAAAATAAGAAGAGGAGATAGAACATAATGCATAATAAGAAACTTACTTTTACACATATTTAGTAGAATACTGATGTCATTTAGTCACAATAAATATTGCTCCATTTAAATTATTAATCTATTAATCTCTATGTTACCTTTGTTTTAAAAAGAATAGCACTTTTGATGATAGGTTTTGCTAGAATTACCATTATTATACTTCATTTTGATAAAATAATAAGTAAACAATTTACAGTATGAATTTCTGTTATGGTTTGTGTCTTCATGCCTCCCCAGATCCTCATGCAATCGTGCGGCAGATTTCTGGATTTTTGTTTGAGCCATAGTCCAACGCTGGGATTGTGGGTGTGAGTGCTCCTCTCACCCTGGGTTGGGTAATATTGCCTTATTCTCTGTTGCTCCTCCCTTTTTGCTCTTATTGCTTTTGCTGTTTTCCGATGCCATGAACTGTTGACCTCTGCCATGTGTCACTCTGCCTTGGAGCTAACTAAGTATAGACAGAAACCTCCACAAACTGTCAGCTAAATAAACCTTTCCTTCCTTAATTTTGGGCATTGGGTATTTTGTCCCAGCAATGACACAAATATAATTAAGACAATTTCTGTGCAAAGAAAATACTGTGTCGTTTGAAGTATTTCACTCCTGAAGCTGTCCATTAACCATCCACCAAATGAATCTAAATTAATTTGGAGAAAGAATGTTATTTGGTGCTCATTTTCACATAATGTATTTTTTCCAAGAGATGAATAGTATAACCTGCATCGATGAGCCTGTGTGATAATCATTAAGACTCTGAGGAACTTTTCTACCTGCAGGCATCATAGATCTTTTATTCTGTACAGGATATAGAGTATATTCTTGATTACAAATAGAACAACAGGCAAAGCATACAATCTGGTGCATATGTAGAACAATAGTCTCAACATTGGTCACCACCTAGTTCAGAATCTTAAGATATAGTTGTAAGTTTGGTGCTCAATGTATGTCATGGTCCAACTTTTAAAACCAGTATTTATGTGATACTGAAGACTCATTGCCTGGGTTTTGAAAGCTGAAACTTATTTAATGGAACAGCCTACTAGGAAGTTTTTTAAGAAGTGATATTATTCACTATCCATGAGCTCATTTTTTCTGTATTTTTTTCAAGGAGGTAGTATTACCATTTTATGATGTGGTGCATTTCTTCAGCAACATTCAGGGGAAAAATTAGCAATGGATTCAACTTCATTCTTCAGTTGTCTAATTTCTATGACATTCCAAATTTAGGTTCTTATTCTGGGAAAAAATACTTGAATTACTCTCAAGTGCAAGTACATTACCTTTAGGCATTAGACTCCACCTGTAAACACGTTTTAGCTCACAACAGATTCCTTTCTCTAACTGTGGAGGCTGAGATAGCATCACTCTCATTTGTGTCTCTCCCCAGTGATTCTTATACCACAAATGGAAATCTACTTCTCATGAATCCATTTCCTTCTGTTTTCCACGTTAGAAATGGAATTTTGCTACTGTTTACTGAGTCCCTTCAATAATCTTAACCTAGCAAAGTTTACCAACACTAGAAGTTAAAAATCTTTCTCCATTTGGTGCTTTCTGAAATGTAGTCATCTTTTTTACCTAAAATGTGTGCTGCAAATGTAGATGAGTAGATCAACTGTTTCTTTTCCCCAAGGTGATCTGAATGTAGAAAAATGTTTAAGAAATTCTCTGAGAAGTCTCCTTCATTTCATCTGAATATACTGATTCCTGTTCACAATCTTTTACATTCTGAATTTATTCTCAGAAGAAGTAATCTATAAATTAAAAGAAACAAAGTAAAATAATTTCTGAGTTAGTGTTTTTTCTTAAAGTTTAAACTCATGGATATAATTTCAGTGTCCTCTCAGCATTTCAATAGAAGTTTCTCTCCTACAGGTAAACTTCTTTTTTTAAAACAGGCTGCTTTTTTGATAATTTCATGCCTTAGGGGTATTCACTGAAGTAAGACCAGTAGGACTATAGGGCTTTGTAATCATTAAACTGCAAAGGTTATACATTTTTCTCCTCTCTATATAACCTGTTCAATGAATCAACTGTCTTCTCCAATTCTATATTCCAACATAATCATAACTGAAATTATATAATCACATGTCATAACCTGAACTGAATTGCAGTAGAATTTGGCCTAGTAAAGCAGAACTATTTTAGTGTTCTTTGTACTGTATAGGCAATGATTTTAATAATTAAATGAAAATAAAATATTTTATAATTGTGCTATTTTTGTGATATCCAAAGACAAAAATACATCTCTTAAGGATTGCATAGTTTTCATTGATAATGAGGCTGGGGATATAGCTCCGTGGCATAAGTGCCAGCCTGGCAAGCACAAGGTCCTGAGTTCGATTCCTGGTACAAAAAAACTGATTTATAATGAGGATAATCTACTCACAGATATTTACAGTGTCATATCTCATTGTTAATTTTAGCCTTTTCTAATTTTAGTGACACACTCAGATTCAACACTGTGATGGAAATAGAAGAAATTTATTCAACAAAATAGAAAGTACTTGCCTTATTTTGGACATATTACTAAATAAAGGTCCTTGTCAAGGCCCCCAAAATTAAAAGCCTTGAGTGAGGTTAGTGTTAGGTTTGCCTAGATGATTTCCCTAAATACTGGCTATGAGTTTCTCAACCCTTCATTGTAAAGTAAGAGTGCTAGAGAAAGTGGTTTCTAATAGTATTTTCAGGGAAAAAGTTGTGCTAGTATATAATCCCATGATTTGGTCAAAACCTTGTGAGCTTGAGGTGCTTTTCAATGTATTTATTGATTCAATATAAGTCAGAAAATATATTTCTAATCTTTCTGAAACAGATGGGAGACTTATATTGAACTTACTAAGAATGAGAAGGAAAATACATTCTTAAAAGTTTCTAACTATCCTTTATTTATCCTTCCAGTAAGATCTTAAGTGTAATTAATTTTAACACTCAAATTTACCTTTTCATTCATTATACAAGAATATTTAGAAAATTCTTATCTTCATTTGTTTAAGAATTTGTGTTTAGCTGAGAATAATTGATAAATGAAGGCATCTCTTAAGTTCGTATTTCCTTGTAATATTATGTTTCTTTTCCCTAATGTTTGTCCTAAATTCTCTTTCAAGAACATTTTGTACACAAAGACCCAGAAGAATATGTAAAATATCAGTAGCACCGCAATGTTCACTAAGTCAAAAGTAATACCTAAGTAACTGCCTCTTGAGAAGATGACTGAAATGGCTCTCTCATTTAGCCTGTGACATTTCTATAAATAACTGAACTCCCAAATGTTTATTTGAATAGCATATTGTACAAACATTCAATTTATCCTTTACAAAAAACTCTGCCAAAACTTTGAGTGTTTGTATTTGTCTATAATATTTATAGTCTATACCAAAAAAAAAAAAATCATTGAAACAGATACTGTGTAATAATTCGCTGAATGATGACACTTAGAGGTTCACTCAGGCAGCCATATGTTCAATAAAAGGTACTTGTGCAGATATTCTGACCTATTCAGAATTACTATTTCTTCTCAAAGGAATTAAGGATAAGAGAAAATCACTAGCTGGGGGATTAAACCAAAAGGAGAAGCAGCAATGCAGTATTGTGGTATGTATAAATTTGACATGACTCCCAAAGAGCAAATATTATCAAAGCTGAAAACTAATAACTAGAGATACTTCTACTCATTTGTAATAGGTTATATGGAATACATAGACACTGATGCTTGTGTCTCATTGACAAAAATAACAAATATGAACCGTTTAGAGAATTTCTGTTCTTAACCCAAAATAATAAGATGACATGGATAAAATAATATTAGTCTTTATTTTTAGGGGGAAATCTTATAAAATATACACATGTTTAATAAAGAGGATAAAAGCAAACAAAAAATAACCTATGTTAGTTTCTGAGTAGGTAGGAACTATAAGTTCTAGGTAAAACTTTGCTTCTGGATTTAAAGGAAATATTTTGGTTTTGGACACATGTATTTATGAAACTTTTACTTTCATTATTATCAAGATCTAAAAATTTAAAGGTGGCTTAGCTATATTCATTGGATAACATACGATATATCTTGGTACCTGAAAAATAGAATTAGATAGCTGAGCAACATCAACACAAACTTACAGTTCAAAGAGAATATCAGAATATTTCAAAGTTGTTCTACTATATGCTTCTTACTTTATTACTAGAGATCAGAATCTCTTCTATACCTAAACAGTGTATGAAGTGTAATAAAAAATATGGTGTGTGCTTAATTTAAAAACTGTTAGAAAACATAGCCGTTAATACATAAACATTAATCCCCATTATAATACTCCCCCTTATTTTAAATACATTTACCCAACAGTGCTTGCTGCTTTCTGAGGCAGTTCTGGAAATTTGTTGTGCTGTTATGGCTGCCTCCATGTCTTCAATTGATTTAAAGCACCGATTTTTCATGTTCATTTTGTCTATGGGGAAGAGCCTGAAGTTGCAGTGTTAAATCCAGTGAAGAAGGTAGATGAGTACACACTGTCGTGTTTTAAGAGCCTGCCTTTCTGAGGGTGGCACTCAGCACCATTACTTGCCATATTTTTTATCAGACCTCTTGGAGAAATGAAAGCAGATTTCAAAAACTGCTTTTTAAAGGGGTCCAAATCGCCGGACATAGCGGCACACGCTTGTAATCCCAGCACTTGGGAGGCTGAATCAGGAGGATTGCCACTAGTTCAAGGCCAGCCTGGGCTGCACAGTGAGTTCCAAGCCAGTCTGAGCTAAATAAGGAGACCTTGTCTCAAAAGATCAAAAGAGAGGGGCCGAGGATATAGCTCAGCAGCATAAGTGTCTGCCTGGCAAGCACAAGGTCCTGCATTCACTTCCTGGTACTGAAAAAAAAAAAAAAGAGGGCGGGGAAAGAATGATGAATTAATGTGTGTTTGAAGTGAGAGGGAATATTTTGAGGGGATTGATGTCAAAGGGCCTTTCACTGCAATAAATTACTTTAGTATTCACCTCGTTTTCTATCACCATTTGTAGATTTATAAAATCCAAATAACTAAATTCACAGATACATAACTATAAATTTTTCTATTATTATTAGAAAGTATTACATAAATTACTATTTAGAAATGTTTACAAAATCATGAAGTTTGCATAATAAGGGTAAGTAAAGCAGGAAGACGTGCAAGCAAGGCAGATTGGGCACCCTTATCACAGCACTGTGAGTTGCTGCTTTCATAGTTTCAAATTTTTTTATAAGCATTTAATGGGTGGAGTACTCTAACTCTCTGTTATGCTTTAGGTACATATTATACGTCATATACTTTTCTGTCATATATGGTTCACATTTCTACCTCCAGCTCCAGCAGCAGTGTTTTAGGAGACATTCAGTACATCTCACAGAGCTCAGTTTCTTATGGCACAAGCAGAAATGCTTACAAAAATGAGAGGAGACTACCACGGCAGAATGTGCTTACATGCCATGTAGGGAATAACCTGCCATGGGGAGATGGTCAGAGATGCCCCATTCTATATCTAGCACAGTGCAGGACTGCTGTGTAGAGTTAAAGGAAAAATATTCTTGGTAAGGTGAGGACTTGGTACAAAATCCTGAAGGAAAAGATTGGACATGTTGGAAGGGAATGTCCTGAAGGAAATCCAGGAAAGATAGTCTTGATGACCATGGAGTATTGGGCAGGGTCAGGGAGGCACTGATAGAACTTAGAATTTTTTGCTAAGCACAGAGGGAGTAAATGAAAACTATTAAGCAAAAAAGTAAACAAGTCCTACTTATATGTTAAGAATCCTCTGACTAGGCTGTGGCTAATATATTAAAACTGGGGAGATGGAAAAGTAGAAAAGTGTAGAATAGCTAGCTGTCATCATTTGTTCTTCAAAATTGTTTTCTTAATTGAATATTTTGTTATGTATAATATACAACCTTATCCAACCCTTTTCCCTTTTAATTCTTATCTCCATGTATATATGTAGCAAAATTGTGCCCTTTCCTTCATTTTTATGTGTCATTCACTGTTTGACCTCTTCTACATTTCTTTAAAACTTGGTGATGTTTCCAGGCATGGTGGCACACACCTATAATCCCAGCACTCCCCTTGGGAGGCTACAACAGGAAGATTTCTGTGAGTCTGAGGCCAGCCTGAGCTACAAAGTGAGCTCAAGACCAGCTTGAACTGCAGAACGAAACCGTGTCTCAAAAAAAATAACTTAATGTCAATAATTAGTTTTGAAAGAATACCACATACTAACCTGAAATAACACTGACTTGCACCCAGTAGAGTTGAGAAACTTTCTCTGGAATGGGTCATAGGGTTTATAGGTTGTAAGTAAAGAAATGCCTGCACTGAGCACTCAGGTATGTGCTCATGGTGGGACAGGCAACAGACTGATTTCTCATGTCACACACCTCACTTTTCTCTTTCAGATACATTGGGTGAAGGACTTTGTTCCCAACAGAGTACAGAGAGATGTAGATTCACAAAATAACAGCACACAAAGTTTGGATGGAATACAGACAGACAAATGGTGGTTTAATTTCCTGTCTAGTTTCTCAGTCTTATCAATAAGATCCAAAAAATTACCCCACAAGGCAAGAATAAAAGATTCAGGCTGAACATCTTCTGTTCCACATGGATCCACTTATAATCTGGGAAACTGAAATTAGTAAACACATGTTTCACTCTTCAATCAGCTAATTTTTACTTGTAATCTACTATGTGCCAGGATACCTGTTCTATACAAGATCTTTTCTGGATACAGATGCCCTAGCAAGAATAACTGGCAAGTAAAGTCTTAAAAATGCCACCTTATATGAATTTCAGTTAATTGATTAAATCAGATTTTATGCTTTGAACTCTAAATTAGTAACCATTTTTGAAGGTTCTAATCACTAACTGTTGGAAAAATGTCCCACAAATGCTATATATTTTATATAAAAATATTTTTTGCACATTGTACTTAAGCTCTCAATTTCATTTATGTAGTAACAAGACATGTGGGGGAATAGAGTAATAACTTGTACATATCACAGAAACAAAGACATAACATTTCAGTTCCCTATTTCATATGGGAAGGATTTAGAAAGAGAAATACTTTTAGAAGAAAATTCAATTTCTGGAAGAAATGACAGTGAGTGGCACAGAATCTCTTTATTTCTCTTGAACCTGTCAGAGTCAGAAAAGAAAACCACTTGGGGCTATGAGCCTGTGATACTTGTCATAAGAGGGAAAGGTTTTGATGTTGAGGCTTTATTAGCTCTGACAATATGGGAAACTTCAATTCTAAGCTGTAATAAGTAGTATATAAAGTAATTTAGATATGCCAATGGCTATGGCCATTGGCATCAATTCATATGGAGTGAGTAAATAAAACTAGGGAAAAATTGTCAGCACAGAAACTTTTTTTAAAGAAAGGAAAAATAAACAATAAAAACAATGATATAAAATTTCAAAACAAGATTGTGTATGAGAGTAACAATGTTCAGTATATTGAACAATGTTATCTTCAAAGGAGTTGCTCATAATACAAGATATAGACATGAAAAACTGATCAGATAGTATAGCATATACCTGTCCTTTCAATGAGCTAATAGCAATTAGTAGAATAACTATCTTAACTACTATATACATATATACATTTATGTGTGTGTGTGTGTGTGTATTTTTCCTTTCCACTTTCTTCTTTTCTTTTTTCCCCCATTCTAGTTACTCTTTACTTTTGAGCATTTTCTGCCTATTTCACAATATCTATTGCACATTTTGGGTTTTACTTACTCTTTCAGCTACTTACACTAGGGAGACAATATGATGTTTACACGTGTGACACTGATTTATTTCACTTAAAAATATGGACTAAAGTCACATCCATTTCCCTATCAATGTCTCAAGCTTATCCTTCTTCATAGCTGAGTAGTATTCCATTGTATAAAAATACCACATCTCTTTTACCCATTCCTCAGTTGAGCACTTGGATTGTTTCCAAGATTTTGCTATGGCAATTTGTGCTGCTATAAACATGGTGCACATATATCATTGTGGTATGATGTTTTTAATTCTTCTGGGGAAATACCCAGAAGGGGAATAACTGGGTCAAATGGGATGGCTAATACCAGTTTTCTGAGGATTATCTAGATGGATTTCCAAGGTGGTTGCACCAGTCTACATTGCCACCAAAAGTGAAGAAGGGTTCTGTTTCCCCACAGCCCCTCCAGCATTTGTTGTTGGTTTATTTTTTGATGATAAGCGTTCTTCCTGGGGTGAGATAAAATTTCAGGGTTATTTTAATTTGCATCGCTTGAATGACTAATGATGTTGAACATTTTTTTCATGTATTTATTTACCATTTGTATTTCTTCATCTGAAAAGTATGCATTCATCTCAGTTGTCTATTTTTGAACTGGGTCTTTGAATTTAGGGAGTCTGACTTTTGTATCTTCTCAGGCTTTTGTGAAATTACCTGAAGTTTTGGAATGTAGGTGGTGTGTGCAGGTGGGTAAGTTTTTGCCTGTGTATATGTGTGCGTATTTTAAAACTTTGCTAATATATTCTTGCCCATTTTAAACATTTAAAATGTATGAATGTGTATATTGCTATATACATAACTTTTAGAATGTAAATATAAATGAACTGCCTTTGTAAATTCATGCTATTTAAATGAATATGATTTTAAGCAAGGATTCTTTTCTATCAGAATGCTGAGTGATTGTTCCTTTTCAGTCACATTTAAATTAAATTCTTTTCTGAAAAATATACAATAGCACCATAAAATTCACTTTAGCCAATGATCCCTAGCTTTGTATTTGGCGTATACCACTTATGAGAAGAAATCCAACTTCAGGACAATACTGGCTTTTATCCATACTTAATAATAGTATGGAGTGCTAGCAAACAATCATTTTGAGCATCTAAAAATTCTTCAAAGTTTATCCATAAAGAAAATGTGGACAAAAGTTTCAAAAGTCTCCTTATTAATCCAGGCAGAACAGAGTCCTCTGATGATACATGAGGAACTTGAACTTTCACTTCAATAATTCAGTGAAACCAGAGATGCAGGATGGAAAGTAAGTTCTGTCCAAATAGTAGAAGCGTTCTAGTCCCAAAAGGCTCCATCCGCAGTAAAAGTTTAAAACCTGCGATGTAAGCAATAAATATTGTATAGAAAGCCATGGAAAAGTGCCTGTTGATACTTTGGTTCCTGAAGGAACTATCTTAAAATACTTAATTTAGAAATATTTGAGTGATTGCTCTTGTTTCCTATATCGAAGCCAAAGACAGAAATAAGCACAAATTTTCTGAAGCAAAGCAACTTTTATTCAAAACTCAAAAATTTCCCAAGGAGTAAAATTCATTTATTATGCAAGAAAATGGAAAAAGTCACAACAATAAGAGAACAAAAACACAGTGAGGGAAAGTAGCGCAAGTGTGACCAACTGGAGGTGACTGAGACTAGGAAAGAACTGAGAAATTGAAATTTACGGATGCAAATTAGATGACAAATAGATCACTCTAGCTAACGGAAGAAAGTAAGTGTGAAAAATAACAGAAACATATATAAGTTCTAGCAGAAAATATAATAGTATATAACATAAGAATGGGTTAAAAATTGATAGGAATCAACTGAAGAGAGATTGAATATGTGAGATTTAAAAAATCTAAAAATTACTATGAAAAAAGTGTGGAGAGGCCAAGAGGTAGAACACCAGGAAGACTGAGAAAGAGAAAGCCAAGAGTGTAGCCAGAAGAATAAAAGAATAAGAGGAAGCTGCAGGAAACAGTACTGACACATGTGGGAAAGAAAGGAGTCATTGATTCAGAATATTTTCCAAGTGGAAAAAATAAAATGACATCTATGAGGCGCAGTAGGGGACAAACACATTTGAATCATAAAGAAGAACAGTGAGTAAAGAAATTGCTGAATATCAGTATCAATATCATAAGAAAGAGAAAAGATCAACTTTATATATCAATAATATATAATTTAAAAGTTTAATAGAGATATGATATTTAATATACAGAAAAGATGATAAAAGTCAAATAATTCCAAGGAAAAGGCACTACACGAATGATTTTAGACTATTTGAATTTATTATGCACATTACTATTTCTGAGATGCGAGATGCACTTTAAGTTGTGGAATAAGTATAAAAATTTTAAAATTACAAGGCAGAATAAAATAGAAATATGTAGAGAAGTCCAAAATATATCAATAAAGAAGAGAAAGGAAACTTGGCAAAGGAAAAGCAAGCAAAAAGTGCAAAGCCAAGTCACAGGAATATTTAATATATACTTAATATAGTTACATATACTTAATAAATGTAATAGAGGTAAATACTGTATAACACAAATTTTCATACTAAATTTAAAAGCACTTTGGGTATATGCTTTTTATGAGACAAAAGGAAACACCAAAAATAGGAAAGGTGAAAGTAGCGAGAGGGAAGCCAGGTACTAAACAAATAGTTCAGTACAAATAGTTTACTACCTGAAAGAATGATTTTCTAAATATTATTATTCAACAAATAACAGTATAGCAAAAGCACTATTAGAAATTAGAAATTATATTTACTCCATCATTACATGACTTTGAATTATCTAGGAATAAATAATCCAGTGCTGTATGCTATTCCACATAGAATCATAAGATATTTGCATTTAGTAACTGTATATTGACTTAATTACAAGGAGAAATCAATGAACACAACCAAAATGAGAAAATTTACCAAATACTTCTCAGCAATGTGTGATCAACATAAAATCAAAGAAGAGATAAAAACACTCAGAAATGAATTAACAGTTTGAGGCAGTGAACATTAGAAAAGTGGTGTATATTCAGATTGCAAAGTAAATTATATGTAATCAGACACATGAATATTTTGAAAAATTATTCATAACTAAAGTTCTTTTAAATAAACAATTTATTATTAGATTCATTGTATAAAAGTGAAAATATTTGAGCAGTAAAGATGAATAATGTTCAACACTGTATGTCATTAAAATAAAGGAATTCACACTAAGTACAGCACAGTATTTGGGAACCAAAAGGGAAGTGAAAGATCATATAGTTTCATGATAAGGATGCAATTACAGCACTTGCCTGTACTCACATTTCTAAGGAACTTGCCATGACAACATTCTACAACCTGTGTTGTTCAACATTATTGCCACTAGTCACACGTAGCTTTTTCAATTTAAACCCATTAAAGCTAAATATATTTAAGATTCAGTATCTTAGTTACACCAGCCATGTTTTGAATGCAAAGAGGCACAGGTCAGACTGGCAGTTTCTGTACTGTGCAGCTGAAAGTTTTAGATGAGAGGTTTTCATTTCATTGTTTTAAAAAGGAGGGAAATTATTCACACAAATCAAATCAAGTATTATTTATTTATAGCATCTTTCTATGTATTCCTTCAACAGAATCAAAATAGAAAGAAATGACTGTTAAAAAAATAGCTCAGTGGCATAGAGCCTGCCTGACAAGCACAAGGTCATGAGTTCGATTCCTGGTACCAAAAAAATACAAAAAAATTTCCCTGTACTAAATCATACATACTTAATACAAAGTTTCAGATTTTTGTCTTGCATAACACATTATTACATTGGAAGTATAGTTGGAAAAATTAATGAAAATATTTGAAAAATATTTAGCATACTTTTATTTTAACAAGAAAAAACAATAAAAACAATTTCAAAACACCATGATAAGAAATTAAAATGATTATTACATTGCATGTTGTTATCTTCAAAATAGTCACTCAGATTACAAGCTAGAGGCATGCACAACTGATGAAACAATATAAGTATTAACTGTTCCTTTCAATGAATTAATAGAAATTAGAGTACAATTATCTAAGCTATCTTGTGTATATATACATATATATTTTTTTCTTTCCTTCTTTTCTCCTTTCCCTCATCCTAGCTGTTCTTTCTATTTGAGCAGTTTCTTTCCCTTTTACAGTATCTCTTGTACCTTTTGGATCTTACATACCCTTTCAGTTTCTTGCACTGGGGAGGTAATGTGATGTTTACATATGTGACTCTGATGTATTTCACTTATGAGTAGGGTTTCTAGTTGCATCCTTTTACCTATAAAAGCCTCATTACTATAGGATCAAATAGGAAATTGTGCTAAATATTAACATCGTAATAATATATAATTTATAACGACATCAACACGGAGTATAAAGCTAGAGCAATAATTTAGAGGCTAGTTTATACCTCAAATAGTTATAAAAGTAATACTTTTATGAATATACTGAAGTTATGTAGCCAAAAAGTAGTAAAATGAAAGAAGTCAAAAAATTAATAAATATAAGAGCAGAAGTTAATGATGCAGAAAAATAGACTAACAAACATTATTTGGACTAGAGCAACGAATGTTAAAAGTTTTATAAAAGTGATTATGTAAAAGTATTACAATGAGGAGCATCTTGTATAAATCATGTAAAGAGATTAGTGAAGTGAAAAACTATTTGAACATACATATGCCAGTAAAACAAACAAAGGTTAACCTGGGTATATTGATGCAAATATAACCAGGATTTATACTCCCTCAAAAATGATAGAAAATAGGAATGGTCCCATAACCAAAGTCAGTAATTTCCCCCAAATATTGTTTACAAATGTAACCACACATTCAAACAGCAGATACTTCCCTTTCTTTTTCATTTTTTGATATAACAGAAAAAAGAAAGTTTTCAGGTTATTTGACAGTTTTATGTTTTGAGGCTTTAAAAACACCAATTTATTATCATTTTTCTACAATTAGTTGTGATGTCTGAAGTGGATTTCATTAGATTAAAATTAAGATATCAGCAGAGGATTGACCTTTTCTAAAAGCATTGAGATCTTATTTCCTTATTCTATAATAAAACATTAAAAACCAAATAAGAAAAACAGAAATGATCATTGATATAGTCTGTAAATGAGAAAAAGAAATAATTTTGGGTCTGCTTGTAATCAAAGTAGAGTAAGTTGTTAAATATTACTCGTATAGGCTCATACTAACAAAAATGCAAGTAAAGAAAGTTATCAACTAATTTCAGATATAAAGTTAAATGCAGAAAAGCCCATACTTATTGACATTTCTACTCAACAATGTGTGAATATATAATGCTTTGTGACCAAGTTCAGTTTATCAAGGTATGCTGTCTGCTTAACATTTGAAAATCAATTGGTAAATTTAAATAAATGCAGTTAAACCATATGATAATTTTAATATACAAAACAAAATCGTAGGATTAAATTTAAAAACTGTTATTTTCATAGCTTTCAGAAAATAAGAATGTAACTTTCTAATTCAAATAAAAGAGAGCTATCACAAATTATAGTAAATTTCTCATTTAATATTTAAATATAAAAACTATTCCATTTATAATTATAATGCATTCTATAGCAATCTTTTTATGAAGTTGTGTCCTTTCTGGATCATATTTACTTAGTCACCTCTAAAATTTAGATAGGTAGATACATAGATACATAGAAAGATAGATAGATAGATAGATAAATATAGATAAGGTCCATTTCTTTCATATGTATACTCATCAATAATATAGATGTCTCAAAACTGCACCAAATGTATACACTATATATGAGATACTAAAACTAGGAAGACTACTTAACTGGGTACCTATTTTAAATTTCAGCACTTGGGCTGGGGATTTAGCTCAGCGGCACAAG
>NW_004955403.1:34806565-34821096 GCF_000276665.1 Chinchilla lanigera | reverse complement strand
AATAATAATAATAAATTTCAGCACTTAACAGAAAATGAATATTTTAGAAAGTTACTCTATAATGAGAAAACCCAAGATAGCTAGGAATTATATTGTTCAAATAGGTGCAAGACCCTCAGTTTGAAATTTAAAATATGTTGCTAAAAGACAATAAAAAATAAAGAGCTAAATCATATCTATTGGTAAAGACAAAAGATGATCAATTCTCCCAAATTTGTTTATCAATTCAGCATAATTCTAATCAAAACAGGAACAAAGAGAGTATGGGTATAAATAAGAAGAAAGAACCTAGAAGAGCTAAGACAAACAAACAAATAGCAGGTGTGAAATTTCTTATCAAATGGATATTAAGACTTACTATAAAAATGTAATTTTTCAATCCCATGGTACTGTTTCAGGAGTAAAAAACACATCAACAGAATGAAATAATCAGCTGAAAAACAGGCTCCTCTCTGTGTTGCAGATTCATTTACCAGAATTGACATTGAAAATAGATAAAAATGGGGAAAATCCAAAAAATGATCCTAGATTTTTAGTTATTCATTAGAAAATTTATTCTTCAGCTTATGTTAAAATCACCTCAAGTAATCCTGATACCTAAATATGGAATACTTAGTTTCTAGAAATTTATCTTGGTTTTATAATTTTTAATAAAATAGAATGTGTAGACTTTTATGAAAATTGAGTACTAGATCAAAAAGAACCACAAATGAAAAGAAAAATATGACCCTATGGAGGTATTTGCAATAAATGCAGCTCTTGAAAAAATAATATCAAGACCATGTACAGCTAAAATTCTATACACCACTGAGAAATATGTAAATAATGAAAAACAAAATAGAACAAAAGCTGTAAGAAATAGTTTCTAAGAAAATAAAAGTAGGGGCTGGGGATTTAGCTCAGTGGCACAGCGCCTGCCTGGCAAGTGCAAGGTCATGAGTTTGATCCCTGGTACTGGAAAAAATACAAAAACAAACAAACAAACAAAAAGAAATGTAGAAATCAACAATGAACATGAGAAGATATTCAACCTCATTAGAAACAGGTGAAGAGAAATCTAAATATATTTGGAAAATTATCAACTCAAAAAAAAACAGGTTTTATTGGAAGATACTGGTGAATATATGAATTGGTTAAACATACTAAGCAAAAGTAATCTATAAAGTAAAGTGATAATATGCAAATCTCATAAACCAGAAAATTTATTCACAAATGTACTCTTAGCAGTTTTCTACCCTCATTTGATTGCGCTATACACACAGGAAAAAGAATAAAATGTTAATGGAAATATATGTAGTCTTATTCTCTAAATGACATTTTGTCCTTTTTCTTTTGTATTTATGTTTTTATCTTTTTATGTTTTAAAAATTTTATTCATAATTTACTGATCTAGTTTTGGAGGGTAAAGAGTTCTTCTCTGAACTTTGATATACATTAACTTACTGCAATATATGGTAGAAAAATTCCCCAAGAAACTCCACAGAAGCATTACTTAATTTGTCATGGTGCCTGCATAAAAATGAAAAATCAAACTTCATAATATGGTCAAGCAAGGGAATATTATGTCGCAATGAAAACGAAATGAACGTTTGTTCAGCAAAGTACTGGAGAACAAATACTAAAAATTATCTAAAAATACAAAAGTATGCTATTTATACAAAACATTGAAATATGCCAAATTAATTAATACTCAGGAGGAAAGATTATTAAGAATATTATCTATGTATATGTGAAAGAATGCTGAAGCATAAGTACTAATTAACACATAATTCATGCTAACTATACCCTCTAGGAGATTGGAAAGAATGGGAATTGGATGATGAATGGACAAATTGGTCTTATAAAAATGAACAGTAGCATGCGATTCCTTAAAGTGGGGTCTACGTATGGACTTTACTTTCACTTTTATTTGTTATGTATTACACATGAACTCTCTTGAACATAAATAATGATGTGCATAATAATTTTTAAGAAGTACCCTGGAAATTATACACATTAGTTTTCAAAGATGTGACTGAAAGACACCCTTCAGAACATACAGAAAGGTGTCCATAGAATTTCCACCATCTGAAGAACAAATACACCAAGATTTATCACATGGGCAACCGAAGGTCTTCACTGTTTTCTCTCCGCTTTAGGTATAATCTCCCTTCCAAAGTTAACACTGCTTTTCTAAAATGATCAGTGAGTTCTATATGATGTGAATCTTCTCCAATTCCATATCATTATTTACTGTTATATCCTATTTAAAATGGGATAAATACTGCAACTTTATTTTCCAATTACTTTTTCTTTTAATTTAAATTAATTTTGCATTGAACTTTTATCGATTGCATTCATTAAACTCAATCATATTTACATATTTTATTTCGAATTTTAGATTATTTCATATACAATCATGTTGTCCAAACTTACGACTGTCGTATTTCTTCTTTTCCATTTCTGTGGCCTTTCCTTTCCTTCTCTGAGTGAAATAACTCTCAGTACAAGGGAATACAAGTCGTGAGAGTGGTCCTGCTGCTCCCCCCAGCGACTCAGACAGGAGGGTTTTTTTTTGTTGTTTCTTTTTTGTTTTTTGTTTTTTTTTTGTTTTTGTTTTTCTCCGGTACTGGGAATTGAACTCACGACCTTGCGCTTGCCAGGCAGGCGCTGTGCCGGTGAGCTAAATCCCCAGCCCCAGACAGGAGGGTTTTAGGGATTTTTGGGGTTTCTTTTCTGCTGTTCATCTTCCATAAATAATCCTACCAGAAAATTTCCTTATACTTTCATTCCTATTTCTATTCAAGTGGTAGGTTTCAGTCCTCAATATGTAACCTGTCAAATATTCTCTGTGGATCTGTGAATATGAACATATTTTTTTTTCTGTTAATGAGGTAAGATATATGAATTTTTTTAATGGTAAATCCAACTTGCATTCCCAGAGTAAATTTTCCTAGATACTGATGAATGCATTGATTTATATATCCCTAGATTCAATTGGATATCTTTTTGATGGCATTTATATATCTATGTTCATACGAGTTTGGTTTGTTCTTTCCCGTTAATATCTTTGCTAAGACTTGTTATTAAAGTTCTGATGAGTTCTTAAAATATGCTGCTATATATTTTCTTTTATCCTATACTCTGAGTGATGTCTCATTTAGTTTAATTTTTCCCTTTTATATTTGGGAAAATTAAGCCCAGAATCACATGGGCTCAGAGAGAATTAGTGTGTGCTTTTGTGTCTGCGTGTGTGTGCGTGTGTGTGTATAACAGTTCATAATAACACTTAATATTTGTAATGCACTTAAGATTTGTAACTCTGCTCTAACCTTTGGCAAGTGATTACTTTTCATATTTTTTCTGTTTCAACCATATTTGTTGTTAAATGTATTGGCATTTGTTATATGCTCATGGCAACTTTTGCAGTCTGCCACTTCTTTAAATGGATACAAAGGCTAAATTGGCAATTGTTTTCTCTTAGCAATTAAATGGCATTCCACTGCCTTCTGATTTCCATCATTTTTATGAGACATCAAGTATCAGTTTTATTGCAACACCAATGAAGGAAATACACTTTCTGAAGTCTTGCTTTAAAGATTTTCCCTGTTTCCAATTTTCAAACTTTATCATAATGAGGATATGTATTTTTCTTCGATTTTATTATACCTCAAATATACATTGTTCTCTGAATATAAATTTATGTGGTAAATTATAGTGCAGGATCTCTTTTATTAAATATGTGACTATTACACTTTTTAAAATATTTCTACCATTTTAGTATTTCATTTTTCCAGTAGAATCAAAGGGTGCCTTCTTAAAGATAAAAAAATGGTTTACTTTTTATTTGTTAGTTGATGTGATTCTCCTTTTGTATCTTCACGTTTTGCACAAAGACAAAGCTATAACTCTAGGTTTTATAAAGTCCAATTTATAACTAATTTTGCATATTTGTAAAAATGTGACTTTCATATATATATTTGATATATATTATATGAGATGAATATTATATATGTATGTATATATTTTATATATTAGGGTGGTATAATTCTACAAAAGTTTCCAAATCTGTATTTAAATTACATATAATGAATGGAAAATGAGACAATCAAATATTTCTCAATTATCTTAAAATATATGCTCACATAATGGTATAAACAGCTAAATAAAAAAGCATGTGGGATTGAAAATTTCTTGATGAAATTATTAGCTCACTATTTACTGAGGTGATTTATTTTTATTTTCCTCAAAATAAATAAAAGCACAAATAGAGAAAGGATTCAAAGGAAACTTATCCTCATCTTCAGTTCTACTCCTGAAATAATACAACCCTGAAATTCTTGACAACTATTCTGCTCCATTTTCAGTCATATATAAAATATGCATGTATATATACACGTGCTCACCTTAGTTTACATGTGTGTTATGCTTTAGATTCAAATTCTCCTGCAAAAGTCTCATTGTTTAGGAAGGGGTAGGAAGGAGATTGAATCATGGGAGTGCTACACGCATCAGTGGATTAATTCAGTGGTGTGATGATGGCCCTTGGGCTACACGGTCTGGTTGGAAAGGCAGGTCATAGGGCCATGAACTTGAAGGATATATTCTTGTGGCTGTACCATTCTCTCTTCCTCTCTTCCTCAGCCATAGGCTGAGCAGCTCTCCCCTGCTGTGGCCTTTCATTTCTGTCTTGACATATGTTGAAATAAAGAAATCAAGTGTTTAATGAGAATCTAAGCAAAGAAACACAGACTAAAAACTTGTCTGGCCTCTGATAAGTACAGTTTCCACAAGTGCTGTGGCTGCGTTGTTGTGACTGCATCCAGAACCCACTGCTGATCTGTCTCCAGGAAAGAGCTCCCTTTTAGGATACAATTTGTAGTTGAGTGGTGCCAAGGGAGACTTCTCAGATGTCATTCTGATTCTGTTAGCTTTTCATTAAAGTTTTATATTTCATTTCTGCATGAATCAGGTAGATTAAATTTCTCTTGCTTATGACTGAAAACTATCTTATGCATCACCTCAATATCTTCCACCCAAGATCAATCACCAAATTGTGTCTCCCAACTTAAATGTAAATCTTGACTATTTGCCTTGCTGCCCTTATCAACAGAGGGGCTTCTGCATGGACCACTGCAGTAACTGCCCTTGATAGCCTCCTACCCACTCTTATGCAATGTCACCAGTGATTTCTGTTGAGATATCACACATAGAAATGTGTCATAATTTTACTTTGACATTAGGATAAAAATCCATAAACGATTGCAATGGCCAGATTTGCAAGAAGCTCAACTGCCTAATTGTCAATCTTTACCACCCACCTTCTTTTTCTCCTCATAATTCTCTCTTCATTAAGCACTCTGGATTTTCTCCAGGCTCCAGACACAGGGCCTTTGCACATGAGAGTCCCACTGCAATGAGAGTACTTTTTCCCTCTTTATTATGTACCTAGTTCCTGCTCATCCTCAAGCCACAGCTGTTTCAGACAAAGTCTGTTCTGCTTTACAAAATGGACAAAATCTGCCCTCTAATCTCAGTAGGCCCAGGGCACATGTATGGGAATATAATAGATATTAGTTGATTTAATAAATGAATGATAATGTATGCTATTCCATTTACAATGTGGGATTTTCTCTAAGCAATTCTAGTCAAAAGTCACTATAAAATTATATTTATAACTACAGTTCTGTACTCCAGCCTAGGAACCTGGGAAGAAAGTAAGTTTATATACTTATAAACATGCTTACATAATTGGCAAAAGCAACATTATTTTCTAATGGGAATCTTTACTTACAGTATACCTTTAGCTATATACACTTAATTATGTCAAATCATTTAAGATAACTGAATCTGAAATTAGTGCACAGAATGTCGTATAAATAATAAATCTGTGTACAAAGCTTCTATGTTTTATGGTGAAAAACCATTTTTCTATGTAAGTAACAATACCCACACAACTCTTGGAAATTCTGAATGTCAACCTGGGACAGAGCATAACCTAGTATTTTAAGTATAGCCCTGTGCAAATTCACCAAAGGTGCAGCACTTCTTGCATCAGTTGGCCATACTACTCACTGGCATATTTACAATTATTCATAAAGTTGAGCCTGGCTAAGGTCTCTGATTTGACAATATAATCCTTTGTGTAGTGTCAACATATCAAAATTTAATTACGAGGAAAAAGAACAAAAATGTTGATAAAATCACGTACACTAAAAAGTACAATCAAATAAAAAGATATGGGATCTTATCTATGTTAAAGCTATGGACACCACCTGACTACTAAACTAATGCTTTTGAATTAGGTAAAACATGGAATGAAAGGAGATATTTAGAAACTATGCATTACATTCATTTCTACTACCATGCACCAAATAGGTACAATTGGCCTATCACTTTGATAGGTAAAAAGTGACACATTTATTAGAATCAGTTTCTGATATCTGTTTAATAGCCAATTGTTTGTATTTCTTTTATTCAAATATTGTCATATATCATATAATTACATTTCAGGTAATAATGGGCAATATCCAAAATATTGAGTAGGATGTTTTATGCTATAGCTAAGTGTCTAGTAAACTATACCATTTAGGTTTGTTTAAGAAGACTATCATGTGGGACACAAAATTGTCTAATGTTGTATTTACCATAATGTATTCTCATTGTTAAATGATACATGATATATTTTGGTTTTATATTTGATTTTTGAAAGAAAATCAGTTATACTCAACATTCTAAAAGCTGAAAAATATGTTGATTAGATTAAATACCAAAAAATGATGCTAAAATAATTTTTCTTCTTTCATTGGTGAAACTTGTTATCTCTTCCAGCTACCCACAGCTTTTTAAACCAATTGTTGGTAATGAATATTGTAAAATGTGCCTCAGCCTAGAACATGTACAATAACTATATTGTATATAAAATACTGTGTCAACTTCATGAATAGAAAGTAGTATATCTGAAGTAAAGAAGGAAGTTAAAAATAGTACTTTATAATTGATGACATATTGAGTATAAGAGATCTGAAGGGGTCTCACATTGCACTCTCACAAAATATTTTTCTTATGAATTGTTAGAATGTTATGTACAACATATTCATGCAGTTGGGAAATTGTAACCTACTGTGAATATAGCAGTGTTAGTGAATTCATCATGAGGCAGTGTTTTCTCGGTAAACTGAGCCATGGAATTTAAAAGTTCTCATTGTTTTACAGATTTATCAGCTAGAACTATTAAAAGCATAGCAACTTTTAAAAAGATAGAACTATTAAAAACATAACAACTTTTAAAAAGTTTCACAAAATAATTCTAAAGTTTACTTTTGAAATGCTCCTTTGGCTATAATCCCACTGAATATAATTACAACATTTAATGACCGTGACTTCTCAGATTATTTGTTCTGTGTGCTGAAGTATCTTCTTTGAGAAGTTTTTCTTTAAGAGCCTGTTTATGTTAATACTTAGATCTCACAAAGAAATTGGCAATGTGACCATCTACCTGAAAGCAGAAGCTGTTCTGTAGAGTGATCTCAGCTTTTGACTGGAAGTAAGTGACATGTCTCTAACATAAAATTAAAAGAAATAAACCTCTCCACCTAAAAGCCCAATAATACAAAAGGAGAAACAAAACCTTTTGCAAGTATCTATACATATCATCATTTTGTCAGTTGGAGCTTTAAAAGAATAGAAAATAAATAAAATAAGCACACAATAATATCTTTTCTTCCCCAAATGGAGAATATTACTGAAGGACTTGGTTATTACTCACCTTACCCTTATCTTTTCTGATCCTACTTTTCTGATCCTACTTATCTAAAAGATCTCATTGTTTTACAGATTTTTCAGCAGATAGAACCATTCCCTAAGTTCCCCTAGGAAGGACAGGCATTTATTATTGTGCAGGCAAAGGAGATCCATAGTGCTAGATGTTATATAAGTGTCTTTGTTCTGCCTTCATTTTCTACTTTATATCCACTTCTTTAAAAAAATTTGGTTAATATTCATAACACTGACTATAACCTACACAAGCAATTAGAATTAAAATTTTATCAAAAAAAGCCACTAAAAATATTATGTTCATGGGAGAGTATGGTCAAAAAATAGCAAATATATTTTTAATGAGCAGTTTTAAGTGATCTGCTTCTGTTGTTTGTAAAGAAATAATGTATAAGTATTGCTAATTGAAAGCTCAGAAATTACTTCTTCATGCTTTTCAATGAAAAATGTCAATGTCATATAACCAGCAGGGTGGTTAGACACTCACTTTGGTAGCATGTCATAGATTATGTCAGAAAAATTGACATCTAGTGTTGAAGTATTATGAGTGACAGGGACCTAAGGTATACCTACATTAAACTGATATTGTTAATTGAGTGGCTTTTATCTTATTCATTGTCAGTAGAGAAATTACTAAAGGCAATGCATTAAAAGATATGCTTCACTTTTAGTATTGCCCATTACCTGGTAACATCATCATCATTAAATTTGAGAAAGATGCTAAGGAATCAAAGAGAGCAAAACTCTCATTTTAATCATGCTGTGAGTGGTCAATATATGCAACTAAGCGAGTGATGTAGCTTGAGGTGGACTCAGGTCATGGGCTCTTGTGTACTATTTTAATGCAGCATTTATCTACATACACTATATATTCATACTGGGTTACAGAAAATGGTCAGAACTTTTCTAATTTATACACTTCAGAGTATACAGAAAAGCTTACTTGGTGATATAAATAGTGGTAACTGGCATAATCCACAAAAGAAAATAGCTTGTACAAAAGGTATATGAAGGAGACAAACTGTCTATGTATGTACACAAGTAACTTTAGATTTTAATCCTCTAATTATTCAGTTGTCTATATGAAATGTAAATTGAAGGTATGCATTTAGTTAATTTTAGAGATATTCTAACTGTAAAGTCATCTTATTTTACCTGAATAAGATCTGGCTCCATATTAATAAGGCAAATTTTCAACCAATGACCCTTAACGATCTATAGTGGCACAAGTACATGAAAATCTGTATGCACAATATAGCTATGTAGTCTGGAAATGAAAATAGAAAGAAAAAATATTAGACCTATTTTTTAGGAGGTAATTCTCCATGTGTTTTTTATATTTCTATATATCTTGAATGTCCATTTTCTGGACTATCTTTTCAAAGATATTAAACACAAAATAGCCTAGCACGTTAAGGGTAACATCCTGCCCTAGTATAATAAATGTAATGTCTCTGTCTAAGGGACGAAAGTCAAGTTTATGCCCATTACAATATAAAATACTCAGCTTTTGTAAGTGTGAGGTCCTCTTAATGTATTCTTTTCTCACCGAATCTTTTTCTCACTGTCCAGTGGGAATTCTAGCTCAGAGACCTGACATAAATAATATTGGGTACTGTTATTGCTGTGAGCAACAAAGTGTTTGATTCTTTCCTCATCTAGTGCAGTTTCATGTCTTCTGATGGTGTCTTTGAAACTATAACAGACTAGCTTAATGGTTTCCAATTAGGGCAGAACCTTAAATCTCAAGTCCTGGGATGTTTTATGAAATTAGAATCTTTTCATGCCTCCGAAATTCATTGTACATCTATCAGATGCCTACTTGTGAAAGCACATAGCCCATTTCCTCGTAGGTATATAAAAAATCTCCAGTGTCTTCCTAATAAGTAATAACTTATAGCAAGGACTCCTGAGCCCTCCGTTATGATTTCAGCCTTCTTTTCATCCAATTCAGTATAGACTCTTACCAAGAAATTAAAAGCTTTCTATCCTACGAAGCCAGCCTATCTTTTCAAGTTTTATCTTTTGCTCCTCCAAATATCCTTTTTTCTCTTTCCTAGGATCTCTCACCTGTTTTCTCCACCATATGACCTTTTGCCTTCATCTCGCTTCCGCTGTAGTTCAAGAAAATTCTGTCCTAAATGAAACAGCAACCGCATGGCCGAGACCCCCTTAGCACCTATTGACTTATACTCAGAGCTGCTGAAGGTGCTGGCAGGGCACAGTCCTTGGTGTGGGTCTCTTCTGCCAGTTGCTCGTGGACATGAGAAACTTCTTTGTGGAACATTGTGCTTCCTTCCCAAAAGCAACGCACTTTTAGTGATTGGTGGATGCAACCATCAGTCGGAATGTTCTTCCCAAAAGTGTGGGCACCCTTGAAGGCCATCCGAGCTTCACATTTTTCTACTGATGTCAGTAATATCTTAGTTACGACTGCATCACAGCCCTGCTGTTTCTTTTTCCTGTTTAATACACTTTCTGCAGAAAAGTAATTCTGCCAGTGACAGTTTCCTAGGTACTTACCCCACCAAAGTTATCATTCTTCATAGAATGCTTCTCCCTGAGAAAGAGCCTTTCATTTATTTACTTATTTTGTTGTTCTACCTATATCACTGGTGAGTGGAAAAGTGATTGTTCCGTAATTGCCAGATAAATGCAGCTCAATGAAGTAGAGAAGCCAGCCGTGCACGTTTATCATTAAAATCCAAAATAATTATGAATATCGTGCTTGACAGCAACCTGTCACCCGCTAGTAAATATGAAGTGATCAATATGTTTGTAAATCCAGAATTCAGAAGGTTCTGTTTCTTAAAACAAGAGTCAATATGGTGATGCCATATGAATTTACATCTAGGAAAATCTATTTGATCAAATTTTGCATTTAAAAATAATTATATTTCTGTCAAAAATATATTATGGGAAGAGGTTGCAGAATTAAATTACAAGGAAAAGACGAACGCTATTCATTCACTGTTACACTGACTTTATGAGCTAGACTAATGATGTAAACATTAAACTAAATGGTAGTGTATACAGATGAACTCAAAAAGAATGGTTTCAGATTTTATTTTTTTCTTATTGGTTCGGGGTTTCTTTGAGGTTCCTCTAAAAACGTTAATCTTGAAAAATCAATTTAAAAATGTTAAGAACATTTAATATAATATCCCCAAACTCAACAAAATAGATATAGTAATAATTTGCTAAGAGAAGCTGAGAAAAAGCTAAGAATATGATAATTAATGGCATCAATAAATCTAATTATATTCCAACTTACCCACTTATACTTTCCCACTACTTTTTCAAGCACTAGAAAACTTTATATAATGGATATTGTATTGGAAAATGTGTTTTTAATTTGATTAATAATTACTATATTGTGAGGAATCATTTGCTTTGGCACATCTATTGATACCTCATAGAATGCCAATAAATATTCTTGTTTTTTGCTTAGGTTTTGCAATAAATAAGGGACCATGGCCTTCCCATAAAAACAACTTTTATCAGGTTAAATATCATGCATTTTACTAGCTGATTCTTTAAGTCATTGGCCTTTAACATCCAAAGTAAAAATTTAGTGAGCCTGTTTATTATTTTCTCCCAAGTAGCTCATTCTCAGGTGTAGCTCTTCTACTTGAAATGTCATCACCAATAAAAACATGTTAAAAATAAAGTTGTATTTTTGATACAGTGATTGTTTAGTTATTGTCCTGAGCATTTCATACCCAATTTTTTGTTTGTTTGTTTGTTTTCCAGTACCGGGGATCGAACTCACGACCTTGCACTTGCCAGGCAAGCGCTGTAGAGCTAAATTCCCAGCCCCCCAATTTTTAATTCATCAGACATTCAATATTTCTTTACAATATTGTAACAACCTATCCATATTTTCATTGCATTTATTTTATAGAATGAGCACAATAATAATGTATTGATATAACAAAAGGTTTTCTTTGTGAATATTTGTGCATCTTTTGGAATCCCTACCACCTTTTTAATTTTTTTTTCACTTAGAAGTAGTGAGTATAACTTAAGGCATGATGCAAATAACTAAATGAGACTCTTGAGTACTTTGCTTATTTTTTCACTATTTATCAATGTAAATGTGAACATAAGTGGAACAGTTCTAGTGAAAAATCTCTCAATGAATTATAGAAATGTACCATACTTTAGCTGAGGTAGTATATGCCTGAAATATTCCTTAGTCATTTTGACAACAAAAGTCTCTGTCCATTTCCAGTTACTTTCCAGAGAATAACACTCCCCTTTCTTACTCAAATTCTGAGGCTGGTCTTTATCTTGCTTATACTAAGGGTTACTATAGCAATCTTTTACCTACTTTCCCGTACCTCATATTTCATTCATACCATTTTAGCTAGGTTAATTTTTATAAGGCCAGACTCCCCTGTTCAAAATATTTCCACAGTATCTATGTTAGTTTACTGTGTCACCCGCTAGTAAATAAAACCCCACTAGCAGGGCTGTGATGGTCATAACTAAGACAATTATTATAAATTGGTTGCCTTCAAATGACAGAAATGTATTCTCCTCTGGTTCTGAAGACTCTGTGTCCAAACCTAACGGTTTGGCAGGGTCAGTTCCTTTTGGATTGTCTGTGAGAAGAATTGACCCATGATAAGTTCCTAGTTTTTGTGACTGCTAATAAGCTTGGTGTCCTTTTTTAAAGAGAAACCTCATCCAGTCTCTCCCTCTATCCTCACACTGCCTCCTCCTGAAGATTTTGTGTCTTTTCTGTCTCTCATAAGAATACTTTCAATAGATTTTTGACCCATTCTAATCCAGTATTACCTTATCTGGTTCTTTACTTTAAAATTATGTCTCCAAAGACCCTATTTCCATATAAAGTTCTGAGGTTCCAAAAAGACAAGAAATTTTAGAGGACACTCTTTAACACAGTACACCACCATTGTTTTTAAGTACAAATCCATTGTTCTAGAATTCTCACCAAATTAAGGTTTCCTGTGTGTGGAACCACTCTGTTTGTTGATCCTCTCATCTTGTGAATGTTCTCTCCTGCTCAGTGAACTTGGGTTCTCTTTAGACTTCCTTCAGGTATACTAGTCCAGCTCTACAGGTGCTACCTCTGCCACTGGTTCTCAATGATAATTCTCTCTTTAGTCTTAGCAGTTTTTCTATACAATTTCTATACACTGATTAAAATTTCCTTCTAAAAGACTTTTTAAAACATCTGTCTCTTGGGGCTGGGGCTTTAGCTCAGCAGCACAACACCTGCCTGGTAAGCGCAAGGTCGTGAGTTCGGTCCCTGGTACCAGAAAAAAAAAAAAAAAAAAAAAGCCTAAAAAAAAATTTGTCTCTGTAATATATTTTAGAGTACATATTCTGTAATCCATCACTGCCAGGCAGTGTACCAACCACGGGGACATCACAGCAAATGAAATAGATTCAGTTCCACAGGCCCATGGAAAATTGTATCACCAGGTTTCTGGAGACATTTATATAAGTTCCATAATTAGATTTAATTAATTAATTCATGCTAGCTAGCTTTAATTATCATTTGTAGATAGCATCAGATGTATTTTCTCAACTTATTTGTACATTTATGATCTGTTGTTTAGTAATTCTACAGTGAAATATTAATTTTGAGTGCTTAATATTGATTTGGTATGGTTTTTAAAGAGTCTTAATTTATAAATTCATACTATATTTTCATTGATTGCCTTTAATAAGTTAGACTATCATAGGCTAGCATTTTATTTTCCTTTCAAGTATTAATATTAATTGGCATTCTTCCAAACTTGAAAAAGTTTACACATTCAAGAATGCAATACATGTGATTACAATTCCCGGCCATCTTTCAAACAAGCAGTGGAAATTAAGTTTGAATTAGTACATAAATAGAAGGAAGGAATTATTGTTTAATACAAAATATTTTTTATTTCAGTGGAAAGACTTCAAATTATGAAATTGACTGTCCCATTTTCCAGCACATTTTAAGGTTATATAAATTAGAGACAAATTTTAAACTTAAGAGTTTTAAAAGTGTGAATGTTGAGCAGAATGTTTCTATCAAGATACTTAACTTGTGCAAGTGCAGGTGTGAACTTCTCCTAAATCATATATGAGAAATATAAAATTGCACTTTAGTGATGAGATCACAGATGTGTAAAAGATTGCTTATGATGGAAAACTGGTTAGACTTATATGTTCAATAAAATAACATGCGTTAGAAATGTGTATACTTTGGAAATACTGTCTTCCCTTTCCCACATATTTAGTAAGTTTTATAGATGCCATGAAGAAAAAAGGTTTATTTTCAAAGGTATTGATGAAAACAAGCTAAAACTCTATACTTTAACTTTTTTGATTCTTGTGAAATGAATTAAGCCATTATTCTATGTTTATGCAATAGAACAACCACTGTTGAATCTATACCATCTTTTTTAGTGAAGCTCTGTAGTTTATGATTTGAACGAACTAATACATGGTTGCCTATTTCACAATTGTGTATAACGTACTTATAAATAAAAGTTTTAAATAAAAAACTCATAAAATCTGTCTTATTTTTCTGGTTCCATTTTGAACTGTAGAAATGAACTCAAAACAGACAATATGATTTTAACTACTAAAACATAGTTCTTGGCTTTAAGAAAGATAGACGAGATTTACTATAGAAGGTACAGTCTACACAGAGTTTTCAAATAACTTTTTGTCTTTTTATCAGTACATACTTATAGTATATAATGTTTGGGGGCTGGGGATTTAGCTCAGCGGCACTGCGCCTGCCTGGCAAGCCCAAGGTC
>NW_004955403.1:34781589-34805845 GCF_000276665.1 Chinchilla lanigera | reverse complement strand
CAATGGAGTATTACCCTGCCTAAAGAAGGATAAAATTGAGTCATATGTAGGAAAATGAAGGCGCTTTGGGACCATAATGTTAAGTGAAATAAACCAAATATTTTATCTTTTTAAGTTTTCAGTTAATGATGGAGACATAATTTTAACATGGATTCAATTGATAAAAACTGAAGAAACATAAAATCTATTTTTGCACCTTTATTTCAAATTATTTGAGAAAGAAGGACCAAGTGAGGGGCAACAAATGAAAATGGGGTTCTCTGTGGAGATGGTGTGGATTTCTCTGAGCCTTTCTGTTAGTAAAGGAAAGAAGTAATTAGGCTTCTCATGTATGAGGAGTAAGGACCATCCCTGGAACATTTGAACAGGTTTTTAACATGAGGTGTTACCTTTATTTAGGAAATTTAGGAATGTCAAATGTAAAACATTACCCGTCCCCATCCTCCAATTCCCAACTTTCTTCTTTTTTTTTTTTATATTACATATCTTTATCTTCATCGAAGTTGGTCAGATTACCAGATGTAAGAATACAAGATTAATCAAACCACTAAAAGAATAAAAAATGAAAACAAGAAATTATAAACACAGAGTTTCACCAAACAAGATGATAGGAATTCAATCCAACTTACTTATTAGATTAAGCTTTGATGGGGCAGTAGAAGTCCTTCTTTGCCATCAGTGAATAGAGTTGCACTTGACTGTGAGATTTTAGAAATATTTCGAGGTGACAGCCTGCGTTTAGAGAATTTCATGAGTTGATTTTTAAAATTTTCTATGTAGCACAAGACTATTTTTCACATTTATAATTGAGATGTTTAGAGCAAGAAGAAGAGTCATTATATCTTTTTCAACAATAAATAAATAGCAAATCATTCCATTTGGCTTAGTTTCAAAGAAAAACCTACCTCCCAAATAGTGAAGCATCCCTTCATGTTTTTCAGAAGTGTATAATCTTGAGTGCTTCCCTCTTGGAACGCAACTTCATTGATTTTGGAAGTATTTATATAAAGTGGTTTCTTGAAATGCAATGAGGTTTTTCTTTGTCTTAAAATTTTATATTTGAATATTTTTCAAATGGAGAAGTTGAGATGTAACAAGAAGCCTCACTGGGTAACAAAGAATATCAGAGCTTCCTTGCTGTGAAGCATTCGTTATACTATTTTGAAAGTTGTTTGTTATTTTTTTCTTTGTGTGATTCTGTGGTCTGGGAAGATTTAGCCAGATTTCCAAAAATGATCTAACTCATGTGTGGGGAGACCTGGGCCTCATACCACATGGTTTCTCATCCTTTAGAAGGGTGGCTGGGCCTTTAGGCATGGTTATGGAGGGTTCTGAGCAGCTAGAAAAAATTAAGCATTTTTGTGGCTTCTGCATGCATCATGCTTGTTAATGTTCCTTTGTTCCAAACTATGCACATGATTTAAATTCAGAATGAAGGATATTTTTGGCCTATTGTCTAAAGCTATTCACATGCCAATAGAAATACATTCCACTTCCATCAGACATGGTTTGTGACATGCATATGCCATTAATATATACATACAGGTATAAAATATTAATACTCATTACTGTATTTCATATTACATTCCTCTAGGGATATAGAAACTTACTACCTAGTAGTTATAGGATTAATTCTCATTATCAAATCATTACTCTAACTTGTTAGTACTGTTGTTAATGCCTTTTGGTAGGAAGGGCATTTGTTTCTTTTGAATATCATATTCTCCCAAAGGAAGTTTATATTGAGTTATCTTTAAGATATTTTAATTGAAATATTTCATTTTGTAAGTTTGTTCTTTTTGTAAATTGACCTACTGAAATTTTTCAATATCTATGAGGTTTTGACTTGCAAAACATGCTTATAGTTTCTAAATTTCTCAGTAGGTTTATCTAAACTTTTTGGTTTGTTCATTCCAGGAGATTGAAACAGTTCCAGATCCCATTACTGATGAAACCAGGCCCGCCATAGCAGCTGAAGGCAGCCATTCATTACACACACTTCATTTGAGTCTCCTATTAATGCTGACATCTGTTCAAGCCTTAATTACCACATTACCACAACTGGTCCCTCATCACATTTCGCCTCATCCACTCTAGCTTGCTCACAAAAGGGAAAAATACATTCCCAGGCAGTGGTAAAGTTCTTACGAGGCACACTTAAGAGCTGATTTGCTGCAAGAGGACATGTGCCATTCATATTTCTGAATTTTATTTTTACATCTGACAAAAGTTGTTAAACTGTCCTGGAGATGTAGCTCAGCAGCACAGCGCCTGCCTGGCAAGCGCAAGGTCATGAGTTCAATTCCCGGTACTGGAAAAAAAAAAACAAAGAAAAAACCAAAAGTTGCAAAACTAAATTACAAAAAGTTCTAAATTTTTCTTATAAAGATAAAAGTATATCATAGTTACATGAACAAATTTAAATATATATTTGAGTTATATAATAAATAAAATATTTTCTTCATTAAGTTCATCTGGGCTGCGTGACCTTTGAAGTTTTATGCTAGCCTAAGGAAGGAATGAAAAGTTACATTATTTTTGCCACAAGCACTCACTCATCTTTTGGGGTGGCAACATGATTCTGCAATTTTTATGGCTATAGTAGTGCTTTCTGCAATGATGACTTCAGGCTGCTCTAAACATTACACTAACTCTCTTATTGCAAAGTGACTTGTATTTGATCAAGATTCTATAATATCCCATGAGTTTGTTACTTCCACTGATATTTTCCTACTGACTGGTTAACTTCTTTATGTGCTGGGGAAAAGTAATCCTGAGTGGAGAACATCCACACTAATTACTGATTCTCCTGAAAATAAAGTGGTAACAATCACTGTGGATAGTAAGGACTGTGCTGAGTATTATGCTTATTCAATTCATTCTTCTCAATAAACTTACACTGTCTGTACTATTATTATCATCTCCTTGAGTACAGTGCAACTTAGCAAATAATTTTCTAGAACTCGTACCACTGGTAGAAAGTGGAGCTGCTATCTCTCTATCTCTGAAGTTATTACTGAGTAGTGCTAACCCAAGTAAAAGTTAGTGCCTTTTCCGAAAGGAAAGATATACATATGTTAGGCTGTTAACACATTATACAAGCAGTGTGTAACAAATATGTGGACGTTTTGTACTAAAATGTGTATTTAAGACAAGAGTCCAAGTTTGAGTTACTTTCTCATTGAGTTAGAATGACAAAATAGGAAAAACATAAAAGGCAAATGAAAGACATTCTACATAGGCAAAAGGACAGAGGCTAAGGCAAAACACAAGAAACTGAAAACCAATGGGTAAATATTATTACAACAAGGAAGACTTGCTATATTTATACAACATATTTAAATGCCTCCCTTTCATTATATTAGATGGTAGATTCAATGGTAGAAAAATCACTAATAACTATATTTACTGTGTTAGGTTTTTGGGTTCCATATCACACATAGATAAATGATTTATAAAAAGAACAGACTTAAGCTAGCTTATGGTTTCAGAGGCCACAGTCCATGATTGATTGGTTCTGTTGCTTTGGGCTGTAGAGAAGCAGCATTTCCTGGCTGAAGTATGTGTTAGGGCAACCCAGCTCACCTCAGGGACAGGATGTGAAATAAAGGAAGTGAAAGAAACTGGAATCCTATTATTTCCATTACTCTCCCTCAGCCCCTCATTCTAAATGTCACCGTCTCCTAGAAGCTCTGCAAGTTGGGATCTGAGATATTAAAACTCAATTTTAGGAAACACTTATTCAAATATTCAACCCATAGCAATTATTGTGCTTAAGTATCTCTTGTAACTATTACAAATTATGAAATTTTTAAATTTTAAAAATTGATGAAAGTTTTAAATTGTCAGCTAACTTTATGAACAAAATTTGCGTGGAGTGTTACACATACCAAAATTTTAGGAAACGCTGTAAAATGGACTTCATAAAAATTAGTAACATCACATAATATACACTTAGGGACTTTTCGTAGGGAATACTAAAATGGAAAAATGGAGCCCAGAGCATATGAATCCAAATGTTAGTATTTAAATGTATATGTATTGCTGTATTTTTGCCAGAGTAAAAACCTCAAAACCTCAGTTACTTTGGAGATAAAAGCCAATTTCTGATTCACACAAAATCACTTGCAAGTAATGACTCCAGCATCCAGGGAGAATACATGGACATTCAGGAACCAATTTCTATCTCTGCTACATTACAGAAGGCTATTGTGACAGACATAAAGGATAAGAACTTAATGGTTTCTTTGCAAGAAAAAATTGGCATGGAGTGTTCAAAAATTAAACACATTTGTCTACCTTATGTCTAGTCAATGCATATGCTAGCAAACATTGGTGAAGATTAAAACAGCAGTTCTGTACAATATGTAACATTTATCAAACTACTCTTCTGTGTACCCTATGGACATGTTCTATGAAACAGGTATAGATCATGTAGGAAGAACTTTACTAGCATGGACCAGTGTGACAGCCCTTAATGAGTCAAGGACTTAAGAAAAATACTGTTTATCTATAACATGGAAGGTGAAATGTCTCTAGGAAAATAAAAATCTCTAAAGAATACAAGACAAATGTCCCTGAGAGAAAACTCAGTTTTAATCATTTCTCAGAACCAGAGTATAAAAATCTACCCAGCCAAGTAAAAGTTACTTTTCGAATCATCATTCTTTTCTTCTTGTAATGTTCAAAACTGCATCTGGAAACTAGGAACAGGTGAGATTCAGAGAGAGAGGGAGCAGAAGACAGCTGCATTTCCTTTCATTAATTAAGACACATTCCCACTAAGGATCTGAGCATTGAAGACATTCACATGTCTTACATTTGAATGGCAGTTGAAGCACATTGACTAATTATATTAGACTTATTATTAGGGTGATTATAGGGTTATTTATTACCCAAAAGTAAACAGAAAAGTTAGTGATATGGCCAATTTTCAGTAGAATTATTAGCCAGTTGTGTAAACATTAAAGAAGTGAGAGTATTAGTTTGGTAACAGCTCTGGAAGTGACAAGTCCAAGATCATGTGTCCGTAGTTTGTTTATTCTGAGGCTTCAGACCTTGCTTACAGATGGCTGCTGACTTTCTGTGCTTCCATATCCCTTGCCCTCTGTGTGTGTCTGTGTCCTGGTTTCTTTCTTTTTAAAAAAAAATGACATAAGATATATTGGATGAGGACTTACCCAACTGAACTCATTTTAATTTAATTACTGTTTAGTAACTATATCTCTTCACCAATGCATTCACATTCAGAGGTATGGAAGGTTAGGATTTCAACATAAGCATTTTTGGAGTGAAACACAACTCCTTTTTTTTTTTCCACAGGTAGAAAGTTGCAATTTCATCAGAAGTCCCACTCAGTGCAACTGTTTTGTGAATATAGACAAATTTTATAATAGCAAACTATCTTTTCTTTTCCAGTTTAACAACTATAAAATTGTTCTTATGATATACTCCTGCGTTCAAAAACAATTTTAAATCTATATTCATAATACAGGTTGATTTATTATTTTTTCCCTGAATATGTTTATTAGGATTTGTAACCTTTTTTTTTTTTTTTTTTTTTTGGTTTTTCTCCAGTACCGGGAACCGACCTCACGACCTTGTGCTTGCCAGGCAGGCGCTTTGCCGCTGAGCTAAATCCCCAGCCCCTGTAACCTATTTTATGTAGCACATCTTTATAACAAACTAGAAAAGCTATATGCCATCAATTATTTTTAAACTTAAATATTCTTTTAAAAGTTTCCCAAGAGTAAATTGGAAACTTAAAAAAATTAACATAATTCAACATTGGAAAAATGCTGCTATATTATTATTTTAAATGATTCTGGAAATATGATTAGTCAAAGATTGTCTCCTCTCCATAATTATAAGTTGTACATATGTGGCTTAAACCCATCATAAACATGAAATAAAAATTAATATCTGTACTAAACATGTGTAGACATGTTCTGCTTCTTGTTCTTGCTAATAGCATTCATGCTTTATTAGTTATCTTAAGCAATCTGAAATAATTTAAAGTGTATGGAAGTGTGTGTGTAGGTCATATGCAAATACTACACCATTTTGTGGGACTAGGCCTCTTCAAGTTTTCTGTGAGGTCTTTGACCCTTTTATCCACAGAGAGGAAAGGAAGACTGTATGTGAATTATTAATCCTCTCTGCTGAACAGTCCTAAAATTCTCAGTAGTCAAAAGAACAATTTCTTCTCTACATTGAATTGGGTATGTTCCACTTGGGTGAGCCTTTTGTCTCAAAGATTCATGATCCATTCATTCTGTTGCCCAGATGCCATCAAGCAGGCAGGAATATGGCGGAAAATGTGTTTTCCCAAAGGCACATCTCTAAAGTGCCTTAGTAGGAATCCATCTGCTCAGCTCAGATTCCAACTGCAAGATTGTATCCCACCTCCCCATGAAGGGCTGATTAGAGAGATTAACTCTGCGTCCAAGAGTAAAAAGCAAGTTTCATGAGCATTTTGTTGGACTCTGTCATAGCTGGATTCAAGCTAATTTTTAGCCAAACTATAAAAACTGTCAGTTGGAAAGTTTTCTAAATTACTACATTATAGAAAAGAGTGAAGGGGCTGGGGATTTAGCTCAGTGGCAAAAGCGCCTGCCTGGCAAGCGCAAGGTCGTGAGTTCGGTTCCTGGTACCGGAGAAAACCAAAAAAAAAAAAAAAAAATATAGAAAAGAGTGAAGTTCCCAAAGTCTTTACAAAAATGAAAGATACCTGTAATTATAATTTTATTTTAGTATAATAATATTTTCTATACCATCATTATGCATTCTTTAAAATAAATAAAACTGAAAACATTTCCCAGGTAATTCATGTTACAGAGACATGGATAGTTTCTTGGCTTTAAGAACCAACTTTTGGGATGTATACATTGAAAGAAAAATTTTTAAAAATCTTCATTTAAATATACTTATAATGTACATGTTTAAACTTTTAAATAACATTTAAGGAGATGATATGATGTAATATAACATGAGTCACTCTTAGGACCAAGTAAGTCTCCAAATTCTACTCTCATTTTTCCTTGTTTTGACATCACATAGGTTGTTTGAGCTTACTTTGCTTAGGTTTTCTCAGCTATAAAATGGAAATAATTAAAAGAACATCAAAGGTTTAATTTGTGAATCGTATTGATATAGGGGAAAGAAACTTCCAACCTGCTAGATGTCCAGTATGAGTTCTTGTTGACTAAAATCTAAGAATGAATTTTAGGAACAACGGAGGTCAAGAGTGGAATATATTTATTAGGGGAAAGAAAACTTCTGTCCTAGAGACAGAAGACGTCCTGCATGGATTGCCAAAGTCCTTGCCTTTTCTAGGGATTTTTAAAGAGCAAATCCACCAGGTGAGGCAGGTCTGAAGTAGAGAAAAATGGGAAATTGCAAGGTGGGCATGAAGTGGGACAAAACTATGGTCAACCAATAAGATCACAAGTATCATTGCTCAGGTAAAATTGATTAAATCAGGACCAAGTAGGGAAGCAAGTCACATAGCAAGCAGCTATGAAAATAGAACAGGGGCTCTTTCTGAAGGGGGTCAAGTTAGTGGCTCTTTTTGGCTTTCTCAAGATGACTGGTACCTGTTTAGAACATCAATCCCTGATGTTTATCCTTAGGAAGTATGTGGGTGAATTTGTTTTGTCTTGAGGTCTGGCCCACAGCATAGATGTCTGTCTCCCCCACAGTTGCAAGATGTCTGGTCTTCTGCACTGGTTGCTTCCAGGACCTAGTCCTATCTGACTGCCTATAATATTTTTATCTAACTTAACTGCCTTTAACAATATGATGTAATATCTGAACTGTACCAACAGCAGCAATAGGTACTCACATATAGGATGGGTGTTTTTTTGCTTTTCTGTTCAATTTTGTTCTTTTAAAAATCATCATTTTCTGCCTCAACATTATATCAAATTATGTACTTATGTTTTCCTATTGTATTATTTTCAAAGCATTTGGTTTAAAAATAATTATGAATTCGTACCTTAATAACAATTACTCAATCTCCCCATTGTTTCAAAACACATAAAATGCTAGAGAAGATTGACAAGAAAAATATTGATACAGCCAAGGTATAAATATCCATGGACCAGAAACTGGACAAAATAACTCAGCACTTAGAGCTGAAAGGGCATCCTTCGAGGCTCTGGGGAAGAGCTGCTTCAGCCACACACTAATTGATATTACAGAATAAAAAGAACTCAAAATTATTCCTATAAATTTGGTAACTTAATCCAGAATTACTGTTAGAAAATAAAGTTTGATGCAGTTTCTCAACCAGGAAGAAAATTGCCATGCTCCGTGGTGTCTCCAGAGCAAGAGGTTAGAGCAGCTATTAAGAGAAATGGATGCTGTGGGTATAGTTTAAGAATAGAGTATTAAACTAACAACTTATTTACTATACTTAATTACCTGGCTTACTACAGCTTAATAGGGAGTAAATGGGTATACTCAAGAGTTATAAATGTAGCATTTTGAATGCCTCAAACTGTTCTACTTTGGACTGAATTCCTAAATTAACAGTGGTTACTACTACAACATTTTGTGTTACCCAACATGTGATTGAGATGACTTCATAAAATCTGAGGAAACTTTAGCTAATCTTAATTTTTTATTTTTTTCAGAGTTTTATTTCTCTCTTTTAATTTACAAGGAATTCATATTGAGTTATGAGATATTTGTATCAAATTAGTCTCACTAGGTTTGCTTAATTTCATTTAAACAAAAGAATGTGCCCTTTATTTTATACTACAGTTATGTTCCTGAAAGAGTATTTTTCAGAAGTTAAGTTAGATTTTAAATGTACTGAAGGCAATAATAATTTTATGCAATCTTATCATCAATCTTTGAGATTGATACTAATTCTTCAAGATTTTATACGCCTTTTTGTATTCCATATTGCATTTTGTGAAACTACATATGTTCTGACTACTAATATCCTTATTTTAAGAAAATTTAAGTCTGTTTTATGTTTTCTTATCTGTAAAGGTTTTGTCCTACTTTTATTTTGACTAGTACTTTCAGAGGTAAAATTTTTTTTTTTTTTTGGTTTTTCTCTGGTACCAGGAACCGAACTCACGACCTTGTGCTTGCCAGGCCAGAGGTAAAATTTATATCCAGAAGTGTCATAAAAATTACAAACATCTACCAAAAGATTATAAACATTTTTGAAAATGTCTTTGCCTTTTCTCAGTGATCTAATTTGGGGTATTCCACCCAGTTTGTCCACATTAAACCTCATAACGTCAAGGATAATTAACATGGACTTCAACTTACACCTCCCAAAGATTTGAGTAAATCATCCAATAAACACATATCTTTTTTGTAATTGATGCACAAATTCTGAATTAAAATGAGTATAGCTTGCAATTTTATTCCATAATATTTTGGTTTATAAGAGACAAACCTTTGAATAATTTGACTTCTAAATTCTGAATAAAAATACTCAGTTTCAGAGCTGCTGTGTTTTCTTCCAATAATAGATGTTGTATCATTTGTGAGTCTCTTCATACACTGCCTGAGAGCTTTTCCAGCAACGTGGACCGAGGCTGTGGAACCGGACAGCTTTATGGTCTTGAGCCCAGGGCATTTATAAAGGGCCTCACAGAACTTTGACAACTTCATGCCTTGAGATTCCTCTCTGGAAATTTTTAGTAGTGCTATCTTTGAAGTTGTTTTGTACATGAAGTCATTGGCTTAGTAACATGCGGTTTCATTGCAATACTGCTCTAACTTTGCGGGGTCTCCTGCCTGTCTATTCCCAGCAGTCAAAGTTGCCTTCTGCAGGGAAAGAAAGTTGGTGTTTGAGAGAGGAGTGAGGAGCGGAGAACAGTAGGAGGAGGGCCAGTACATTCACTGGGCCTGCATCTACTCATGGGACCCGCACCCAGAGCATCTGGGGCTGCCAGTGGCCAGCCTCATCATGGACTGCTCATTGATGGTACGTGTGTGCACTGGTTGCCTCCTGGTCACGCCATGCAGGTATAGAGCGTGTCCCCACAGAGGCTTGGATCTCTGGGGTTGTCCATGCACAGTGGGGAGAGCCGCAGGCCCTGTGAGAAGAAGAGATTGCCTTTCCTGTCCCTGGCCAGGTCCATTTCTCATTAAGCTTTTAGTCTCAGAAGTTTCTTTTGCAATGCGACATCCTGGGGCTGGGGATATAGCTCAGGGGCATAAGCGCCTGCCCGGCAAGTGCAAGGTCATGAGTTTGATTCTCAGTACCAAGAAAAAAGAAAAAAAGAAAGAAAACAATGTGACATCCTTTAAAATGTTATCATTATTATTTAACACGATTCCCAATCATGTATATCTCACTCCACACTCCCACGGCTCACCATATTGTACCGTGTTTATGAGATGCTTGCTTGACAAAAGTCACCATGTGATGAGTTTGAGGATATTTAGAGTTCTTCTTGGAAAGGCAGAAATAAATAGGGCGTTAAAAACTTGTTTTATCACTGACAATGTAGGAAATTTAGTAAATCTGAATATATATATATATATATATATATATATATGTTTTTTTTGTTTTGTTTTGTTTTGTTTTGTTTTTGGTTTTTCTCTGGTACCGGGAACCGAACTCACGACCTTGCGCTTGCCAGGCAGGCGCTTTTGCCGCTGAGCTAAATCCCCAGCCCCCTTATATATAGTTTTAAGGGAGTTAGAAACATCATTTTTAGAAAACTAAGAATTGGTGTCTTTGTCATACTTTTAGGTTATATCTGAAACTTTGAATTGTAAATAACTAATGTTCCACAGAACTATAAAGCATTTCATATGTTCTATAATGTTTCATAAATCATTTTCATTTTTGGAGTTCAATTTCTTATAACATATTCCTAATAATCAGAGTATTAATACATGTGCTGAAAAGCTACTTTCATTATTTATCGTCAAATTTGTCACATAATATTCAGAAATAGGTTGTTTCAAACAAAGGTATCAAGAACATTGTCTTCAAATGTATGTTATATCTGGCTTATAATTTTGAAAGCTTTTGCATTAGCTATAAACCAAAGGTATATGTAATGTGAAATTAATTTAAAGCAGCTGAAAATATTTATCTCTGATCATCAAGTATTTGTAGCAAACATAATAGTGTAATTATTTTTAACAGAAGTTTTAGGACCATTTTCTAGTCATTTTTACAATGAAATGGATACAATTCTATGATTCAATTAGATATATTACAGATTAATCTGTACTCACACAAGGGACCATCAAAAAGATTAACACTTTTTAAACTGAAGGGACCATCAAAAAGATTAACACTTTTTAAACTGAAAGTGTATCAACTATAAATTAGTTTGAAATTTTTCATTCAAAATATCCAAGAGATTATAGTATCATGGGAGATTTGGAGAAATAGTATAGAATTAATAAAATATAAAAATAATTTTCTAAATTTACCTTGCCTTTATTACTATTTTAATAAATGAAAATAAGGTCACTTCATTTATTTTAAATTTAACTAAAATAAAAAGAAGATAGTTTAACTTTTATATCTATTAATATTCAAATGATAAAATACCTATTTCATAAATAGTTCCACTTAATTCATGCTTAAAATTTTGTTATAATAAAATTTAGTGATAAAGCATTTATTCTGCTTTTACTTTTGTAATTTCACAAGTAGTATATGACATTTGTCTTGTGTTAAATTCTTGGTTTAAAAATATTTGTTTATCACATTTTTATCTGCTTAAACACATCAAACCTATCATAGATTTTCATATAATTTTAAATGAATAAATCTATGTGGACTGTTTGGCTTATTTTTTATATCAATCTTTAAACATTTAGTTATACAGACAACACCTAAATAATTACAGTGCAAGATGTAATGGCAAGGATTAATTTTCAGCGGATCTAGCTAATGAATGTTAAGTACCTTTTACGTCACTTCATGTGTTGAATTAAAATTAGCAAGAAATAAGACAGCACTCTCATCCTTAGCTTTATGACTAAGTAATATTGTTAAGAAGGAGTATAAATATCCACTTGTGTTTGGCTCTTAATTATATCCAAAGGCTCATACACTAAGGGCTCAGTCACCAGCTTGTGGTAACCATGGGGGGGCGAAGGCCATGGAACCTTTAGGAGAAATACAACCTGGTAAAAGGAAGTGCATGATCCCTGCAGACACCATGGAGAGGGTATTAGGACCCTGGACCCTTCATTGCTCTCATTTTGTATATGAGTCACCATGAAGTGAGCAAATTTCCTCCGCCACTGTTTCTGCCATAATGTACTACTTTGCCATAGACCCAAAAGCAACAGGGATAAATGGTCATGGACTTAAGTATGTGAAGTTGTAGATAAAGCAAATCTTTTCTTCTTTTCACTTGTTAATCTCAGCTATTTGACATAGCAATAGACAATTAACCAATATGCTACCTAAGAATAAAAAACTGTTCTATGTTTACATGCCACTCTTTCAGTTGTGCTATATAGATATTTTTCTCTCTGATTCATTCTTTGCCTTTCCTTGTTGGGTATTATTGTCCCAGAAACTGGAAGGAAAAGGGTTCTCTAGAATCTCCAGCCTATTGCTTCAAGGCTAATTTTGCCTGGTTGGAGGAATTGGTGAGGAAAAACACTAAAGGCTAGGATGAATTTCCCATTTCTCTGTGTCACACAAGAGCCAGATAAAAGTCTGATACTTTTGTCCCCACCCCTTCAGATCCCTACTTCATACTTGTTGGTCTTAACTTCTGGGCTCTGCTAATCCTGACCCTTGGCTTCATTTCCTACATATGACATTGTGGTACACCATTCCCTATGTGCTAGAATAATAATTACTTCCTAAATTTATGTGCATAGTACTTTTAACGGGTTCCATTGTCCTGGCTAAGCTTTTAGATCAATTAACTAATTTTTTCTGTTGTATCTCTAAATTTAAAAACAAAAGCAACTGTCTTAGTAGAAATGAAACTTTTGATGCCATAGTCTCAACTTTAATGAACACATAAAGATTAGTTCTTGAAAACCACTACACTTGATTTGTCATGTTAATGTGGCATCTTGTGCCTTCTGCATATCTGATGCTACAAATTAACATGAACTACTGTTTTCAAAACATTTAAGTTTTGCGAGTCCCAACCTTCCTGTAGGACTATGTACAATTACATAGATGTTAATGAAAGATAAAAAACAAAACTAGCCGTCTTGAATCTTCTTTTTCATTAAGATCTAAGTTCTCATTCTTCCCCTCATCTTTGACAGTTGATTTTATCTGATACTTCATAGTATTTTCAAAAGGACCCATCAGTAGGATAGAAGCAAATTTCGTCAGATTCATTCCTTTCCTGCTACTTACACATTTATCTACTTTTACTTTGCGTCACATTTCAGGGTTATTGTCTTACATTTTGTCTTGTATTTTCCAACTGTTAGTCTCCAAAAGTTCTTTACCAGGGTCATTTCTTGCTGTCTTGCATAAACACACACACACACACACACACACACACACAAGCACACCTCCTGAAAATCCATTCCTCTTAGACATGTCAATTTATGTATTTGTTTCTCACATGATCAACTCTATGAACAAGTTATTTTTGACACCTGCTTCTTGCCAAGGTGACCATCAGTAATGATATAGTATCCTACTGTTAGCTAGAGTGATATTTTCCATCATTCACTCTGGCCAGCTCTAATGTAACTTTTATCTTGCTTGTAATACTTAAAATTATAAAGAATTCAACCTCTTACTCAAACTGTAAATGTATTAACTTTTGATTGTAATTTTCATGTGTTTTGCTAATATTTGTTTAGTAACTGGCTATGATGCATTGGGTATGTACCGTGCTGTGCACTGGGAACTCGTCTAAGTACTGCACTACATTAACTCAGATTTTACGGATGAAGCAACTGAAATCAAGATACTGAGGCAGAAACATAACTTGAACTCAAGCAGTGGGATTCAAAGAGGAAATCATATTAATCAGTCACCTGCTGCTTTCCAATCACTTTAATGGCAGTGTATAAGTGAATGAAGGAAAATAAAAAAATATCCTATTTTTCTCATGCATTTAATTCAACTTTTAATCCTATGTCACACATACGTAGTAAAAAGATATGAAAGAGCTATTTTAATTATGAACATGGCACAAATGTTTTAGGTAAAATGTTAGAACGCAATTATCATTCAAACTAAAACATCAAGAAATGGCAGTAACATTTTAGAGAAGGAAAGTACATATACACATATATCTGTATAATTTTATATATGTATGTAAATATATGACTATCACTCTATTTTTAAATTGCTGTTTACATTTGTGAAAATCTGTCTCCTACAGATTATATTTTAGTAAATATTTGAGAGATATATAATTAAAATTGGAAATTAAAATATATAATTAAAATTGGAAAATATAGCCATGCAACATCATACCAGCAACTGTGTAATTGACAAATTACATTCACACATAAAAAAACATTATTATCAACTGGTAAAAGACTAGCTCTCAAGTAGTTGAGGAAGTGTGACTAATCAACAATTATGACAAAATACTGTATTTGTCTTTTGTGGGCAGGAATTATGCTTTTTTCCATTACAGTTTTTTTTTAGATCAGATATTACTGGCTCTGAAAGCAAATTTAATTCTCATTGCAATTCATGACTCGGATATCTATCTAATGGAAAGCACTGAATTGGCTGCCAATTAAATAGATGTTATTTCAATCTGCAAGCATGTTCCTGAAATAACCCTAAAAGGCTTCATTTCAACTTGCTGACAAAAGAACCTGATCCATACTAGTTTTTTCTTTTTTATTCATTCCAAATTGTATTCCTTAATCCTGAGTAGATTTTTGACTAGGAATAGATGAAAACTGATTTAGTCTCAAGTTACAGAAGATGTAGTTAATTATCTTCATGTTATCCATATAATGGATACTTATATAAATGAAAGTCACTTTTCTTTAAAGTCTCAACTCAGTAAACTTTTGAAATTGATATAGACCAGATGATATTGTAAATACACAATATCTCAGTACATCAGCATGTAATTATACGGCCCCATCTAGAAGAATCTCTTATTCTGTATTGGAGCTTATATACTTACAAGTGTTAGAGAAGTAGAATTTCTGTTGTGTTTGTTCTGCAGATTTCTGTGTCTTAAAAGCTGTAAAAATGTCACTGTTCAAAAGAATTTTCAAATCAAAATCTTGATTGTAGAAAATGTTTCCTAAGGAAATATATATGTTTTCTTGAGAAAGCAATTCATTGTTTTAGAAAATAGAAAGTATATCACATCATTTGGTAGCATAAGAGTTTACAAAATACATCTAAAATTAATGTACATATATATATACTTTTGCTAAATATAGTTTGCTATCTTAAATATTGTTTGGTAACAGACTCTGCTGTTGAATATATATATATAATGAGTAGCTTATTTTCCCATATTATGATAAATGAGTATCCTATTTTCCCATTTTATGCTTTTGGACACCATTTCTTTTAATTTTCATCTACTTTTTTACAAGCTATTATCTTCCCATGGCTGTGGTAGATTACTGACACTCACTTACTTGATATTTTCCATTGCTGCTACCTGCTTATGGTTTCTCTATCTTATACATCTCTTACAAAAGCCACCCCCTTAAGTGAATAAATAATATATTTTTGGTTCTGCCAAACTGCCATCCCCAACATGAAGTATTTAACTGTCACTTCAGTAAGTGCAATTATCTTTATGCTTCTACATGGGATGATGAGGACATATATGCAAGAAAATAGCTATACTTGGAGGGAATCAGAATGTAGAAAACAACGATCTTTTACCAGTCTTTAAAAGTTAAAGATTTGTTATGTGATAAACTAATGCTTTCTCTGTAGGTCAAGAGAGAGCACTAGACTATTTTGGCAATAGTAGAAGAGCAAATATTACTTTAAATATAGAGAAAATTTCTAAACAAAACAGGGAATGGAATGAGTAAACAATGTACAAGAGCACTGGTGTATCTCTGAGTTCTATTGGCAATGGACAACTAAGAATCAGAAGAATAACTACTTGATAAAGACAGATGAATTCTACTCCTCCCATTCCTGTCTTATTTAGACAAATGATTAAAGCAACATTCAATTAATGGTCAAATTAGAATTAGAATTAGAATTTTGGAATTAGAATTTTAAAATTAGAATTAGAATAAAAACACTGGGATGGGGAAAATAATACTAACAATGCCACAGGAAATTTGCTTGGAAAATATTTCCAACACCAACCAAATATAAATAACTATGACAATCTGAACAACCCTGTAATTAAAAATTATAAGAAGTACAAAGACATAAAATAAACCTGTATTCCAGAAATCAAGCAAAGAATTAGAAGACTAAGAAATTGTTTAAATCACTATTAAAATTTTTTAAATGATAATCTTCATTTTTGTGAAGACAATGACAAAAGCAATCTTATAGACCCTGATGGGTTTGTAACCACAAAAACTTATTTGAAAGGTATTTTGCTCATAAGGATCAAAATATATCAAAGAGAAGGGCGTTAATACTATATCAACTGTAAAGAAAATCTACCTGGATTTTTCATCAGTATAACATTTACTACTTGTGGATGGAACTTTTCCACTCTAACAATTTATTCCTTTATTTTGATTCAGCATTGTTGCTTCTAGGAATTAAAAATATGCTTGTCAATGAAGAAGATATGATATAAATTAGATTGAATATGGCATATTTATTTACTTCTATTTACTGAAAACAGAAGAAAATCAAAATACATTTTTCTGTAGAGAATTAGCTACTTACACTAAAAATATTTCTATGCAGTTTAGAGAGATGCAATATATTTTTAGATGTACTGTTACACAAAAATATCTAATACATACCGTCATGTACCAAAGCTGGTAGCAAAAGGAGCAATTGCTGTGTCTCAGTTTGAGAAAGATCATTTTAGTATATGAACAAAGGAATACAGGAATATAAAATTTTACAGCAATTTTCTTTTATCAATACAATTGTAAAGAAATTTTAATTTATTATTTAATCTGCTTTAATATTGAATAGCATTCTATTACCCTTACCATAAAAAGAACAGATACAATGATAGAAGCTGATGAATTCATTTAAAGTATTATGAAATGTGTTTGTTGCAAGATAACCATTCAGAAAACTCCACACACCATGTGCCATTCATTTTATTTATTCATATTCCCTTAATAATGTCTGAAAAATTTGATAATGCAACACCTAAGACCATTGTATATAATAAGTAGCTAGTGATACTGATAAAGGCATAATACTTGCAATGAGGGCATGCAATTTTACTTTCTATGAAGGTTTATTTCATATAGGTCCTTTAAATGACCTCTTACAGGCACATTTCTGCTGTCACCCTCAGCAGCTTCCTTATATCAACAGAAAATTAACAGCCCATTTTCTTGAATCAGTACTCTTAACATTAAGTGGGCGCTATGAGTATGTAATACACATCTTTATTACTAAATGTATTGTTATTTATCATTTAATTTCATGGTTTATTTGGCATACACAAAATTCTATAAAGTGGAAGCAATTTCTAAACACATACATTATTATCTAATAGACAGTTCAAAAACAGTAGATTCCTTTACAGTTTTAAACCTGAGCGGGTATAATTTTTTTTTGCCATTGATCTATATTGCTTTTTACTAGTGTGATATTCCATGCATCATTATTTTGCAAACCAGACTTCTACTCTACTTTGGATCAATGTTATGTCAATATACCCAATGTACTATTGCTAGCCTCAGTTTTCTTAATACTTGCAATTGTTTACTGTACATTCCTAGCAAAATTATAAAGCAAGGCTCTGCATTTATGAAAGACAAGGATCTTAAAAGACATTGTGACCATTATTAATTTTAATAATTTTATTTTTCTTATGATATTCAAGTTAATATTAATCTATATGATAGATATTTTGATATATTTCTCTGATTTGTATGTGATTTATGGAATTACACCTCAGTTTAGAAACTTGTCTCTGGCTAGACAGAATTATGATAGGCAATATCCTTTGCTCTCTTTAGTAATTCCAGTTCTTTGTCATCCAAGGGTTGAATAGAGAAAGGCAGAAAAAGAAGGCTTTATTTAGAGGTTATTCTCGATTATCTGCAGGTAGGTGAAATTTTGGATGGATCTCCTGTATTTCTTTTAAAAGCATCCTTTAGAAAATATATTTGAACATGTGTGCAAATAACTGTCCACCAATTTGTAGCTTGGAGAGTGAAACGTGCTTTGTTGACCTGGTTCAAATGCCCTGAAGAGAAGACAGTTTCCCCAACTCTATTTTTTCCTGCTTTTACTCATTTATGAAATTTGATCCATAAATTTGTTGAATACACCAAAAACTAACCCATCAAATTGACCTTTTCTTGCATGAGTAATTGGCCTTTATGATTATAAAGATTTAGAAAATTAAAAAAAATTAAGTGAATTCTCTTTCCTGGTGTCACGGATGGTCACCCTCTTGCTACATCTTCATGGTCATCCCTCAGTGTGTATGCACCCCTGTGGCTCCTTGTGGCCTTGAATCACTCATTTTACAAGAACACCAGCCGAACAGGATTAGGGCCCACTCTCCAGAACTCATCTCAGTCAAAGAGACTTGTCTTCAAATACAGTCACATTCTGATTTAGTGGGTGTTAGAGCTTCAGTATGTGAATATTGGAGGGTGGGCATAAATCAGATTATAACTATTAGAAGTAAAATTATATTTCTCTATTTTGTCATTTCTTATTCAAAATTTATTGGAATAATGAATTACTGACAGGCCATACCAAAACATGCAATCAAAATTTCTATATGTCCTAAGGTACTTTCCACCACAAATTAGAAAAACAAATATGCAAACAAACAAATGCCTTACAGATATCTAATAGCAAAAACACATACAGGTTCATAAAACTGGAGGAAAGATATTTAGGGTTCATAGGGCAGGTTTTTAGAAAGCTTAACTAACACTGTTCAGAATAAAAATATATTGTACCTCTCGAAGTTTTCACTAAAGCATAAGGAAATTCGTTTTAGAAGCACTTTGTACTTCTTCTGACTTAAATTGTATTTCTACTCTGCAAGCACCTCCCATGTTCATTAACAAGCTTAGCTATACTCTTACGTTATAAATTGAAAAGAGAAGTGAGATCCTGTGATTAACTTTAAGGTTCAATCCTGGTTAATCTCTCAAATTTGCAGCTGGGAAGTGGAAGAGATTTTCAGGAATTAAACTATAAAAGCCTTTATAATTGTATATGAGAAATGCGACTTTTCATTTAACTTAGAGCACAAAGAGTGCTAAATAAAGGACATGTTGCCCAAAGAGAATGGTAAACAATCTTCTGCACGTGCGTACTGTTTCTGGAGATGTTGGAGAAGCTGGCATTGAAAGGCTAACATTTGTTTTGCCTCTGTATTAGATTACGGTTCAGTGACTATAATTTCTTTAAACCACAAGAAAATAAGTTGGCTTAATATTGGCTCCCTGGACAAAAAGTGTTTGTTGTTTGGGTCTATTGCTGCATTTTAACTGAGAGAAATGGTGGTTTAATTTCATTTCCAGGGTCTTGAAAATATCTGAAACCTTCATCTCCCTGCTACTACTATAAATCAAGAAGGATTGATTCTCATTTCTGACATTTACATTAGCTTTTTGTCACTTTCGAGGCTCCTACGTGTTTGAGAGAAAACATGTTCTGAGAACACTAAAAATTTATTTGTGAACTAAGTATGTACCTTTTTTATTGTGGTAAAAGTTTATTATTGTGCACATGTGTTTTGTAGATCGAAGCAAAGAGTTGCAGATCTTAATATCCCATTTCACTAGGGCTCCAGTTGTACTATACCCTAATGTTGATATCTTTAATATTTCATACATATGTCTTATAAATAATATAAACAATATGACTGCTTATAAAATATGGTGAGAAAGGAGAAGCTGTCTGTTGTGAAACTGTTTAAATCATGATGATTTTGTGCTTAAAGTAACATCAGTAGGGAAGTTAAGCATCTGAGTACTTAGGGCAATGTTTACAACTCCAGGAGGAAAACATCAAACAGTATGCACTGATCTAACCCCAACTGTAAGAGTCTTCAATATATGCATTGGAAATCAATAAATTGGAAAAAATTTTCTTTACATTCTTAAACATTATATAAATTAATAAGTTCAAATTGAAAAAATTAAAGCTAATGAAGTCTGGAAATGTGGACAATGAGCTCTTCTAGGCTGAATCATGAAGTTTATATATTAATTAAATTTGTTCAAATTATGTTTCTAATCTATAGGCAGCTTGGGTCCATCTTGTGTGGAATATCAGAGGGCTATAAAGTACATCTCAGATTCAATCACCACACAAAATAGTGACCATATGAGGTGTTTATCCATCAGTTTCTACTCCTTATAAATTAAGAGTTGCCTATGGGGTATTGGTTGCTCTGATCTAATGCCACACCGAGAACTGCTGTCTCCAAAATCCTGCAACATTAGCATTTGCTGAACCAAATTGGGAAGCTGCCCATATGTAACCAAACTGTCATAGGTAGCTTTCTGCTGTTCTCAGGTATGCTATGTTACAGTTTCAAAATCTCCAAAAATATCTAGTGGCTTCTAAACATATTTAAAGTCATTTTTAAGGATGTTCTTTGCACAGGCAATGAAAGATCCAGATGAACTGAGAAAGCATTAACACATAGAGGAATTTCTTTGAGATCAATATCGTCTCCATTGCATAGAATGGGAAGAAGAGCTGGAAAATTGCACAAAAGAGTTTTATCACATCAGCACAAAAGTAGCAGATCCCATCACAGCTAAGATCTAGAACGAGTCACCTAACTCTATGTTACTTGTGGAAGCTGGGGTATTTTGAAAAGTAAGTTTTGTACCCTTTAAGTTTTATTGTCTGTATATTATTACACATTTCTGACAAAGTGGTAGTAGTTATTGCTACTATAGTAGTACAGTCATAATTATCATCATTACTGTATTTTTTATATTCTAGGGAACCATCATAACAAAAAAGAATGGACAAATTTGAAATTTTTCAATGATATTATTTTTGCCCAATAAAAATGTTTGACATTAGGAGAATAAAGGTTATTCATTATTCATAGTATATCCAATTAAGGTATCTTCCGTTTAAAGCCTACATAAAAATAATTTAAACACTAATACCACTATTGAGAAGTTCTGAGTAGATTATGTACCAAGAGAGTATGATGCAAGGTTATGAATATTACTATTACAACCTAATGACTGGCTGTGCCCTATGGGTGCCTCCAGTCTCACATGATCAGACAGGATTTTTTTTATGATTTAATTAAATGGAGATGGATCCAGAATAGAAAGGTTGAAGAAGTAAGAGGATAGAAAGTTCAGTTCTTACATCACTTAGAACCACTGTAATGTGATTCTTACATTCTGTCTCTACGAACTAGTTGTTTTGATTCTTTCCCTGGTGGACACTTTCACAGGTTCATGAGAAGCAGAGACATAGTAGTTTGTGTTAGCTGCCTGAGCTTCCTTGAATTTCCAAATTTTGGTGAGTGAATTCTGTGCAGGCACTGTATGAGTGTCCCAACTTCTCCCTAGCAGTTCTTCTTCCACATAAAACAAAACAGTGTCAGATTTTCTCCCAATTTGGTTCGTTTCTAAGGTGCAGCATACATGCATTATTTTCTCAGCCAAAGCGTTCATTTCCAAATAAACACAAGACTCACTTTCATTCCCATTAACAGAGTCCCAGATAGCCTTAAGGTTATCTTTTTTAGGATTTTCCAGATGTGATTTAAACGTGTCACTGTTTCCCTAACTGCAGGAGGGAAGCATTTCAAACTCACCAAGGCGTTCCAATGAAGTCCCTGTACAAGGTTAGTGGTGAGAGAAAAATCTCTCTCTGTTTGTTTCTGTCTGTCTCTGTCTCTGTGTCTCTGCCTCTCTTGATGTATTCTTCTATAGGAACTATCCGAGAAAAACTTTAGCAGAATCATCTTGCCAACTACAACAGGAGATGCTTTTACACTTTCAAGAGAGCAGGGGCTTTAGAAGAGCTATGAATCAAATAGTTATGTTACCCCAGAATTTATATGTTGAAGTATAATCCTCAGCATGATGGTGTTCAGAAGTAGGATTTTGGAAGCTCATTATGACATGAAAATATAGCTCTCGTGACTAAAACTGGTGCCCTTATTTTAAAAAGACTCCATAGAGCTCCCTCATACCCTCTGACACATACCACTCCTGGAAGAAGACAATTATTTGTGAATTAGGAGGCAGTTATTCACCAGATACAGAAACTAAGAATGTCAGGATCTTGAGCTTTCCAGGCTCCAAAACTGTAGACTCTACTAACATGTTGTTATAGCAGCCGAATGAGTCGATTAATAACTTGGAATACTACATCTGAGTTCTACTAACTATCTATTGCCTATCAGCCTTAGGGTCTCATTCAAAATTTCAATTTTACTATATCTCACATATTGTATGATCTGAATCCATTTTGAAAATGTGATAATTCTTTCTCAGTGTCTTAGACAAGGTCTCACTGACCCTGTGGGAGTCAATGCACACAACCATCTATAACACATTTCAAGTTTGTCAGTTCTCTTTTGCTATGATGGTTCCGTAGAATATAAAAAATACAATAATGATGACAATCATGACTGTACTATTGTAGTAGCAATAACTACTACTACTTGCTAGAAATGTGTAATAATGTACTGACAATAATACTTAAAGGGTACAAAATTTGCTTTTCAAAATACCCTAGCTTCTCCCTGGAGAGATACCATATTTTAGTGGGCTTCACATCTAAGCCAGAATACAGATCCCCTCCAGAGCACAAAATCTAGGGGATAAAGAGTGAATGGTTCTGCAGTGGCAAATTTACTGTCAAGATAATAGATGAAGTCTCCTGGATTTACAGTGCAAATTAGCCACTGGGGAAAGTAAACAAGGGCCTTTTGGCACTAAAGTCAACAAAACTGGATGGTGTCTGTCCACATTATTTTGACTTGCCCATCGCTTCTCCGTGAGAGAAAGGGAGAGGAAGAGTATGGAGAAGGTGATAGTTTTCCTTCCTTACATTTTGAAATGTTTCTTCGTTATTTATTCTACATCTTTGTCTCCTTGATGTATTTTACCAGCTTTGACATTGTTGTTTGGATTTCTGTATCATTTATTTAAATAAAATATATAGAACTTTTTCTTGTCCATATCTGAAAATTCTCACAACTAATACTTACATTTGAAGTCATTAGGGTAACTGAATCATTACAGACATCTATCAAGATTTAATATCTTCTGTATCCTTCTAGGACTTTCTAAAGAGGTAGAAAAGATAATATTACACATAATTATTTTATATAAACTTCAAAACCCCATATTAACAATGATACTTTTGAGTCTTTCATATATTTTATCATTTTGTCCATTTCAGATATGACTAAGTCAGAGCTTCCTGTTAATCACATTCTGTAATACTCATATTCATACATTTTTAATATTCTCCAGGTTTTAGTCAAGATCAATTTTCTTCCTTAAGCCTTTATACATTTCAAAGCTATCAGTGTCCCCAAAATAATTCCCAATCTTTAATCCAGTTTTGTATGTCAGATAATTCTTTAAGATTTTGCAGTTGGTTCCTTTAATTTCTTCACCTCTTTAAAACATGAATTCAGTTGTACAATGGTTACACATGTCTGCAGTTAGTATCATCAATCACATTGGCTTCAGTATTGTCTCCATTTCCAAATTTAGGAAACATGTACAATTTCATCATATTGTTGTGGTTATATATACTAACAAATGTAGTCTCAACAGTCTGTTCATTGAAGTGTTATAAGTATTTGCAGTAAAAGAAAAATGCAAACCAAAATAAGATAAAGAAGCATTTCTTGAAGTTCTGACTCTAGTACTGAATTGATGGAACTATTGTTCCTCAATATCTAGCATTGCACTGTAATTATTACAAATGACTAGAAAATATGAATCCTATTTTAATAAATTATATTTTATTAATTCTTTCCAGAGTAATAGGGTAAAGCAAACTCTCTGTCAAAGTACTGGTAATATCATGAGTTAAGTTTAATAACTTGTATTCACAAAGAGTTTTACATAAATTTACTCTTTATCTTCCTTCTTATGACCAATAGTAGAGGAAGAAATTTACAAGGAACCTTTCACAGATGAGAAAATGAATCAGTTGCACAGATAAAAATCAATAACAAAAAAGGGGGGAGCT
>NW_004955403.1:34762980-34781335 GCF_000276665.1 Chinchilla lanigera | reverse complement strand
TTATTTATTTAATTATTAGAAAAAAAATTTAGAAAAGTTTTCAATGAAATTTAGTACATCTGTAAACATAAACTAAATTTAGTGCACTGTATTCTAAATATTAAAACAGAAACATTAAATCTCCTGGAAGATAGAGTAGGTAAAACTCTTGAAGACATTTGTGTAGGCAAAGACTTTATAAATAAAAGTCTTCTCACACAGGAACTATCACAAAGAATCAATAACTGGGATTTCATCTTTTCAAAAAAGCTTTTGCATAACAAGAGAAAACACCAACAGAACTAAGAGACAACACACAATGTGGAAAAAAAATGTTTGCCAGCTGTTCTTCAGGCAAAGGAGCACTATCAACAATATATGTAGAGCTCAAAAACATCAGACCTCTGAAATGTAATCCAAAAATGGGCATCGGGGATGAATACACATTTCTCAGATAAAGAAATACAAACAGCAAGTAAAAATATGAAAAACTGTTTTACATCACTGGTCATTTGAGAGAAGCAAATTAAAACAACACTGAGATTCTATCTCACCCTGGAAAGAATGGTTATTATCAAAAAAATCAACCAATAAACCCTGGAAGGGCTGAAGGAAGAAAAGAACATTTCTCAACTGTTGATGGGAGTGTAGACTGGTGTAACCACTGTGGAATTCAGTATGGAGATTCTTCAAAACACTAGGATTGGAGGTCTCATTTGATCCAGCTATTCCCTTTCTGCATATTTTCCTAGAAGAAATTAAAACATCATAGCACAGTGATATATGTGCACCCAAGTTTATAGCAGAACAATTTGTCATTGCTAAATCTTGGAAACAAACCAAATACTCGTCAACTGAGGAATGTGTAGAAAACATGTGGTCTTTTTATACAATGGAGTACTCTTAGTTACTTTTACCAAAAATTAAGGAAGGAAAGGTTTATTTAGCTCACAGTTAGTGGAGGTTTCATTCCAGACTTGACTGGCTCCAAGGCAGGGTGGCACATGAGAGAAGACAACAGTTCAAGGTGGCAGAAGATAGCAAAAGCAGCTACAGCACAAAGAGAACAAGGCTCTTTGCTTCCCTTATATGGTAAGCAGGCTACCTCCACCCAGGGGGCATGTTGCACTCACATAAGCTCCATGCCCTCCTCCTGCACAGGCTCAGGAAGAATATAAAGTAAAAACCCTGGCCCCCTACTCAGTTACATAGTTAACCTTCTAAATTTCTGAGGTTGACACAGTGAATAGCATTCAAGAGGAGCAAGGGTATGTCCTTTTCACCACAGGGTGTAGAATTGTTGAGTCACTTAGTTAAGCTTTAGACCCCTCAAGTTGACACAATGTATCAACCCTAACAATCCCCCACTTGTCAACCTGGCAACCAGAGACATTTCTTTAAACCAGTTTCCAGATATGAGGACATTATTCTTATCATTTCACAACTTGAACATTATAACACAGGTTTAACAATCCTTAAGAACCAGTATTAAGTCTAACAGCATTATATTACATTTGAACAATAAGGTTTTGCCACTGATCATCCAAAGACTCATGCACATCCCTTTATGCAGAAGACATTTTAGTTCATCTGCAAGAGTTGCCAAAGTCCTAACAATTTCAGCATTGCTGAAAGGTTCAAGCCCCAAGTCTCCTCAGAGATGTAAAGCAAACTCTTTAGTTGCAAGACCCTGTACAAATGAAAGGTTAAATTCTCCCAACATTCAATGAAACAAAATAAACATTTTCATGCCAAACAATACAAATGGGAATATCAAAAAATGGGACCACAGCAAGTCCGAAATCCAGCAGGGAAAATATTAAGTCCTGTAGTTCCACATCCAACATCTGAAGCCATCTGTGGCACACTGTGAGCTCCATAGGGCTTGCATGACTCTACCCCGATGACACCTCTGCTGGTTACAGCTTCCAGGGCTTCTCTCTTGGGCCTGCTCTGCTCGCTCCTTGCAGCTTTCCTTAGATGATCCACGTTCCTGGCTTTTCCAAACTTCTGGGGACTCCACTGCACTTTAGGCTTCACACTCACAGTTGAACACACTGCCCTCTCAGGGGCACATGTCCAGGCCTCCCAGGCCTTCTTAACCTTGGAACTTTTGCATTCTGCATATGCCTAAAAACAGCAGCACATGGATGATACCAAGGTCTGCTACCAGCTGGATCAGTAGTCAGGCTTTCTTCTGTCTTGGCTGTAGGGGTCGAGTGCCTGGATCACTGAGCACTCTGAACCTGATTCTGAGGAACATATTCTCTATGCTGCCCCCAGTATGGAACCTGGTGTGGCTGCCACCGTCATTCAGGAACATGGCCCTCTGTGGCTTTCTTCTCAAAGCAAAGTCTTTCATATTTGCAGTTTTGAGACTGCAAAAGGTGGAGACTTCCTTGTCTTTTGATGCCCTCAGACCATCTTTTAGATTCTTTCTTTCCTCCTTGGCGATCAAGATCTCTTCTTCTCTGTCTTTATATTCTACAGCTTTACTTGAGCTTCCTTTCAGGCCAAACTGTTGAGTTACTTAGTTAAGCTTCTAAACTCCTCAAATCGACACATTGTATCAACCATAATAGGAGTAATACTCAGCCATGAGGAAGGATAAACTAGAGACGATTTTAAGTAAATGGATGCACCTTGAGACCATACGCATAAATGAAATAAATCAGACACACATATGCAAACATCACACTGTCTCCCTGCTGTGAGACTGAAAGAGTAAATGAGATCAAAAACATACAATAGATATGGTAAAAAAGGAAGAAACTGTTCCAAAGGAAAGAGAAACCATGGTGCAGGAAAGTAGAACAGAAAAAAGGGAAAAGCAAAGAAAAATATATGTATATGCAAGGTAACTATGATAGTTATACTACTAATTTCTCTTAGTTCTTTGAAAAGAAAGGCTTGTGCTAACATTGTTTGGATAGCTAAATGCCTATATCTTGTACTCTGAGTAACTAATTTAAAGATAACAATACACAATATATTAAACATTTTTACTCTCCTATTATCTTGCTGGGAAATTTTGTTTTATTTTTTCTCTTTAAAATACAATTTTAAAAAAGAAGCTACTAAAGCATTATTGAACCGGACTTTTTTTTCTGTTAAGAATCACTCTTCTCCAATTACTTTTTCTCCTATCAAAATTTAATCTTATTGCCAAATTCACTTATCCTTACTTGCAAATAAAAATCAAAAAATGAGAACATTTTGGATCCCTGGATAACTCATTTCTAGACAACTCATTTCTACATGACTAATTTATACTTGTAACCATATATATTTCTTTTTTTATCTTCTCATATGATTTTGTCCCAAAAGATGACACCTAGCTTAATAACACACCTGCATTAAGTATAGCTTAGAGGAAAGGGAGTCTCAAAATTAAAATTAATCATGTGAGGATTGTAGCATGGGAGTAACTAAAAAAAGACATAAATGCAAATTGCCAAGACAGAGGTAAAATTATCACACATAAAATTGGAATTTGTATAGAAATTGGTATTTGGTAGAACAGTGTGGTTATAGAAAGCTGCTGCAGGTGACCACCTCAGAGAAAATCACTTAATGATGAGAGTTAGTGAAGAAGAAAAGTGGTATATTATATGGACATTCATTTGGAAATTTTTCAATCTATCATAAAATAATTTTCCATCCATTAATTATACATTTCCTTTTTTTTTTTTGAGACAGACTCTCACTATGTAATCCAGGCTGACCTTGAAGTCATAGTGATCCTCCTGCCTCAGCCTCTTCAGTGCTGAGATTACAGGCAGGTGCCACCATGCCCAGATGTATATTCAACTAATATTTAAAATAGAGTTTTCTCTTTAAGAAAATGGTTTTTCTAACCCATAATTCAACCCTTTACACATCATATATTATGATATATGAAAACAAATATGTGCACATATACCACATAGATATATATGAAGAGTAATTTTAAAAATCTACAACAGGCAATATGGTCCAATGTAGTGAAAAAATCAATAAAATATGGACTTTTCCAGGAATTATAAGATATAGAATTAGTCATAATAAATAATTATAAAAACAAACATATAAATTATAACCCTACCTATGAAATTAGTGCAACTCTTAGCTTATATAAGCATTGAAGTAGAGGCAGTAAGTGTTCTGGTATACCTTTCTGTCATAATTGCTTTTTTCTCTGAAATATCTCATTTGTTTTCACAAATCCTATTAATATTCAAGTTACCAGGTCTTAATTTTTCCTGCAGATGAAATATAGTTTTCTCTAATTGCAGTTGGTTAAAGGACCCAAGAACTTTCTGTAACCATTTGAATTCAACAGCAGCATATCTACTGGTTTCCCTACCTCTTCCTATTTCTTTAATTCATGCATTATGAAAACTTCTCCCAAAGATACTCTACTGGTTTGTAGCCTTCACCTGAAATCTCTTACAACTGTTACTCTGCCCTGGATTTTGTAGGCCATTAATACCACAGGGCAGATAAGAAATGTTTTCCCTACATGAAAAAGTCTGCCCCTCTAAAGTACTTTGTGCCTTAGTGATTTCTACAATTAAACTTTTTCTCTAAAATTAAATATAAGACTAAACCCTTTTTGGAAAATAAGACTCCTCAATTTTTTAAGCATAATGTAGTCATTCATAATATCATGGAAGCTTTGTGGGTAAGTTCATTAAAATCTACAATTTTAACACTTTCTACCCTCTGGAGGCTTGTAACTGCAGGATTAGGAACTAATTTATATTCAATTTTGGAACCTGAGTCATCAATAAAATGTTTAAATTATAATCAACATTCCCTGGTTTAGAAAGCAAAAAAGTGGATGAAACATGTTATTTAAATATCCAGAAAAAGTTATAAACTTTAAAGCCTGTATTTAAAAGCATAGTAAAATTTGATTTTCTGGAGAAACCATTGATGTGCAAAAAATTTATTAGGGAAAATATTTTATTTCCAATGAAGGAGGATAAAAAAATTGCCACTGTGGTTATTTTTGCTTCATTTAATACATTCTTATTCTGTGTCTGTTAGACTAAAGATAAGAACACCCATACAGGGCGCCTGGGAACATGTAATTAACTCATTGATGTAAACTATTATGGTTTGCATTACATTATTTGCATAATATTCATGCAGGTTATAATTTTTTTGCTAAGAATAGTAACAAATATACTTCATGTATTCAATAAATTTGTCATATTACTTATTAAAGGCTCTATGAAGTTCAAGAAGATCATAAGGTATAACTAACAATGGGAATATATTTTTAAATCATACTTATTACTCAGGACCAAGGAAACTGAGTAATTCATATAATAAAAATCTTCAACATGGATAATACAAAAAGGAAAGTAGAAAAAAACAATGTAAACTTCATGTATAGAACCAAGTAATTGCAGCAATTAGCAAACATTGCAGTTCAATCATTCAAAAAATTAAAAGATAAATTAATGAGCAACCTAATTAAAAGTCATTGAATGCCCTTAGCTGTTGTGTAAATAAAATTATGATTTTATTTCCCAGTTTAGAATTTAGATGAATTATTCAATTAAATTTTCAGTTAAACATAGACCTTACAAAACCTCTTTTTTCAGCCTTTAATTATAGACTATTAAATATTCTTAATGAACATAAAATCCATCTGTCATACTTTTGATCATTTTAGGATATCTCTCGACTTACACTCTGAAATTAAATTAATCCCCTCTTATAGGTGGATCAGAGATAGCAGCTTTTTAATAAACTAAGGTCAATTTATAACTCTGTGATATTTTTCATTAGATTCTTTTCAAATACTACAGCTTTGGACTGCTGCCATTTTTTAAATGCTAGAACTAAGATCTTTATTTTGCTGTATCTAGACATTTTTTACCGTTCTAGTCTATGTAGTCATGAACTTAAACTTTTAAAGCAGAAGCACTATGTTTTGTAATGAAATGTTAGTTACTTATCTGGAAAAAATCAAGGTATACTTTCACTTATTATTTAACTATGTACTCTCTGTATGTTCATTCTCATGGCTTTCATACTAGTATGTACACACACATCCACACAGATTATAGCTAAAGATGTTTTAAATTTTCTAGTGGAATCTAAATCATTGAAAATTAAATTTGAAACACAGATAAATTTCATGAGCAAATTTAAATTAGTGTCATCTTTTCAGGCTATTTTTTGTTTAAAGATGCTAGAATTTTATTTTACCAAGTATTTTACCCAAAAACTATAACTCACTGTCAGTTTCATAAAAGGATACCTAATAATAGAAATTAAAACATTTAGCTTTTTTAAAATTTCATACATTAGTACTAGAAGTTTAACTAAGTACTTAGTTAAGCTCAGCACATCTACATCCTGGGAAGGAAAGAACATGGCTCTAGGATGGTCATTGTGTCAACTTGAGAAGTTTAAAAGTTCAACGAAGTGATTCAACAGGGGACTGGGGTCCTCATTTTGTAAACATCTTCAGCTTGTGGAAGAGGAGGGCACAGAGATGGTGTGAGCATGGGCCGACAGCCCATATACAATATAAAAGAGGGAAAGAGGCATGCTCTTCCCTTTTGCTCTTGCTGCTTTTGCTGTCTTCTGCAGCGTTGTGTGTTGCCCCTGTGCCATGCCACCATGCCTTGGAGACAGTTGATTACAAACTTCAATCTCCACAAACTGTGAGCTCAATAAACCTTTCCTTCCTTAATTTTGGGTGCTGGGTATTTTGTCTCAGCAATGAGAAAAAAGTAACCAAGACACCCTTTCTCCTCTCCACAAAGTCTGGAGAATGTGACTGGGTTACAACACCTGTGAACTAAATTTAGCCTCTCACATATGCAAAATAGCAAACATGCAGACACTTTCATTACTTATAAAGAGGAAGATATTCTCGTGCATGGTCTCCCCATATCTACCTATATTAGATTTTTAGTCATTAGCTATATTTTCTCCATCAACTTCTCATGCAGTGATTGATTTTTAAACTCAAAGACTAAATTTTTGGCTTACCCCAACTGAGCATCTTTTTCCTTTTGTTAAAAATGTAGCTATTTATTCCAGAAATATTTTTTAAACTATATAGATAATCCAGTACAATTCAGAATGGAAGTGGGGGAAGGATTTTTCATCAAGCCACCAAGAGCAAGTTACATCTCTATAATACTGTATTTCTTCCTAAAGTGTCTTCCTTTATGATGTGGGAGGATCCTTTGCTCCCTCTTCCCTTTATCATTGCTTTGTTTCTCAGCCTCTAGAATCCAAGCTTTGTAATTCATCTCTCTACCAGCCTTGAATGTTTTCTTCACTCTTATAGAGCCATTCAATCCAGCTCAAGCTCCAGCCGCCACTGTTGTAAATCCACATCCAGCCCTTAGAAGGCAGTGGTGTCAATGTGTGCGTGGTCATAGAGGAGTAAGGCATACAGTTTTTAGAAATTACATCCAATGTAATAGCAAATGGTAAGGATCTGCCAAAAAGAAGAAAGAACGGGTGACAGGGAGGGAAGGAGAGAAAGGAAAAATTCAAATGAGCATGTTTATAATATTTCTGTCTTCACATTAAATTTCAACAATGTATTCTGATACATTAAATATATCACAGATACATTTAAAACTTAAGACAAATTTAAGTGAGTTCACTGGACCACAGAATGATTCATAAATGTGTCAGCATTCTGAACACACACAGGGTCAGAGAGCTGTGCCCAGCAGCATAAGCATGCAGCTTATATAGGCTATTTAAGGAAGAAAAGTAGAGAAGTTACCTGACTGGTTCCAACAAGGTGTCTACCTTATTTTGACATAGTGTGTTTATTCAGCTGCCTATGATGGGCTGAAACTCAACCAGTTGTTTCAAAAAAAGTACTACATTGTGTGTCAGTTTATTTTGTACTAAGGTTGCAGTTTGTTACCTAAGAACTCAATAGTATGGAGACGTGTTTGAACTGATAATCTCTTGCTTGTTTAACATGCTTATCTTTATATGATTCTACAAATTTTATTGATATTTTCAATGTATGTTTAAGTCCTGCCACTTTCTGATGCTTTTCATCAGTTCTTTTACATGATAGAGCACCAGGATTATCAGTAGAACTAATTCTTACATTCTCTTCAAATCTAAATAATACTGAGCACCACCTATGCAGGGAATTAAAAAAAAGGCAAATGTAAGAAAATCACTAAATTATTTTCAGTAAGGAAAAGAAATAGAAAAAAATTTTCTTTGGCATCAGAAATCAAACTCAGGACTTCATACTTGCCAGGCAGGTGCTGTGCCACTAAGTTAAATATCTGGCTCCTAGACATAGAAATTTAAAACATGATTAAACACATAGAAATTTCCTTGAGTTTTATGACATTAAAGCCATGATTCTAATAATCCTGAGTGTGTATATATATATATATATATATATATAAATTCCAAATAGATGGTAACAGAATACATGTGTTTTGTTTTGTTTTATTGTAATCATTATTGATTTCTTTTGCTTTATGATGAATTATTTCAAGTTCTGTCATTCATTTTCTCAGTCGTGGTGAATATTTGGCATCTATTACCCAGATCTCAGATAGAGAATTAAATAAATATCTTATTGACTCAGGCAGTTCACAATTAGGGACCTCCTAAAACCTGGGAAACTTGATGAGCCAATGTGGATATTACTTAAGTGCATAGCCAAAGCAATTCATATATCTGGAATTGTTAAACATTAGAACTATGAGTGAATCATTTTCTACTCTGGAAACTATACACAACAATCACAACTTAGAGAGTTAATATAGTTTCTTGTTTTTGTTGTGTCGTGTTGTGTTTTTAGGAAACTCTGAGGAACAAATCAATTGATTCTACATTTCTTCCTTAATGTATTTTATTAACTAGAAAAGATAGAGTTTACTGAATGGTAATTTTATTGCTCTCTTTGCATAGGAAAAGAGCAGTGGGATCTTTAGCTTTTTTATTACAAAAACAATCAGATATTTTATACAGTAATAAAAGCAGCAGCTGCCATTTGAGACAACTAAAGTAAAAGAGAAGTACTATGACTGCAACGTTAGCTCTCCTTTCTAAGAAAAGTATTCATTAAAACTGGATTTCTCCCTAACCTGAAGTACTGTTTGGGCTATGAATAGCTACAGACAGGCTACCTTAAACTGGATAGCAAACAACCAGGTTGTCTAGTACCTCTGACTATATCTTCTGTTAATGCATAATATAAAAGAACAAAGAACAGAAGAAAATCCAAAGGGTCATGTTTGACTTCTTTCCAGAGAACATACATTCTTATTTCACTCATCCAAATTCTGTTGTATGTCTTATTCCTATATATAATAAGGGTGGCAGAATGCATCAGTTGTGAGTCATGGCTTTATTGTCTTAAAATAGGCTACCTTGTAGTAAAATTTCTAAAATCTCAAAAATAAAAAGCCACTGTTTCAAGAATATCACTTAAATCATTTAACTGGTCTGTCTGTGAATATACACTTACTAGTGGCTACTATCCATATGAGAACACAATATAAATAAATGGAAATATGATCAAAAGTCTCTGTCTTAATTACTTTTCTCATTGCTGAGACAAAATATCCAACACCCAAAGTTAAAGGAAGAACAGTTTATTTAGCTCACAATCTGTGGATGCTTCAGTTTTCAGTGGCTCTACGACAGGATGGCATAGCAGAGGGACATCACAGAGGAGAAAACATTTATAGGGGGCAGAAGACAGAAAAGCAGCAAAATAGTGCCGAAGCAACAAGTGACAAACAGCTACACTCTTTCTGTCCCTTATGTATTATCCAGGCTCCCCACTTGTCTTGGTTACTTTTTTCTCAATGGTGAGATAAGCTACTTAATGCTCAGAAGTAAGGAAGGAAAGGTGTGTTTAGCGACAGTTTGTGGAGGTTTCAGTCCATACTCAGCTGGCTCCAAGACAGAGTGGCACATGGCAGAGGGCAATAGTTCATGGTGGTGGAAAACAGCAAATACAGCAACAGCAAAAAGGGAGGAACGGCCAACAAGCCTCTTTTTTCCCTTATACTGTATTCAAGCTACCCTCCCCAGGGCAGGTGTAGCACTCACACCCATAATCCTAGCTTTGGATCATGAATTAAGCAGAAATCCTAGAAGCCTGCCCCATGAGTGCATGTGGCTCTGGGGGAACATCTAGACACAAATCATAATACTACCTTTAGTGTAGACAGCACTCATACCCAAGGTAGGGTGACATTAATCCTAGCATAGCACCATGATTCCATCCCCGAATCATATCCTTGATTCCAATAGCTCATATCCTAGATCCAGCCACTGATGACCAAATCCCCACCTATGATCCAAAATCCCCACCTATGATCACATGATGCTTTGGGGGGACATCTAGATACAGGTCCTAACAGTATCCTATATGTCAAATAATTGGAAAGAGATTTGTGAATGTGAAATGATACTTAACAAAATCAGACAATATTTTACAGTAGCTTTTAACACACATCAAACTTACCATATAAGTTCACAGGTGATTTGACAAACTTACCATATAAGTGCACTGGTGATTTCACAAGGGTTATGAGTGAGATTTTTTTAAAGGAAATAATATTTCAACTGGTCCTTGTAAAATGGACACTATAATTTCTCATATTATCCAATAAATTTTGGAAACTTTAATGAATACAAGAATTGCAACCTAAAACCCAAGATGTTTAAGAACTCAAACATTTGTTGAATTAATGTTACAATAAGATTTTAATCCATATGTGTGTGTTATACTAGTACTATCATCAATCTACAGCTAAGAAACAAAAGCCTTGGAAGGTCTCTCTGACCTTCACAAAGTTACTTATGCCTGAAATGAATTGTTAAGATTTGAAGTCACAAATTTTAATTTCAAAAGTTAAAGCTACAGATTCTTCTTTAGACAGAACTTTGGAGAGGAAACAAATAGTTGTTTCCAGGTTTTGGAAGTCTTTAAATATTAGATTGCAAGGATTTAAGTTTAAGAATGGATAGCAAGGGGATTGGTAAGACAGTGTACATGTGTCTTGCAAAATATAGCTTTTTTGTTTGCATGTGTTCTATTTATTTCAAGTGCCTTCATTACTTCTGAGCATTAAGTAGCTTATCTCACCAATGAGAAAAAAGTAACCAAGACAAGTGCGTTTTGTTCACATGTGTTCTATTTATTTCAAGACAGAATATTTTACTTCTTATATTAAACCTTGAGAATATGCATTATACTGGGGTGGTATAAAGGAGACTGACATACCACCTCGTGATAATATAGGGCATTTCTGTAATCTGGAATATGTGATGTTATAATTTTCTCAGATTTTCTCCCCAAAAATTACTATTTACAAAAATCAATTATATATCCTACTAACTCTCTATAACCTGTTGTTGTACACATTAATAGTATATTCCTAGAATTTAGGATACAAGTTACTTGAAGGACTAAAATAAAATTGAAAACATAAGAATATCATTCTCAAATATAAGACAAAAAATTTGATCCAACAGAAGAGAGAATGAATCAGACACATTTATGTTGGTCTTTAAAGAATAAAATGCCAAGGATATAGCTCGGCGGCATAAACATCTGCCTGGTAAGTGCAAGGTCCTGAGTTTTATTCCCGGTACCAACAAAATAAGAAGAAAAAAAAAAAAGTAAATTTTCTCTAGTGTAACTGAAATAATGTATGTTTATTTAAGTTTTTTCTTTTTTCTTTTAAAGAGAATGATAAATAGGAACAATAGCAAAATACATTTATTTTAAGTAAGGAATTAATGCATACTATAAAATTTAGACATTTTTATTTATTGACATATCATGTCATGTTGAAGTAAAGATTTTAAAAGCATCATTGCAGCTGTTATTTTCATCAAGTTACAGAAACTCTGCAATTCCCACATTCCTGAACTGCCAAATCAACAGATACTCTGAGCTCTGACTGAGGCGGCCTGTGCTGTTCTCTGTCGTGGGGAGGTGCAGACCTCTGAGCTCTTAATGCTTCACCGCTCTGATTGGATCACTGCTCCTCTGCTCTCCTGTAATTGCTAATTACTATTGTCATTTACTAAGCAGATTCATGCCATTTGAATGGAATATTGTTTATCCTCCTCTCTACTGGCACTTCCAACAGCATTTGTAGGGAATTCCTTATTTTAATTGACAATTTTAGCTTGTGGACTTGATCCTTTCTCTATAGTTGCTTTGTCGACATCTTGCATATAACAAGATTCTTGCCCTCTTTATTTACAGAAAATATTGCTCCTCACCTTATCAGTTGATCCCTTGCATTGCTATATCCTCTCTCTTCCCAACATGATGACCTGGAAATCACATGTGTTGCCAGTGAATGTTCTGACACCTATTATCCACGCGTCTCCTTCAGTAGTGCCATCATTTTGATTCTTTATTCTCTTTGAAATCTGTTACCTGGTACACATTTACATACTTTCTATCATTGATCTCTACTATCGTATCTCATCCTTACTCACTTTTGATTTCATATTTCATCCTATCATCTTGTGAACATAAACTATCCTGGAAGGTTCCTCAAAGTGAAGATGAACAACTTACCCACAGATGCTCCATGGGGTAGGTTGTGGGTTCACTGACTTCGGTCACAGAGAAAGAATTTTCAAGATTCATCAGAAAGAGGCATAAAGTGGTTTATTAAACAGAATTTTAAATGTACACTCTCATTAAATTGAATGTTGTCCCTCCCAAAAGAGTCTTTATAGTTAGGGATTGGGGAGATTTTCTGTAGACTTGAGAGTGTCTCTAGGATGACAGCAAGGATGTATATTCCTGTCATCTGTCTGTTTACACATCTAGTTGGCTATGTTAGAAAGCACACCATTTATATATGTTTGAAGCTGAGATACACTGCCCGCTTAAAGGATAATTTACAGGTGAAGAAGATGAGCTCTGGTTTATGGTGTCTTCAACATCCTTAGAAACTTTGGGGAAGTGAAATGCCTGGAAGGGAAAAGACCTTTAATCCCCGTCTTGAAGCTGCAATTATTTTTAAAAGCACAGTTTTAAAATTGCAATTTTCCTTGTCCCTTTTTCATTTATCTTTATTTTTTTCTACCTTACCCCAATCTGATCTCTTGCCAATATCCTACAATAACTTGTGTGATTGTCTCTCTAAACTCTTGTTTGGAAAAAATACTTCCATTGCTTAGTGAACTCAGGAGTCTGATCCTTCTCAAGGCTACTCTCAGACTGATGAACACTTCTGGAAAAGTCAGAAGGACTGCATGGTATCATCATGAACAGAAATAATCAGCTAGTCCTTAATCAATAATACACAACTTCATTTCTCTATTTTCCATAATTCTATAGTAAATCTCCTTCAAATGCTCCAAAATGGAGTTAAGATAACTTGACCTCATAGAGAATGCAGTCATATTTATGTATATATCAGCAGTCACTCAATTTCCTGTATCAAATGCCCCAAAATACCTCTTTTCTATCATCCTACCCTTCTCTGCTGGGCAGTTGCAGAGGTGTTCCTTGTCTTACTAAAGAAAATTGCTTACAATACATTTCAGGAAGTGAAAAGAGAAATTAAACTTTGTCAAACCTCTTCCTTTTTAGAAGTCAACCAAATTACCAACTAACTAAAATGACCAACTGATCAGGTCAGAAAAGGGAAGCAAGTAACGGGGGAAACAGAGAAGACAAAAAGAGGAGCATAATTAAAACTTAGAAAGAAAAAAATCTTCCTTAGAGCTGATATATCTCCTTTGTCTTGTACTCACAGATTTTCACAACTTTTACTGCCTATAGGCTCCTAAAACTGTCCAAATATTTTTTCTCCTTCCAAAGTTTTATCTCCTCTCAGCATTCCACAGAAACTTCTCTTTACACTGTCCTTTATACTTCTATATATAATGGGTATTTCAGTTTTTAAACTTGCTTCATTTTAAGCATTAGAAACTAGTAACAATTTTTACCTAAAAGATAAATTATCTCTTTTTGGTTTTGGTAACACCATGTTTCCTGATTTTAATTTTGCTATTTTCTGTCTGTTCATTATTCTTTCTCAACCCATCTCTCAATTATGGTGGTCCAAACAAAAGCTCTATTTGTGTCTGTCATCTGTAACTGGCTACACACATTCTTTAGATTTAATCTGACTCCTGGGATTATGACAACTACAAATTTGTAACTACTTCATTCTCTCTTTTGAGCACAGGACTCATAATAACTTTCTTCCAAAAACTGTGCTATAAGTGCACTGACTTAAGTAACTCAACGTTATGAAAGAAATTAATCATCTCTGACCTTCTCATTATGTACCAAAGCCCCAGGCCTAGTCAGTCTGTGCAGAAATGGCTTTTCCAGCTAACACCTTGGGACTATGTTTGGGACTCCTTTTTTCCTAAGCTTCTTATATGTCATAAATAAAGATAATTACATTTACTTTAGAACCACATCCACCCAACTCTTAACTCTACACCTAAAACGCAAGACAATTTCGATTTTTTTTCTTCTTACTGACTTTATCCACTCCAAATTTGTGTCCTACTATGTGTTCTTACCCCTTGCATTGGCATATATTGGATATAGTGAATTTTAAAAAAATAAAGTCGAATAGCTCCCATGCCTTATAATACATTATATTGATATTTGTGAGTTGTGAACAAAAGCTATGATGGATATTTAAAATAAATCTTCAAAAAATTATTTCGGTTAAAGACATATTCCTAAAAATCACCCTAAAGATATTCTCCTTTAATTCAACACACTTATTCTGTCAATCTTGACACTTCCTAAAGAAGTCCTCTGAAGAGCTTTTATGAGGTGTGAACAAAAATAGGGTAAATGCAGTTACTAAGTGCTGCTCGGTAGAAGACAGGATCAGAAAAATAATATGGTGGGTCCTTATGCACTTTACTTACCAGTTCTTTCGCTGTGTGACTTCTAGCTCTGCCTTAAAGTCGAAATGATCATGAGAATTAAATGTTTTGAATTGGTTCAGGATATCAAGGCAGCAAGGGCATCTGAATTAAAAACACTTATGTTAGAGGAATTCAAGAATTAGTAGAGAAAGTGCAAAGAAAGAAAAAAAGAGAAAGTGCAAAGAGTGATGGAAAACTTTTTTGGAGGAAATGGCAATATGGCTTTTATGGAGATAATTTTTTAAAGAAAAAAGTAAATCAAAATTTCAAAAGGTGATATTAGCAGGGTAATAATAGTTAATACATTGCATATTGTTATCTTTAAGTCAGTTACTCAGAGTACAAATTATAGTCATTTAATTATTCAAACAATATTAGCACAAACTTTTTTTTCACATGAACTAAGAGAAATTAGTTGTATAACTATCTTAGCTATGTTGCATATACATTTATTTTTATTTGCTTTTCCTTTCCTTCTTTTCTCCTTGCCCCCAACCCAGTTTTTCTTTCCTTTGGAACAGTTTCTTCCAATTTCACAATATCTATTGTAAATTTTGAATCTTATGTACACTTTCAGCTTATCACAGCAGGGAGACAATATAATATTTGCACCTGTGCATCTGCTTTATTTCATTTATGAGTATGGTCTCAAGTTGCATCCATTTACCTATAAAAATCTTCAGTTTATCCCTCTTTGTGGCTGAGTAAAATTCCATTGCATAAAAAGACCACGTTTTCTCTGCATTCCTCAGTTGATGAAAATTTGGGTTGTCTCTAGGATTTAGCTATTCCAAACTGTACTGCTATAAACATGGATGCACATATATTACTGTAGTATGATATTTTTAATTCTTCTGGGAAGATGCCCAGAGAGAAAAAGCTGGGTCAAATGGGATCTCCAATCCTAGTATTTTTTGAGCAATCTCCACACTGATTTCCACAGTGGATGCACCAATATACACTCCTACCAACAATGAAAAAGGATTTCTTTTTCCCCTCAGCCCCTCCAGCATTTGTTATTGGTTGATTTCTTGACAATAGTCATTCTTTTCAGGATGAGATGGAATCTCGGTGTTGTTTTAATTTGCATCTCTCAAATGACCAGTGATGTTGAACATTTTTTTTTTATTTACTTGCTGTTTGTATTTCTTCATCTGAGAAATGTGTATTCATCTCAGATGCCCATTTTTATATTACATTTAGGAGATCTGATATTTTTGAGTTCTTCACATGTTGTTGATAGTACTCCTTTGTCTGAAGATCACCTGGCAAACATTGTTTCCCACACAATGGGTTGTCTTTTCTTTCTGTTTGTGGTTTCTCTTGTTGTGCAAAACCTTCTTTTTAGAGATGAAATCCCAGTTGTTGATTGTTTGTGGTAGTTCCTGTGTAAACAGGCTTTTATTCATTAGGTCTTTGCCTACACCAGTGTCTTCAAGAATTTTACCTATTCTATCTTCCAGCAGATTTAATGTTTCTGTTTTAATATGTAGATATTTGATCAATTTTTAATTTAGTTTAGTACATTGGGAAAGAAAGCTTCTTAATGAGCATTAAAATATTTTGTTTCCACAAATTACTGATAATATTTTATTATTCCTATTTTTCAGAAATTTTACTAAATAATTTTATTCTAAATTGTTTCAGCATGTGAAATTAGAAGATATTTTATTAGGGGCTGGGGATTTAGCTCAGCGGCACAGCACCTGCCTGGCAAGCGCAAGGTTGTGGGAAAAAAACCCAGAAGATATTTTATTAATTATTCTGAATGCATTTGTCCATATGCTTTATTTATGTCCTCACTTATGTTTGAAGATGTACTGAATTTCATTGAGAACTTTTCTAAAACTTTTTGTTCTAATTATATAATAAATTTTAAATTTCCTGTGCATTGAGGATTTTATTCATAAAGTCTTTGCATCAGTGTCTTCAAAAGTTTTACCTATTCTATCTTCAGCAGATTTAACATTTCTGTTTTAGTATTTAGGTCTTTCATCCACTTAAAATTTAGTTTAGTGCACAGTAAAAGATATGGGTCCAATTTTAATGTTTGGTATGTGCAGAGCCAGTTTTTCCAGTACTATTTATTAAAGAGCCTTTCTTTCTTCCCGTGAATGTATTTGTCACTTTTGTCAAAGATAAGGTAGCTGAGTATGTCTAGAGTTGTTTCTGCATCTTCTAATCTATTCCATTGATCTTCTGGTCTGTTTATTTGCCACTACCTTGCTGTTTTTATTGTGGTAGCTTTATAGCATAATTTTAAGTCAGGGATTGTGATGCCCCCAACTTTGCCTTTGCTGCCCAGAACTCCCTTTGTATTCTAGGTCTCTTATGATTCCAAATGAATTTTAAGATGGTTTTGTATTTCTCTGATTTATGTTGTTGGACTTTTTATTGAAATTGAATTAAATCTGTATAACAGTTTTGGAAGTGTGGCCATTTTCACTATATTGATTCTTCCTTCACAGGAGCAAAGGATATCTTTCCATTTTCTAATATCCTCTTCAATCTCCTTTTGCAGAGTACTGTAGTTTTCAATGTAGAGGGCTTTTACATGTTTTGTTAGATTGATTTCTAGGTATTTCATTTTTTTGGATGCCATTGTGAAAGATGTTGTTTCCCTTATTTGCCTGTCAGTGAGTTTGTTATTCATGTACAAGAAAGGTATTAATTTTTGAGTGTTGACTTTTTATCCAGATAAGCTACTCAATTTGCTTATTGAATCTAGCAGGTTTTAGTGGAGTTTTGGGGATTCTATACACAGTATTATATCATATGCAAATAATGATAATATAGCTTCTTTTCATTTTCTTATGCCTCTTATTTTTTTCTCTTGTGTAATTACTCTGGGTAGTTTCCAGGACTATGTTGAATAAGATTGGAGACAGTGCATATTCTTGTCTTTTTCCTGATTTTAGAGTGAAAACTTTCAGTTTTTGTCCATTTAGTATGATGTTGGCTGTTAGTTTGTCATAGAGGACTTTTATCAGGTTGAAGTAAAGACCTTCTATTCTGATTTTCTGCAGGGTTTTATCATAAATGAATGTTGGATTTGTCAAAAGCTTTTCTTGAATCAATTGAGATGATCATGTGATTTTCATCTTTGGTTCTGTTGATATGGTGTTTTACGTTTATTGATTTGTGTACATTGAACCATTCCTGCATTCCTGGATGAATCCCACTTGGACATGGTGTATAATCTTGAGGATTTGCTGCATTCTTTTTGGCAGTATCTTATTGAATATTTTCATATCTATGTTTTTTAGGGAGATTGGTCTTTAGTTCCCTTTCTTAGTTGGGTCTTTCTCTGGTTTTGTTATACGGGTAATGCTTGTTCCCAGGAATGAATTTAGGAATATTGCTTCCCTTTCAGTTTCATTAAAGGGATGGATGTTTAGTGGTGTTAGATCTTCTCTAAATTTCTTCTGAACTTCAGCAGTGATTCATTCCATCAGGGCCTGGGCTTTTTTTTTTTTTTTTTTTTTTT
>NW_004955403.1:34729053-34762880 GCF_000276665.1 Chinchilla lanigera | reverse complement strand
TTTTTGGTTTTTCTCCGGTACCGGGAACCGAACTCACGACCTTACGCTTGCCAGGCAGGCGCTTTTGCCGCTGAGCTAAATCCCCAGCCCTGATTCCATTGATTGATGTTGGTTTATTTAAGATGTTTTTATCTTCTTTATTCAGCTTTAGTAATTCATATATATCTAGGAATCTGTCAATCTCTTCTGAATTTTCCATCCTATTAGAATACAAATTTTCAAAGTGAAAGGGGATGGGGATTTAGCTCAGTGGCACAGTGTCTGCCTGGCAAGCACAAGGTCATGAGTTCAATTCCCAGTATGAGAACCATCCCTGCAAAAAATGAAAAGAAATTTTCAAAGTAAGTATAGGTGATTTTCTAAATTTCTTCATGGTCCATTGTGATTTCACTCTTTTCATCCCTAGTAGTGTGGATTTGAGTCTTTTCTTTCTTTTTTGATAAGGTTGGATAAGGTTTGTCAATTTTATTTAATCTTTCAAAGAACCAACTTTTCAATTCACAAATTCTTTATATTGTTTTCTTAGACTTCAGTTCATTGATTTTTGCTCTGATCTCTATAATTTCTTCCCTTGTATGAGGTTTTTGTTTAGCCTGATCTTTTTCTAGAAGGTTGAGGTTCACCATTAAGTTGTTTATTAGTGCTTGCTCTATTTTCCCTATATATTATTCACTACTAAAAATTTCTTTCATAGGACTGCTTTCATTATGTCCCATAAATTCCAGTTTGATGTATTTTATTTATCATTTAATTATAGAAACTGTCTAATTTCTTCTTTAATTTCGTGTGTGACACATTGGTTGTCCAGGAGGGTGCTATTTAATTTTCATGCATTTATGAAATTCTAGTTTCTTTTGCCATTGATGTCCAATTTCATTGCACAGTGGTATGATAATGTGCATGAGGTAATTTCAGTTCCTTTGCATTTTCTTAAGCATGTTCTGTGGACTAGTATATGGACTATTTTAGAGAATGACCCATGTGCAATGGAGAAGAATGTGTGTTCTTATGATGTTGGTTGGGACACTCTGAAGACATCTACTAGGTTGTTTTGTTCAACAGTTTGGTTCACTTCTAATATCTCATTCTTGATTTTTTGTCTAGTTGATCTGTCTATTTGTGAGAGTGGTGCATTGAGATCCCCCAATATAATTGTATTAGGACTTATTTGATTTTTTATGTCTGTTAATACTTATCTTACATGGTTGCATGCACTAGTGTTTGTTGCATATATATTTATTATTGCTATCTCTTCCTTTTTTGGTTGTTCCCCTTGAAAAAGCCATATTGACCTTCTTATCAAGCTTCAAGTCTTGGCTTGAAGCTTACTTTGTCTGCAAATAATATCTATTCCTGCTTTTTTCTGGGTTCTGTGATATGGAGTATTGTTTTCCATTATTTGACTTTCAATCTAAGAATTTCTTTTTACACTAAATGTACTTTTTTGCAGCCTATTGTTGGATCTTGCTTCTTCATTCATTCTGCTAGTCTGTCTTTTGATTGGTGAATTGAGACCATTAACATTTATGATTATAACTGATATGTATTTATTTATCTTTGTTGTGTTATATTTCTATTGTTGGTTCCCCCTCTTTTTTTTCTCCCTCTCTTTAAATGTTTGCCTTGCCTGGTGGATACTTTCTGTTCTGTTTCATGGAGTTGTGGTCATTACTATCTCTTTCTAGAATGTCCTTCAAAAGATTTTGGAGTGCTGTTGTGGTGGTCATAAATTTCCTCAGATGTTTTTTGTCATAGAAATATCTTATTTCTCGATCAATTTTGAAAGATAGTTTTGTGGGCACATCAGTCTATGTTGAATGTTATTTGCCTTTAGAACTTGAAATACTTCACTCTAAGCTCTCCTTGACTTGAGGGTTTGAGCTGAAAAGTCAGCTTTGATTCTGATGGGCTTTCCATTATTGGTGATTTGTTTATTTTTCCTAACAGCTTTTAAGATTCTATCTTTGTGTTGAATTTTTTGAATCTGGACTATGACATGCCTGGATATAGTTATTTTTTATCATGGCTAATTGGAACTCTGTGTGCCTCACTTACTGCATGCAGAATTCTTTTTTCTCTACCAGGGTAGTTTTCTGCCATAATATCTGTGAACAGTTTTTTTATATCATTTGTGCTATGTCCTGCTTTTTCATTGACTCAAATCATTACTAAGTTTTTTCCTTTACCTCCTCTAGCAGCTGCTGGGTTGATTTCTCATGAAATTTTTATTGCTACTTTTAAGGAATCTTTCTTTATATGATCACTAACTGCAAGACTGTCTTCTATATCAGAGATCCTGTCCTCACATTAGCTTAATCTGCTGTGAATACTTTCAATGGAACTTTTATTCTCGTCAATATCTCCTTGAGTCTGCCTTATGGATTCCATTTCTTTCCTATGCTCAGCATTCATGATTTGCATTATTGTCTTGAGCACCTCTATTTTTTGTCTGTATCTGCTCTAGATTCACTAAGCATGGTTTTCATTGTGGACACATCTCTATAGTTATCTGCGATATTAGTTCAGATTTCATTTTTTCAGGGGCTTCATTCAACTGCTTTATTGTTACCACTGCAGAAAGGCCAGGTTGGTGGCTTTCAGACTGTCCCTTCTCATTGCACCCTGGGTTTGCCGTTGTTGAACTGGATGTCTGAGTTTACATCTAGCTTAAGTTTTATTCTCTTTTTCTTTTCTGTTTTAGTTTAATTCCTTTGGTGATGCTTCTAAATTGCCTGTGGTGGGTTGCTTTATTGCTAGTATTTAGAGTTCTTAGGAAATGACTACTTCTCTAAGGTATCTCCCAGGTGTAACTGGTTTTCAGGTTTTGAGTCTCTTGTAAGATCCTATCTCCTCCATATTAGACATTTCTTCCTATTTGGCCCACCCCCTGGTTCTTTGGCACTGGGCCACAGTATTTTCTGTGAATATTAGACATTTACATATCAGACATTTCTTCATATTAAATATTTCTTCTTGTTTGGCCCAGCCCCTGGTTCTTTGGCACTGGGCCACAGTATTTTCTATGACCCCTTGTCAATCTCAGTCTTGTAATACCAGGAAGAATAGCTGTTTAGTACAATTATGTCACTTTTGGCTAATGTGGTACCATCATCAATAACAGTGGCAACAATCACAGCCTACAAAATGACAAGCTGAGGTAACTATTAATTTGCCACCTTTAACCATATAAACTAGATTTATACATATATAATAAAATCTACAACAGACTGGAATGTTATATTCAGATTATAAGCCCTTAGTTTGTCAATTTAAAATTGAAAAGGGATTAGGTTAAAATTTAAAGGGGATTGGGTAAAAAACTCACTGAGAGAGTAGAGAGAGGTAGAAAAAATGGAAGAGATTAGAGGTAAGGCTGGAGGAAATAGAGAGATCACATCAAGTTTGGGGAACTGGTACAGAAAACTGGAGGGAAAGAGAGAAGGAGGAGGTAAAAAAGAACTGAACAGAACAACAAGCATGAAGAGACTAGAAGCCACATTCATATATAAAAACAAGATCAAACAGTGAAGGAGAGATAAACAAAAACAAAAACAAAAACAAAATCACCTCCATAAAAACAAAAAGCAAATGAGAGAGAGAAAAAAAGAGTACACTTGTCGCTTCTGTCACTGGTAGACAACATGTGGAGACAGAGTTCCAGTCTGTGTTGATTTATCCCAGCAAGCTAGCAGTAGCATTTCGGCGAGGTAGTGGATGATCTCAGTGAGTTTGTACCTTCTGGCTGAGGCAAGACTCATTTGGTCTGCAGTCATCCGTATACCTTTCAAGGGCCTGAGCAGAGCTGGGACCCACTAGATGAAGCCAGCAGCCACTCTGATTTATGAGCTCTGGTGACCCTTCTCCAAGATAGCTGCCAGGCAATTGCTGTCTCCCATTTAGGACAACTGAGCCCTCAACACTCACACTTGCTAGTACAGTCCTTGAGGTCCCCTGCTGTCCTCCACTGCTGCATCTCTCTGTGGAGGCCTTTGTGGTCATCAGCAGTCACTGTGTGTCTGCAGGTTTGAACTGTTCGTCTTGCTCAGTGAGTCCTGTCTCAGGAAGAAGGCACCACCAGCTTCCTCCTTTTCCTTTACTGAAGTTTCTCCTTTCACTGTCTCTGTGGGCTTCAGTTCATGGCTCAGATCCTTCCTTCGTCCAGGGGACACACTTCCCTCCCTCTTGTCTTCTTAGTGTTGCTATATTCCAGATTCTGGAGAGTAACACTCAGATAGGCTCTTTCTCTGCTGCTTACCACTCCTAAATATTCTTCTAGGTGCCTCCCCTACTGAGATGATATTTTGTTTAAACACTAATCATATTTTTGATCATACCTCACATATAAAATATATAACATATAACATGTAATATATAATACATAGCACATAATATAATATGTGGCTACTATTTATTAACAACTGTTATAAGCTAGTATAAGAAAATACTTTTGAGATATATAGCTCATAAATCTTCATCTGTAATTATATTTTGGTTATTGTAATTGTATGCAATCGTCAAGAATGAAAAGAAGAACATTAAAACATTTTTCATAAGTTGTGTAACTTCATTATTAATTCAATGAGAAAGAATTAAGAAAATTAAACCTACAACTCACAGTTTACATATTTAAATTAATTAGAAATGTAGAAAAATACATGAATTACCTTTCTTTTTAAACTTTTCTATGCTTTATATTTTAGATGATATACTCACTCATTCAATTTATTATTCTTTTCCTTATTATGACTACCAGTTTTGAAGATTCATGCCTGGCAGTCATCTATTTTGGTGCAAGCAAGATCATTTTCATGCCTATATTTTCCATGATGCTGCTAGGTCTCATATGTAGCAAATAGATGTTTTAAAGATGGGTTTACTCATTCTGTGTATTATTGTAAGTTATATAGTCCTACCTATCTTTTATAGCTAAACATGTAAATCTATACCATTTGTACATTATATACACAATACTCTTGGAATATACACACAATACTCTCCTCAAAACTCTAGTGGCTTCAAATTGCTTAAGGTTGTAAAGATCACATCTCTGAGCATGGTAGCCAGAATTCCAAAACAATTACTATTCTAGCAAGTTCTTCATTAGTAGTATTCATTCATAAAAGTAGAAGTCAATTTTGGGCTAAAATTGTGACCTAATACTCCATCATGTTGCCAGTATTCATGATATGCTATATCATTCTACTTAGATTTTGCTGGTTGTAGTAAATACCAAAGTGTGCAGAAATTCTTCATCGCACAAGTTTTATTTTATTCTTCCTCTCTGCTTCCATTTGAACTTTATCATACTACATTGTAGTAACAATACTGTTTTTATGCTATGATTGTACAGTGGTACCTCGGTTCATGAACTTAATTCATTGCACAATTCTGAGGAAAATGGCTGCATTTGTATTCCTGCATGAAGATAGTGGTTATCCTTTTCATTATTAGATGTGAAGTCCATCAACAAAAGTAAAATTTTCCCAAAAGCTCCTGTTCTTAAATTGAATGATTCAGAAACAGGATTCCTGAAGAAAGGTATTATTGTACTCAAAAGTAGTCTACAGTATCAATTAGATTTGAGACAAGAGATTTTGTGATGAACAACACAGAAGTGTTTTCTTCTTTATTCATTTCCTTCTAACTTTCCCTCCTTTGCTTCTTTTCCTTCATCGTTCCTTCTTCTATAAATTAAAAGGATTTAACTTTGATGAAATATATTTTTCCTTTTCAATAGCTTTTAGATTGCTTTTCAGTAAAATCCAAGAACAAAATTTTTCCATTCAAAACAAATATTTTCTACAAACATGATCCATAAATTTGTTACAACTACAAAGGCATTGAGTAAGCTGATTCTTAATGTCCAACAGCATGCTTTCGATTAAGATATCTGAGAGTAACAGATTTCATTTAGGTAGGTCAAGGAATTTCTGATCTTTATAGATAATGCTAATGAAGGAAATAATGTTCCCCAACAAGAATACTTAAAGAATACCTGCTTTTTTTTTAAATCATGAAAAGATTTTCAGAAACATTCCCAGTTGAACTAGATGTCAAGTATTTAGAGTGAATATTCTGTGCATTTCTTTTCATTAAAATGAGCTGTCATAAAACAATACATATGGCGGTTCTCATAAAATCAGGTCATGTTTTATGAATATTTAACTTTCTTTGAACTTTTCAGAGAAAAATAGTGACCTTGAAAACTTCTACTAGAGGTACAACATTTTAACACAAAGACCACTGCTTCTGTCATTAATCATGGTAGATGACTGCCTAGAGCTATTGTTTGCTTTTCAAAGGGAAATATTAAAAGATGGAGAAATGTGAAAATATTTAGTATAGACTATTTTGTCATTAAAAATCGTGGAAATTGTTGAGACCCAACCAACATATGGGATTAAAAAAATAAAAACTTATTTTCAATGCAGTTTGACATTTTTTGTTTCCAGTTTCTGTAAGCTTTAAATCAGTATACTAGTGAAGTCTTAAGAATAACCCAAATGCTAAACCTTGGTTTAGTATACTATTCCTTTTTATTGGTCTATAGAGCCAAAATTTATGCAAAATCAGAGCAGTACTGTCCAAATGAGTGAGTAGGCCTTTCTTAAAATTAATGTTTCTACATGGAGGGAAGAAAAAATGCCTCTAATACTGCCGGAAAATCATACAAAATTCTCAGAAGAAAATCAGTACAATAAAGAAACAAATATTTAGCCATGTATTAATTAAATCCTTTCTTTCTGGAGCAGAATATTGTCTTAGAACTATCATCCATGTCAAGATCAACATTTTCAGAGGCAAACGACTTGAGTGAGAATATCATTAGATTTAAATTTATATGAAGTTCAAGTAGAGAATAGGCAGTTTAATTTCATGGCCCTCAGAAAAGGGGTATATTTAAAATTATATGAAATCATGCAATGGCTTTGAGCCTTTTAAAAATATACATTATATATTAGTCAGGTCATTCTATCACTCAGTTACAGAGTAACATATGTAAATTACCTCTTAAAGGCAATATTTTACTTGTTACATTTCAATTCATACTACGATTCTAAATTCAAGGATTTTTGACTTTTTAAGGTTTTTTTTTATATATCTTCTGAAGATTAGATCCTCTATAGGATTTCCATTGCAAGTATTAACCCTTTCCACTATACTTTGATGCTGTCACTAATGTCTGGGTTGTTATTCTAATATATTTGGCACAGTATAATGGAATAAACACAGATTTTGTAGTCTGAAAGATGTGGGTTCAAATGATCTATGACTGCCCTGTCACATGTTTAATCAGGAGCCATATACAGCTAAAGAGTTGAAATAAGATTTATTCAACTGAAAAATTGAATTTTAATTTAAACTCCAGTTTACAACCTGGAAATAGAGGTACTATTTTATGATTTTAATAGGACTCAGTTTCACTGCAGCTATTATGCTAGATATTACTGTTTCAGTACAATACACGTGTTTGGTTCTTGTTTTATTTCTAGTATACATATAAACCCATCACTGATCTATTGGCTACCTATAGGTTATTTGACTTTGAATGAGATCTTTATGTACTATGTAATATCATAATGTATTTATTTGAACTTTTTATTCAAACAGAGTTAATGATACCCATGTAAATCATGACTAATAAGTAAATTAAAATATTATTTAAAGTATAATATTTAAAAATCTTCTTAAACATAACTATGGACAATTTTTTAAAAATTTAAACAGAAAGTTTATTAACGATGTAGTTTATAGGGAAGATATAAAAATTTTCAAAATAATAAAGATAAAAAGAAATTGGAAGTACTTACTTCACAAAATTCATGAATTTTTAAATTACTTAAAATATTTTAAGAAAACTTTGAAAAACTTAGGTAGAGGAATCAAAATATCAGGACAGACAAAAGCTAACAGTGAATTAATGAGTAAAATATATACTAGATTTTAGACACAATATGAAAAAATTATGTAAAGTACTAAAAATTTTTGTATGATCATGGTAGGTGTTATTTTTTCCATATATATTAGGTAAAATATGTTGTCATCAAAATTAATTTTATTTTTAAATTTAAATGACTCCATAACAGTTTGATTATACATGTGAGTGATGTTTTTGAGAAGTAATCTGTAATGGTCTTGCACAAGTCAGTAAGTTCTTCAGAATTTCTTTTTCTGAATTTTTAAAATAGAACCATGGCCTACAATCACTGATCATGGTAATCCTCAGTGTGTTGAAGTAAGAAATGGACTTAACATTGATTGTCCGGACTTCTGTAGTTCATCTCTGTCATGTGCTTGGTTTTTATTTCTGTTGTACCACTATCACAGTTTACCTTCCTCTAATTATCCCTAACATTCAACTGTAATGACTGTGTCATCAAAGAAAGAGGTTAAATTCAGAAAGTCAGCGTGTGTTAAGTCTAGAAGGAAAGACAAATCTTACACAACTATGAATGACACAGTTAATAGTTGTCCAGCTTCTATTATAGTACCTGATAATGATGGGCATTGTATGACTTTTTATAGATGTATTTTCTGCATGATCTTCCATAAGCTCAGTTCTATGGAAAATTACCTGTGATCTATTTTAAATAAGGAAATAGTGATATCTAGTAGCTCTTATGATGTGTATATGTGTAAACTCTTGGCGAGTCATTTCTACTGTGTTCACTTTTGCCACAAGAATCTTGTGACATATATACAAATATTTATATTTCACTCAAAAAAACTGAGATAATCTACCACGGTAGACTTTCCAAAGGCACTAAGCCTATATGAGACAGAATGTAGATTTTAACCAAAATGCCTCTGATTCCAAGTTTAGTATTTGATCTTTCATATACATTACCTTAAAAACCGAATGATTTGAGTCATATTATATATTAAGGTAAATTTTAAGACATGGAAATATTCTACTGTCATGTTCCAATTCAATTTAGAAAAATTACAATATTTCTGACTTGAAAGCAAATATAATCTTTTTTTCTTAAAGTAAGTACTTTCCTTGCTAATGAATCATATGGCATGTCAGATAACAAGTCAAAATGAAGGCTTCTAATGTCTTTATTAGCTGCAATTAAAAGGTAACTTCATTATGCTTGGGAATAAAGTTTATTGTAGACTATGTAAAATAAACTTCAGCAGTCTCAAAATCTCCTCATGCGTACCAGCAGGGAATTCCTTTGGTAAAAGTATGCTTCTGAGACTTTTTGAATGTCTTAGATTTATGTGTCTCATTCTATGTCCAAGATGGATGATGGCAAGAGCAGGAATCCTGCCAGACTGTCAGGGGAATGCCCAGCTGCCCTCTGTGATGGACTGCCCACATGGTCTAGGCCATGTATTAACATGGAAAATTAAAGTATGTCACCCGGTTAGGGGGTTTTCACCTGACTGTTGTCTTGATGAGTTTGGTAAAAACTAAACAAAAGTGAAATGAGCTACGCTAACTCCCTTTCCTCCAAAGATAATTATGGTTTCTGAACAAATTTCCAGTCTTTAAAACTGGGAATGGCAAGGAAGTAGAAACAAGCTCCAAATGGAATAAAATATGGAAAGGTTTTAAATTAAACATAAAATGTGTATTCCTTAAAATGTTTACATTTGATAGTGTCACAAGGAGACAAAGCATGTACAGAAAATAACATTTTAAGTATGTTTTGCTAAAATTAATGAAGGCCTTTGAGACTTCCTTGGGGCTAGGAAGAGGAAATCTAACACATTGAGTTATTTGAGGTTATTTGTACTAAGAGACACAGAGGTATTAAAAGAAAGCTTTTTTCTGTAAGAACATGTGCCTTCCTTTAATACTTCATACCTATCTAGCGATCACTGCCATTCAGTAGGCAGCCAAGTTCTCTGGTATTCAGGTCCTCCGCCTCAGCATGAAGATGAATCTCATTTCCTTGAAATACTGCTCCTACTGTATTTCAAGGAAATGAGATTCTGTTCAAGCAAGTTGAAATCTTAATTCCAGTTCTTTTCAGAGTAATAATTTATATATAAAGTACCACAGATGGATGTTTATATTGGATATAATAACTTGAAGACTTATTTTATCTGAGAATGGAATTAGAGCTTCTTAATGCCAAAATATGGAGCTAAATCATTTGAGGTTGTAGCTGCATCTTCTTGGGCTACAGAAGCACTATATTTTTATCAAACGAGCATTTAAGTCAGCATTACTCTTTTACTTGTATGCAATCATCCACACAACATTTTCAATGTTGTAAAAGGCAATAGATGAGGAAAATAAAATAGGTGAATGTAAAACACCTTATTTCTGCCTATTCACTAATATAGGAGAAAGTTCCTGGGCAGTTTGGCTAATATATTTTTGTATACATTTGCATAAACAAAAACAATTTGAGGAAAGCCACTTGGTCGGTGGAATTTAAAAATAAAACACACACTTCTCATTTAAAATTTTAAGGAGCCATTAGGCGTTGCAGTTGTCAATGTACCAAAAGAGCTATGGCCTTAAGTATTGTTTTAATAGAAAATTGATAATTGGTTTAAGTTGTGTCCAGACACTTATTGCAGAGAAAATAAACTAACAAGAACAATTATATTTCATTAAATAGTACTGAAACATCAATCTAGAAATTTATCTCTTTTAATAATGCTAAAACACAAACCTAGAAATTAATTTCATCGCTTTTATGGGAGTGTTATTAACTATAAAATAAAATCAGTAATAATTAGATATTTAATCATTATCTATGTTTTAGCATATAAATTTTTTATATATAAATATACTCCAAAAGAGAACTTAAATTAATTTATATTGTTACTCTTATTGTTAAAACCTTTCTTAGGTACTCTACAGAGAGAAGCATGCAACTCCCTTTTTTTCATAGTATATCATATTATTAACACGGGCATTATGATTTTATCCTTTAACCATAACTTTCAGAAATACTGTATTAGAATTTTAATAGAGACTACAACAGATTAAAATTTAATATGCATTAGATCAATGGGGGAAGACAACAAATAATGTCTCCTTCTTGCAGTAAAATTTAAATATTTAACATGGGCTTTAATCACTAATTACTTCCGTTTTCATAGATGTTGGTCACCATTTAATTTTAATTTTAGAACCTGATTGGAAAGATAAAAAAATTTAGAAATATTTGCTATCATTAGAGGAAGTCAAAATTGTGAATTACTTCAAATACCACTACTCAATAAGTGTTAACTCTCGTACCTCCTATAAAAAGACCATTTTAGTTTCCAATTAACATCTGTTTAGTACAGTTTGCTTCAATCAGTTTTTACTGTACAATCTGTAAATTTGCTTAGTATCATTTTTTAATGACTTTTCTTATCTCATTTGAAAGTAAAGTCACAAACAAGTATCTCTGTCTCACACACACACACACACACACACACACAGAATGAGAGGAGAGAGAGAGGGAGGCAGACAAAATCAGACGTCTGCTTTTTAAAAGAAACTATGCTTGCAGTAGTAAAATCCATTATATGTGAGCTTTAAGATGACACTTCACAAAATGCTGGTGTTCTACAATGACGGCAAGACTTTATTTATTTATTTATTTAATTTATGTATTTATTTTCCTAGTGTAGAAGGGACAGTTACACATCAGGGAATTTTGTATATAAATATTTAAGAGGATATTATACTTCAGAGTGCCTATACTTCACTTACCATCCACTCACAAATACATCGGATCTGGAGTTCCACATCAGTCAGTGGCCCGCCGCACAGGTTAGGAGAATTTAGGGTGCAATTATTCGCTAGGAAACCCTGCCTTTAGGTAGTCTGGATGCTGGCAAACTCAGGACTATTGAAGGTTTTTGCATGTCAGTGAAGTAAGAATGGTTTTGTAATTTTAAAGTGGTTGAAAAAAATCAAATCATAATATGAAAAAAATATATAAAACAAAATGCAACTGTCCATAAGTAAAGTTTTAATGAACACAACCATATTTGATCACCATGTCTATGACCGCATTCTTACTACAGTGGCAGCACAGTTATGTGTGACAGAAAGTCCATCGCCTCACTTACTACAAAATGTTACTGATGTTTTAGACAGACGGAGAGAAAATTTTCCAGAAACTAAACTTTTATTAGCCTAATGAGATATTTAGAGATACCTGAACTGTTTTCTATGTACATTTTAAGAACCTTTTCATTTTACTACTATAAGATTAGGTATTCCAACTTTATGGATAATTATAAATATACTAGATTACCACTGAACAACCCACAATGTTTTTGGCATTATTTTATACTGCTGCTAAAATCACCATTTGCAATGAACTGTCAGGACCTCATGAAAATGTATTACCATTCTAATTAACTTTTTAAAGAAAGTCTTCCTAATCATATAGACTGCCTTGTATATGTAATGTAGTTAATTATATAACACATTATGTATTGTCACATCCCTGAATTTCTCCAAGACCAATCTCTTCTGTGCCAGAGGGTTCATAAGGCACTCAGCGTGCCATCTAGTCCACTGTTTTATCTGGCCTGTGTAGCAAGCAGTACAGTCACTTTGAGGAACTGGCCATAGCCTTGATTTCTCTTTTGAATGATTTGGTATAGGTAATAGGGCAGACAAATAAATTATAATTCAGGAAAAGTTCTAAGTACCCATATTTCTTTAAGAAAAATTGTATGCATTTAATTAAGGAATAAATAGAACCATGCAATATCAACTGTAAAGAAACCTACCCAGCATCTAGACGCACTATGGTTATATATAAAGTTTCAGTTCGAATTAAGACTCATTGACCTGCTTTGTACACCATATGTTTGCTAAAGATTTACAATCATGTGTATATTCATTTTTATTTTAAGAAAGGTATATTTTATGTAATTATATTAAAATATTATATTCAGAAAGTCATGAGCTTAATTACCAAACCCTAGAGAACATGACAGAGATACAAGACCTACAGGTGTTGTATAATTACATTGCTGGTGCCTCAGGTACTTTTTGGTATAGGAATGACTAAGAACGTGCTCATTATATTAAAGCGAAAGTAAGTTTTTAAGATACTGCTAAATTTAAAGATGTGCAGAAAAATTTGGTGCAGAAAAGTTAATATATCTTTAGGTATCATTGTCATATGTACAGTTCCTGAACTCCTACATTAAAGAAATTGATTATAGAATTAACCATGCATATATATTTACTCTTCCAGATAACTTTCCATTTTTAACTGAAAAAAATACTAAGGTTTTTAAATATGTTGTGTTTGTAGCTCTACTTTCTCGAGAATGTGAAGAATTATTTTACTTGATATTTTCAAGTAATGTAAACTAAGATAGAATTACATCATTCAAAATAATTAAAAATAAAATTCTTTTGTTAAAGAAAAAGTAGAGTTTTCAAGTATAATAGATAAGTCCATAATATTTCTAAGTTTGAAGAAAAATGTAGCCAGGGAAATGTTTCCTAGGGCTAGACCATGAAATGAACACATCGCAATTTCCTAGTAAATTTGAACTTGTCAATTCAGTAATATAAGAATAAAAATCGGCAGCGGGTGTTTTACCTAGGATTCATCTTGGCCTGTTTCCACTGGAATAAGAAAAAAATCTTTGGACTCTATTAATTGTTTACAGTACAAGTAAAACAATGCATTTTGTTTAAAACCTAGACATAAAAATAATTCATCTAAGCTCAGCTTTGGGACCTCCTAACATAAAGAAGGAAGAGAATATAATCTAATGTTAACACTATCAAAGCAAAGTAATACAGTTGATTGAAAATACAGTTGAGCACTCCCAGCAGATGAAGGTGTGAATTTCCTCATACATCATCTTAATGGCAACATTTTCTATGAAGCGACATGGAGCACTCCTTTCATATTTCATGAGTTCTATTTGCCCGACTTCAAAATGCCAAATGTGCTAGTAAATGGTGCTTTAATATTCATGGGTTTTTGAGATGGCTTTGACAGTTGTCAACTAGAGAAATGATTTCATCAGAAAAGAATCTGACTTATGATTTCTTGCACTCATATAAAATCACAGTCATTCACCTATGCATTCTGCTTAAAAGGTATTCCTAATATAGTTATCTTTTATGAAAATTATATATCTATAAAATCATTACATAATTGTTAGAGATTTTTAAGTATTACTTCAATGTAATGGTATTACAGGAAATTTTTGTAACTATGAAGGTTAATAATTAAGCCATTTTTACAAATGTATCTTGAAAGACATAACCAAGTAAGAATCCTGAAGTCCACAACAGCAGAAATCATTACAGCATAAATCACATTATAAGAATAATTTATATTTATTTCCTCTTGTGTAAATCAAAAATAATTAAGTGGTTCTGTTTTGGAATGAAATTTAAAGCATTTTCTCTTTAGCCCTAAAGGTTTTAAATTGAGTCTTAAGTCTCTCATAATTACTTTACACACCCCAAATAAAATAAAATTTAAAATTACTGGGAAAGTAGAGTTCATGCTTATTTATCTTAAAAGGTTTGTGAACTTTTTATACAATGTTCAGTATTAATAATAAATTAAACTAAATATATAAATATGTATTCAAATATATTTAAATATCTATTATATTGTAGATATAACTGTATTTTCATTTGACATTGTTACACTACTATCTCTGCCCTTTATTCACACAAAGAATTTTTTTTTACTGACTGGCATTTTTATGAGATATAACCTTTAAATGTCCCTTTTGCTGACTTTATTCTGACAGCACTGAAAGCTACCTGAATGATACTGTGATATATTTTGAAATCAACTGTGATATCTTCTCTTCTATATATTTATTATTTCTGGTTCCCTAAGTAATAAATATTCAAAGAAGCAATAGAGGCAGCAGAGGTATCATATGGAATTACCGCTTGTGCTCCTCTAGTGCATTTAGAGAACTGGAAATTTCCTTTTGGCTGGCATATGCCCTTTGAATGTATGTGTATCAGTATATAATTTTATAATCTAAAATTTTTTGTTTCAAAAATGGACCCAAACAATCTTGCTTTCCTCTGAGAATATGCACTGTGTTTTAACATGGATTAATGTAATTGTTAATTTTCTCAGTGTCTTTATATGAATTTTCTAGGACGGTTAAAAAAAGTTCAGTAACCCAAACTCTAAGAAGGAATCTGAACATAATCATTCCAAATCTCACCACTGGGCAGAAATCCTCTTACATTTCTCTGGTCAGCTCTTCCTTTCACTCTCCATAGCATCTGTTTGTATTCCTTCCTAAAATTATCTGATCCTCTCCTTTCACCTCACTTCTTGCCTATTACTTTGCTGCTTATTATTATGCTGTTTATGCTTAAAAATCCTGGTTGTACTTTCAGTGTTGCTTCATCTAACTTCCACAAAATTGCAGCTCTTATATTTACTTCTTTGATCTTCTAAGTTTAAAATCTTGGTATCACTCAGGATGAGATAGATTATGTTAGTGACAAACGTCTAATCATCATATGGTTATAAGCTGTGTTGTTTTATTCATATTACTACTTTACCACTCTTCAGCCCTTCCTTCTCTTATTAATCTTTAGATTCACTTGCAAATCCCGTGTATTGTCTTTCAAATACTGTTCCTTTTTTCAATATTACACACTCATTTTTCTTAGCCTTTAATTTTTAGTTGCTTGCAGGTTTATCCCATTATACAATGCTTTACATTGATATTGTGCAAGGTTCAAGCACTACTTTTCATTTAAAAACTTAATGTTTTCCCAGCCAAAAGGAGTTTGGTAAAGAATGTTTATATTGGCAATGTTCAATTTAACATAAAGGGTTTATGTGGTTTAGTTGTGATATATGTGGATATTAGTTAATATAGTTTAGTTAACACCATACCCCCAACAATAAAATTCAAGTTTCAGTTACTACCTCTCACTATGAGCATTATTTGAAATAAAAATTGCTGTGAACCAGCACTAACACTTTCTTTAAACTCTGCTGGTGGTTAGTCACTGTGGATCTTTCACTCAGTCACATACACTCAGTCAAGCCTGCAGTGAGGTTACCTCTTTAACTCCCAGTGATAAATCCATGTGATACTTTGAAAAAGGATAATCAGAAGATGAACAGTTAAGTAAATGGACAGTGATTAAACGTGAAGAGAAATTCAAATGAAGCATGAAATAAAACTCTTATAAATACCTTATCATGCAAATAATAATATGGTCATGATCTGGGGGACTCTCGATACAGTAGTTCTCATCTGAGATATTCTCTTTTTTCTTTCACTGCAAGCATCTTTTCCTAAAGCCATTGTACTTGGCTATAACACCTGCTTTATAATCTTTTCTGTACATGTAAAGCTCAGCACTGTCTAACACTCAGGCTCCTCTAAATCTATTCCACCAATATTTCTTTCTTTTGGTGATATTTCTTTTGTTCTGGGAGTCAACCAATTTTACATTATATCTTGCATATTGTTAACATAATAGATTCTGTTATGTTCTCCTAAAGAGTATTGATTTTTTGTTTTTGTTGGCAATTAATGTAAGTTTAACTGCAAACTGTTTCTTTAGTAGCATTTATGCACAGAACTAACAGTAACGTTTCTCTGGCTGTGTCCTTTCCTCAATGCTCTCTAAATTTCATTGTCTGTGGTTTTGTCCTTTGCTTCTCCGGGCCACAGTTGCTATGGCATTCTATCAGAGTTTTGGCCTCACAGAGAGCACAGACAGGGGCCTCCCCTTTAGTACCCCTACAGAGTATTTTAATTGCTAATATTTAGCTTTTTTGGATTTCTACCAGATTTTTCAGGTTTGTTGTTGTTGTCGTTTTTGTTTGTTTTGTTTTATTTTTATCTTTGTTTTATTTTTATCTTTTATTTTTATCTCATTGAGAGGTTCTTTCATCTACAAAAGTTTACTTTGTTATTGTTTGAAATGGAACTTGTCTTGTTTCTTTCTGTTTGCACTTCAAGCCTGGTCTGTAAATACTTCTACTCTTACACAACACACTTCACTGTTACTGCACTGTCAGGCATGGTCCAGGGCTGTAGGGGTTTACTGAGGAGAAGACACTGCTTATCTGGCTGAGTTCCTCTCCTCATTCCTCTAGACAAGGAGTGTGGGAGTTGGGCCAGGCTGACTCAAAGCTGAAGATCCCCCAAGCAGCAAAGCAGGAAAATCAGGTCCTGGGAAAAATGAGGTCCTCAGAAAGAAAAGTGGTGCAGAGTAGAGGTTTATTTATAAAATTGTGACAAAGCTGCTGAGCAATAAGTTGTAAGGCAAGGAGAGCTCAAAATTAGTTTCTCAACATGGATGGTTTATTTATAGAAGTAAGCTGGTCCCTACAAGTAACTGTTGGTGTATTCTAGGCCAATCAGGGTCTTAGCGTTTGTTTCTGGGATGAGTTAAGTGTTATGCGGTCTTCACAGACTGGTTTGTTCTGGGACAATCAAAGTCTGAGCCTTGGTTGCTGTAGTGAGCTGAGGGTCACAGCGAATATTTTCAAGCTGATCCTTGAAATAACTGGTCTACCCCGGCAAAGGTTACACAAAAGGCAACCTTCAGTAAGCAGGTGGTCATTTCCATAACCTTCTGCCATGTCAGCCATGCCAGCTTAGCCACTTTAGCCCCTAACCTTGCCTATCTAACCCTCTAACTATCCCTGAATGACTCAGTTATTTCCTTCATTTATCTTTTTTCTGACTCAAATCTCTATTAATATGTGATTTTTCTCTGCTTGGAACTCCTCTTTGCCTGATTACACTTAAGCTTAGATGTAATATCCCAAGCCTGATTAAATTAGCTCATGTATGTGATCCTATAACATATTTATTTTAGACACTCACTTGCACACTATTATATAACACATAAAAAGTTCTTAATGAATGTCTGTTGTATTACTTCATTAATAAGTGCCATAAGTATAAAACAGTGAAGTAGAAATTAAAACATTAAGCTAGTAAGTACTTGTAATAAAAACACATATGATTTTGATTTAAAGCCTATAGTAGTCAGCTTTCCCATTGCTGAAAACAGTATCCAAAACCCAAAATTTAAAGGAGGTAAGTTTACTTTGGCTATAACTTAAGGGGTTCAGTCCATGGTCAGATGGCTCCAAGACAGAAGTATCATAGTAGAAAAGGTCACTGCAGAGCAAAGATGCATAGTTCATGTTGGTCTGGAAGTAACGAAAGGAGGCGCCCATAGTCCTCAAGGTCATACCTCCATGACTCACAGAGAGATCCTTAGAATCTTCTTCAAGCAATCTTCCGGGCAGTTCTCAAGGCCAGTCAGGTTGATATAATTAAACTTATCTGTCACAAGCCATGCAGCTCAATGTTTTTATTCTGTTGTTAAATATGGGAATCTTATATAGCATACCAATATGTAACAATGCATTACCATGAAAGCTCTTTTTACTTTTACTATTCTCTACTTTCAGACATACTTTCACAAAAAATTGTAAAACTTCATTTTGTGCAAATAAATCTTATGATTATGTATTATAGCATCTTTATAGGATTCCATACACAATAATCAGAAAGTTGATTTATATTACTTAGTTCTCATTTAACTTAGACAATAAAACACTAAAGTAATAATCATTCCTTACTTTGGTATTTTGCAACATAATTATATTGCTAAGCACAATTTAGTATCTTTTTTGATTTGAAAACTTACGTAATTCACAGAGAACTACCAGTATTAATTTAAAATGCTAATGGATGTTCTTTCCAAAGTTAACACATTGATTTCTTATAGATTAAATTATGTTTTCTCACCTTGTAAGACTGGAGCAAATAATAAATACCATTGATAATAATTAGTAGTCTTTAACTAAAGAAGACAAAGAAGATTCTAGCCTTAAAAATCTGTTTTTGGAAGACTAATCCGTCAAGATCATAACAAGCTTACAGGGGTTTCAAAAATGCAGATATTTGTACCTACCTACGGACTGTTCCTTAGGACTACATGGAATCAGTTTCTGAAAAAAGCAGAGAAAGTTTTGTATGTAACTCAAAGTCTTCCAGTGAGGAAGACCGAATCTTATCTATTTTACATTTTGAGATCTCTTGATCTTGATATGGGGCCTAAGAAATAAAAGAAAATGACAGAAGCTAGAAGCTTTTTATGAGAAACTCTTATAAATATAGGGACACAAAAAACATTTTTTCATGTCTGGGAGATGAATGGTTAAGCTAGAAAATTAAGTTAATTACTTCTGCATTTTCCCACAAGCTTAGTGTACATTAATAGCTGTCCCAGTGGGAAGACTTCTACTACCACCTAGCTTCAACAGTGGACAGTGAGGAAGGAGTCATTTTGGAGGTAAATATGGAATGATTGGTACCATAAGACGATAGGGTTCAGAATACCTCAATGTATACAAGACATTGAATTTCGATAATTTAACACATTTTATTCAAAAAAATTCATTAAAATGAAATTAATTTATGCCTTTATGCTTATTACAAGGGAAAACAAAATAAAGTTTACAAAAGAAAACTTCCTTTGGACTTTAAAGGACAAAATTTGTTCAAAGGGTATCATTTGATTAAGTGAGTCAACAAAAATGTCAGGGTTTTGCATAAGGTATGTTCACAGAGTACCAGTTTAGTCAATTTAAAGAGTAACATGTTGTGAAAGAAACAAACATAGAGGATCATCCAAGATCACTGAGAAGCCAATTTTTTTTTTCTTTCTTTCATTTTTTTGTGGTACCAGAATTCGAACTCAGGACCTTGCATTTGCCAGGCAGGTGCTTGTGCTGCTGAGCTATATCTGCAGCCCTGAAAAGCCAAATTTTCTGAGAAAAAATGGCACAAAAGGACTGGGAATGAAATTGTGAGTAGGAAAATTTGGTATCAAGAATGATTTCATATTGAATCTTGACTATAAAACATATATTATATATAATACAAGAAATAATTTCCCTGGGAAAATATTTTTACACTGGTATCAAAGACATTTTCTGAGGAACTTTTTCTGATACCCTCATCTTTCATCCATTCTGTTTTTCTGTTTTACTGTTTTGTAACTTGCAAAGAATTTGTTAGTCTTTCTATGACACATTTTGTTCTATATTTCATGTCAGTTTCCTCAGATTTCATTTTTTCACATTTCTCTTTCCTTGTATTATGTCCCATTTTTAAATCATATACCCTTCTCTTTCAGACTTTTCAAAATAAATACTCTTGAAATAAATCTTTGGCTCACTGATTCTGCTTCTGATGTGGGTTTAATAATGATGAATAATTGTAGCTCCTAATGAACTGACATTTGCTATTTCACTACATAGTTTTGTTTAAGACTTATTTTGGCTCTTCAACATGCAAACAGTTTCAAGACTATATATCCAAGACTTGAAGATGTTTAGTGTTTGCCAAGACTAAAGTTAGAAACATTAAAAGCTAGCAGATTCAGGTTTCCAACCAGAAAACCCATATTACATTCACATGCAGCACTTCCTTACCTTGTTCATAATTTTCTTAACAGCTTAGGACAATTAATGTATTAATGATTGTATATATCTATTGAATACATACACCTAGATGCTATAATTTTGTAGAATCAGTTGTGATTTAAGGTATACAGTCTTGTCTTAATTAGCTGTGTAGGATTGTATACTCTATAGCTGATTCAAGTTTTATATTTATTCTTTGTAAAAGCAATTATAAGGAATTAAAATACAGAGTATGTCAGTTTTAAAATTTTGAGGGATAAAAAGAAAATGAAACCCAATATGTAATTGTATGATATTTTAGTCTGCTAATCAAACTATTTCATCATTTTACATAATGTTGATAAATGCATTTTGAAAATATTTTTTATTTTTTTTATTTATTTCTGTGAATCAAACCATTGAAAATCATGACAGTATAGGATGTATAGAATGGTTTTATTCTTTATATGGAATTTGTTCTTCTATGAATTTGGTCTTCGACCTTTTCTTTGAAGTCATTTTGTTATTGAGATTTTTTTTAACATTCGGTGAGCAACAAGTTATCAATTATACTATAGAAAAACTCTACACACTACTCTAATAGAGTTCATGAGAATAATTTAAAGAAGAGCTATCAAAAATTAAAAGCTTTAAGCAGAATTTGAAGACACTACTGTAAACTCTAGGTTAAGTAATTCACAAATATTTATAAGCTACTACTACAGGAATTCATAGGTACTAGTCCATAATGGTGTCCTACCAGCTCACTCCCTTTATGTGCAATGGAGCATCTAAAGTAACTAAAAGTCTATTTCTTTATAGTTAACAAAAGTATTTTCATATTAGCATTACTTCATAGAATTAACACTTTTTGATCACCTGCTGTATATGTAGCACTTCACTGCAGGTATAATTTATATATTGATAGTGACATAGAAATACAAATATAATAGTTGTAGATATGGTAGATTAATGATGACCACAAATTCATTGACTTCCCTCCAATTGACAAGTGGACATTTTTCAATCTCTTCTTGAATTTGGTCTGGCCTCTGGCTGTTTTGATTCATAGGATGTGTTGGAAACAAAGTTATACTATGGCCAAGTCTAGCTTTAAAGAAAGCTGGCAGTTGATTCATTCTTTCTCTTAAAACTCTAAATTCTCAGTAAAATGCTTATCATGAAACCACCATTCTTCAAAGTCAAGAGTAATGCATTGTTAGGGTGCTCCGAATGGCTATGTTGACCAACAAGAAGTACTCATCCAACTGCCTGCTGCTCCAACCCCCACCCACTCAATTCATCTTGGTGATGGTCTAAAAATTTACGAAAGGCCAAGTTTCTCGCCAGCTCTTGATCTCACGTGATGAAATATGATAACAAATTTTACTTTAAGCCTCTAAATATTTTGGGGTAGTTGTTTCACAAAACCTGATAACTGAAGAGATAAACTTTAGAGAACTCTTCCACTATCTTACTATCTGATTTTGAGAAATCTGTTTAAATCTTTTACTGTAAACAAAATGATAATATCTATCATATTCCAATAACTTACAAGTCAGTGACTATGATGTTTGTATATGGTGTGTGACAATAGTGAGTCATCAACTCTTTAACTTACATTTCTAGTCCAGGTTTTTCTGAGGAGACTCAAGTGTAGATCCAGTGGCTTACCGAGCTTCTCCACTCGAGTTTTCAGTGCTTCAAACTGATATGTTCCCATATCCTGTATTGCCTTACAGACTTTCCCCCTTTCTGTGTTCCTTATCTCTGTACATGGCAACCGAGCTGCCCAGTTCCACAAGCAAAATGCTTAGTCAACTTTTTTTGTTTCATATTTAAGAGAGGGAAAATCAACTAGTAGAAACAATACAGAAATTCAAAACAAGATGATAGGAAATTAACAATGATTATTATATTGCACATTATTATATTCAAAGTAGTGGCTCAGATTACCAGATACAGGCATGCAAAACTGATTAAACAATATAGTTACAAACTGTTCCTTTCAATGAATTAATAGCAATTAGTAGTACAATAATCTCAGCTATTTTGTACACTATATATATGTAAAATCTTTAATGCTTTGTTCTCTAAAAATCTCTGCTCTTCCTATATGCGTGACCACTCAAAAGTTTTTTTCACTTACTTCATTCATCCATTGCTGCCCTCTTTCTCAGTTTTTCATCCTCATCTATTATTCCGGGAGCCAGTTCATGTCACACCACACATTTGCTCACTGACTACTTGAACTTTTGCCTAGTTTCAGCTGTGCACCCTGCTCTTTTAGAGTGATCTTTTAAAGATACAAGTGTATGGTCCTCACAAGGCTTAAAACCATTCAATAAATTCAAGAGGAAAATGTTCTAAATCCTAACCACTTCCTGTGGGATTCTCCAACATCTGGCTTTTGCTACGTTTTTGACTGAGGATGAACTACCATCTTTGCACCCCGTTTTAGCCACAAAACTTTGCCTTATTTTTGAAGCCTGCTGTGCCCTTTTTCATCATAAGACATGCTCTCACTAAATTAACTAGTAATCATTTAGGCTTTTGAAGAATCAGCTTTTCCCCAGGAAAATACACTTTGAGAAATTTGGGTTAAATTAAATTCTCTTAAATGTGATCACTTTACATATCATTTTCCTTGTAAACCTCTAATAATTATAATGGATTCCTTTTCATGCTGTTAGTATTATTGTCACATATAGTTTATAAGGGTGGGGCATACTCAAGGTTAGAAGCAGAAATCTATAATAAGGTTGAAAAAAATGAGACGATATAAACTTGAATGTTGGCGAAATCCTGTATCATTCTTATTGTTTTTGCATTGTTTTGCTTTTGTCTATGTTGTTGGCATTTTGTTATTGTTCTTTTTAAAAATTATCTTTAAAATGAAATTTTAAAAAAGAAGATGGTATTAAATGGGTCTATTTCTTAGGAGTGTGGGCTCTACACAGCACATGCATTAATTTGTTCACAATTATATACATTAGCATATACATGTACACATAGAAATGTAGATTGCCAGGCATAAAAATAAATATACATGTTACCTTTTTCATCTTTCAGCTTATAGAAATAGAAGCTGAGTCACAAATGTTTAAAAAATAGAATAATAACTATCTTTGACAAACATTTACCAATTCATAAATATCCCAGATGGTTTTCTGGGAGTAGAGGTTATATGAGTTGTAACATAAGGCAAAATGATCTCTCCCTGCTCTTAGTTGAAAGGTTTTGCAAATCATTAATGAAGGTAAGTTTTGAAACAAATGATGTTTTCAACTTTGAAATCAATACTTTTTCATCCTTCATTGTAAGTAGGCCTTGTACTTCAGTTTGTGTTGTTTTCATTCCGCTTGAAATGTCACAGCTTTATGATATGCACCTAAAACGGGGAAGTGAAACTGGTCTTCATAGACACAAAGCTTCAGCTTCAAAGAGACTCCTTGGTATAGCTGAAAACAAACTCAGAAACTGAATTAGGAGACAACCTGAAGGAAGTAACTGAAAAACATTAAAATGCAAATTGAGCTGCTATTTAGCTCCAGGTGCTTAACCAAAAACACTGAATTCTTTAGACATAAATTAAGGGGTAATAATAGGTCAGTTCAGGTCTCTGCCAATTCTAACATTTCACGATGCTATAATTATTTAATTTTTAAAAGTTTCCTATAGCTACTTCCTGTTAATGGCAGGCACTATGTGATAGAAATGATTACCTATTAAACATTGACATTTTTTTAGTCATTAAAAAGTATGACACCAAAAACAAACTGGAAACCCTAAGCCATCATTTATTGTTATTTTTGGTGTTATATTTCAAGCACATAGTGAATATTAAAATAATAGAATACCTAGTTACCAGTTATATGCCTTTCACCTAAGTAAAATTCAAAAACTGAGTACATTTAAATAAAAATAAAACTAATGCTGAGCCATTTATTTTTAAATTGTTTTTGGAAAAGTCATATATTTTTATTTTGCTATCATTAAAAATCATTAAATTATCTATTAAATTAAGTTTTATAATTATTATGTTTCTCTACTATTCAACAATTTTAACTCCAGTTATGTGCATATAAATATGAGTGTCAGAATGTATAATAATACTACAAAATTGATTAATTTAATTTTATTTTTTCATAATAACTGATTTGTTAGACTCTCTCAAGTGAGTTATTCCTTTGTAATAGAGTTTAAACAGTTTTAGATTCATACACTTGCCTTTGAAATTCAGGTAAAATAATGATGCACACTCAGAAAACTTTGTTTGCATTCCATAAAACATCTATTTGAACTACAGAAAGACACATTTTCTTCTTTCATATAAAATGCCAAAATCTGTAAAATTATTATTTCAATTACATTTTCAACATAATATAATTAACTGGGTATACATCAATATTTATTAAATAAAATATTTTAAATGCCTCTCTCAATTACAGACAGCCTTTAAGTTTTGAAGAACTTCAGCAACATACAATTAGATGTAACTATTTTTTCCTATATAATTTTGGCTTGTCACTGTCTGTGTTATATTCTAATGGTCCTATATTTTATCTTTGCTAAATTTATCATTTTTAATATCATACAAAAACTTTCAGTGCTCTGTTTTATCTGAAGCCATGTTTGTTCTGCTATACTTTTACCATCCTCACTCTGATACTGTGATGTGAATCTGTTGCTCAGAAGCAACTTGTCTGCAAACAGTTTTTGCTTTGGAGAGTTGAGCAGATGGGTTTGAATTATGAGCTAGTAAAACAAGTACTCCACAAAATTTATCTACAATTATGAGGGAATATAACTTGTCAGTTGTAATGTTTAAAAATTTATAGATTTAAAAATCAATCTGAAATTTCCCAGGGTGGACAATCTTTTGAGCTTTTGTTAATTTAATTTGAAAAAAATATCAAAATTTATGAATAAGCTTGTGATGTTTTAAAGTTATGTTAGTGTATCAAAGCCCATGTATTAAAAAGCAGTTTCATGTTGAGTATGGTATTTGACACTTTCCAGATTTCCCATAATGCAGTGCTCACACAGGCTGGGGACACAGCTCAGTGGCACAAGCGCCTTCCTGGCAATAGCAAGGTCCTATGTTCAATTCCTGTTATGAAATAAAGTAATTCAGTGTTCACACAAAAAGAGTTATATGAGACACAAAACCATTGTTCATTTATATTCATTTCCATGTCTCATGGCATTTTCCTTGCTAAGAAAATTCTTCCATATTAATAAGCAGCTAATAAATCAAATGTGAGTTATTTGGAAATTCACTTTAAAGTTAAAACATTATATGATAGAAAAGAAATGTATTTTATTTTGGATATGCATAATTGAAACTAATTTGCAATATAAAATTTAAAATTGACACTGTTTATTTTTTCTCTAAAATAACAAATACTGAATATTTTGGTATGTGTCCTTCTGAATATTATATATGCATATTAATAAATAAAATTCAACATATTTATGATGTCAATAGCATAAGCAATACTTTTAGTCTGTTATTTTACCATAATTGTAATTAAATATATTTAAGTAGTGCTTGCTTAGCCACATTGTCTTTCTCTTTTTTCTTTTTTTTTTAAGACAGAAAAAAACCCAATAAAAACGATACAGAATTTCAAACAAAATGGTAGGTAATTAACAATAACTATTATATTTCATACTGTTATCTTCAAAGTAGTTGCTCAGATTACAAGATATAGTCATGCAAAACTGATCAAACAGTATGACAACTGTATGGAAATGAATTTATTTCTACATTCTTCATTTTGAAAATATTCCACTGAAATTTAGGGATAAGAAGGACCCAGACTCATGAAGAAGTTATAAAAAACATTTCATATTGTTTTTGGAACAGAATAAAGGTTAGTATGACCTGCTGCAACAGGTAGTGGCTTCATCATGCACAGCTTTGAAGAGTAAACAAGTTTAGGATTTACCTTAATGCAATAGGTAATTCATAGCAAATTTAAGGAGAAGACTGTATGATTTTATTTACATTATGTAAGTGTAGTGCTCATCTGTTGCCTGTGAGGAAAATAGATTATAGAAGGTAAAAATGTAAATAAGAAGATTATTTATTAATTTTTCTGTACACAAGTGCCTATTAATTTTACAGAATGTCATGTCATTAATGCTTGTTAATTTCACATAATATTGGGTTTCATTGTGGTATTTTCTTATATGCCTAAACCTATTTTGATCTTACCCATTCCTCCATTACCTTCTGGTATACCTGATTCTCTCTCCCTTATTCCCAGCCATTTGCCTAATAGTCTTCTTTCTATTTTCACATCAATTTTTTAAAGATTTCACATCTTAAGGAAAACATGCACTACTTGCTGAAAAACCATTTAAATGACCATTGCAGAACTCAAAAAACAAATAAATGTAGTTTCAGTTCCGGCTACATCAGTGGAATTTGAAAGTAAATAGATTTAAGATAGATTTTGGGAGGCAGAATAGTTGCTAGGTGTTGAAGATAGGAAAATAAAAATGGAACAAAAATAGTGTTCTATTCTTCATGGATAGCACTGTCTATTCCTTAGTTAAAGAAATAAGGGAATTATGTTTGGTCTGTTTGATTAAGGGTGTGTTTCTATGTTCTTTTTAGAAATAATTGTCTTTTTAAAATCATTGTATGTTAATTTACATCCCATTAGGTATGTAAGTAAAATGATTATAAATATTTCAGAACACTTTAGAATTCAAAAAGTGGAGACGAGCATTTCAGTTTAAAAATGATAAGCATATGTTAAGTCATAACAAGACCAATAACAATAACAGCAATACTGGTCAGGGAATGGAGTATGAACTTCAAACAACCAGCTCACAGAAAATCTAGTACCTGGAGAACAAAATATTTCTGTCAACCAGGAGACAGTCAGTGTTTGAATTTCATAGAATTTTTCTGAATAATATAAAGAAATGGCTATCACAGAGTTTCCTCATGTGCAAGAAGGAATGACTATTCATTTTGAATATGAGCTTTTTAAACTTAAGATATACTTTCATACTTGAGAAAGAATCCTATTATGCATAAATATATATTTATAATCTTCAATAAATATTATAGAGATGGAGAATTAGTGTTATACTTTACATCCAGGTATCCCCCAAAGCCTCATGCACTCATAAGTAGAACTTCTGGGAGGTGACTAGATCACGAGTGTGTGACATTCTTCACTGGATTACTCCTGGTGCATTTACAGCTGGGTGTGATGTTGGAAGCTGAAATCTCATGGCAAAAGGTGGATCACTGTGGGTGTGGCCTGGAAAGGTATATATCCTCCTTCCCCCTTGGTCCCTACTCTGCTTCCTGCTTGCCCTGCCATAAGCAAGCCTCCTTTCTGGTGCTTCTGCCATACTGCTCTGCCTTGAAGCCAGCTGAATATGGGACTGATATCTCTACAAACCATGAACCAAAGCAAAACTTTCCTCCTTTAAATTCTAGATGTTGGATATTGTATCTGAATGAACAGATAAAGAAACTAAGACAAAAGAATTAGAAAGATGATTCCCTAACATATGAGTCTTCAACTAAGAAAACTTTAGCAAACAGTGGTTAAAGGATAGGTTGCCTATACAATCATAAAGCTCTGCACTCAGATTTCAATTTTATGTTTGCTTACACTGTAGTAATAGAGAACTCTTATTTTAAGAGTTACTTACATACATTAAAAAATTTTAAATTATTTTTGGAATACCGTGTCAGGTAGGACAGTAGCTTCTATGAGGTACAAGCTGCAGCAATGTTTATTGAACAACTATAGAAGGTGCTTCAGGGGAAAATTTCCCTACAATCATTTATAACAAGGAATTTGTTATAGACTGATATATTTTTAGTTCATTTTAAAGTATATGATTAAAAAATTCATATTCATTGGTTTATTCCAATTGTCTTCTTTTTTTTTTAACTCTTTAAAAACCTCCTTATGTAGATTAATGGGCTGGCATTTTGGCAGATCTCCACAATACATGATATACTATGATCAGTTTCACCCTTCATCACCCCTTTTTGTCCACCTCCCCCCTTCAGGCTTCACACTGGGGGCATTTCCAATGCATAGGATTTATTTTGTTCATGTCCACCCTACACTGACTCTGCGAAACACACCTTTGACAATCTTGCCAGTTTTCAGATAGAGAATGAATTCCCGATCTAAGACATTCCTTGAGAAAATTCCTATTTAATTCTTTTGAAATAGAGGAGAATTTTTGGCTATTGAAGCAATGAACATAACTCACTGAAAATGGAAGTCTGAAATCTTTCTGCTCGCTTCCTTTGCTTTAATTGACTGACCCAACAGCTGCCAGTCAGCCTTGCCATGCTCCCTGCAGCTCAGTATTGATTTTCTGAAAAAGTTGCACCGAGACAGCTGCTCTCGAATCTAATTTTTCCATTCAGCTTTACTCTCTATTAGTTTAAACAGACAACACCATCTCTTTTTCACTGCAAATATATGCCACAGAAGTACACAAACAAGTCCTGGAGCCCACAGCATTCATTAAACTAGAAATACCGTAAACATTTATTATATCAGAAAGAGCAGACAGCACACTACTGACCAAACAACGGATATGTCAAAATGATGCATTAGTTGAATATTGCCTCGCTTTCTTCTTCCTTTTCTACCTGAGAACAAACAAGGTAGTGCTTAGAAAAAGTAACACAAAATTGGAGACTGGGTTTCAGAATAAATGCTATCAAAACTCTCTGAGATGTAATAAAAGTAAATTGTTGGAGGTCATTACTTTTCATGTTTATTGATCTTAGCAGTCAATAGCATTACTAGATGCTAGAGATACAAATTTCTCATGAAGTTCCAAATAAGAAGTTAAAATAAAGACAAAGTGAGAGTCATTTTATATTTGGCTAAAGAATACACTTACCCACCTACATCAAAGAATAAAGAATTGGTAGTCACTTATTAAAAACAGTTTTCTATAATCATTAAAAGATGCACATTGCATAAAATAAGTGAAAGTTACAATTTTAAAAAGTTAGTTGTATGCATTATGTTCCAATAAAATTTTAAAATGAGGCAATGATGAAACAACCTTTTTTTTTTTTTTCAACCCGAGTATACTGATATATGTATTCTAATACTGTTGTTCAGGTCCTTGAATTTTCCTGACAATATAACTGTTGTGTTATTAATAACATAGCAAACTCTATCACCTTCACAAAGAGAGGAATCTTGTACATCTTTCACTTGTTTCACAGTACGTGGCATGTAATAAAACTTAATAAATATTCTTCAATAAAGGAGGGACCTGCACATTTAATGTAGTTTTAAGGAGACTGAGCCATCAGCTCTGTAGAATGTTTGGGTTCACTGACTTCTGTCTCAGAATAATATCCTCTTACTCTGGTCTCCCATTATGTGCAGAGATTACAATGTAGAAACAAAAACAGAAAAGAAGCAAACAACCTCCATGAGCTTTCGACGAGGGGTTTGTAGATTTTGTACAATCTGAGACTAAACTTAAAGTTGTTAAGATGCCCAGAACTCTTTCAGAGTTTATTGTGTATACCTGTGTCTCTGAAGCAAGAATGATGAACCTAGCTTTTTGAAAGAATGAGGGCTCTATTAATATATCACTTGTACTCAGTCATCACATAAAGCTGTAATCATACTCACTTCCATGATTCAGTAACAGTTTTCAGCTGCTCTAGTTATCAATTACAATGCCAGTGGACACTGTTCCATAAGCTTAGACTAAATGCATTACATAGATTACCTTATGTGGTGTGAAATAAATTTTTTTTAACAAACCAAAACACATCTCAACTTTACTCAAAATTTTTACAGTTTAAAATAATGATTAGTGCATTTTAATATTCTCCACTTAAAACTTTTTTTTTTAGTCACAATACCAGAAGGCATTCTTGCAAGCCATGCCAAGCATTAAAGGCATGCAGAGCAGAAAGTTCCAATTTGCCTTCTCCAAAAAAGGACAGCTCAACCAGATTTAATGTATTTTGGCTGGCAGTTTATATGCTTAGTCTCTGCCCAACATACTTTACTTTGAAAGAGCCAAGCTATAAAGCCTAGAATTATAGTTTATAATAGGAAGTCTGATAGAGTTGTTTCCACTGATATTGTACCAGCTCTAGCAGTATTATAATTTGTAATTTAAAGAGATAGGAGTGTTCCTAGTGGATATTAAAAGAATAGTGGGCTTTAGAATGATTATTTTGGAGAACACATCTTTTCTACCTTCCTGTATATACTGTAGTATTTTTAGATTGCTTCACAGTTTATATAGAACAATACATTATATATTTCTTTGTGGATGTAGTTTGATTTTTAAAATACCAGGATTTCATAAAACATGATGTTTTTCAACAAAGCATTCATGAGGAGATAACTTCTGTTATCTTTGTTCCATGCTTTCCTGCATATATTTGATGGAAAAGAGATTTGTGAGTGAAGACGAGAAGTAGAACGGAGGGGAGATTTTACACATTTCTTCTCTTCACTCAAAATTGCCCACATGTGATTAAGTTACTTTTTATGCTTCACAAAATAAAAATTGCTAATTTTGTTATATTTTTACTTGTACCTATCTTGAATATTCTTATTTAAATTTTAAATGTAAAGTATACTTTACATATAACAAGCTGTATTATTGTAGACTAGGACATAAGAATAGGTGCTAGCTGCAATATCATGAATAGAAAGAGTCAATTTTATTTTGTTTCTCAAGATGGTATTTCTTCTCAAAGAGAAAAATGTAACCTCGTCAAGTAAAGATAGAATTAAGTATTTCAACTTAAAAGCACACATTATTGAGTAAATTCTCAGTCAACACAAAGATTCTCCTTGCTTTTACTCTTCTTCATATTTCTGAGTGACAGCTTATCTTTAACTTACTAGTATCTTAGGCTTGTGTTCCTCAGAAACAGTGCCTTAAATGATGATCCAGTATAGATCGTTATCAGGGAAATGAACCCAAGAAATGGAAATATTCAGAGAGCAATTAGGATGTAAAAAAAGAAAGACTGTCAATAATGCCTGGTTACCAAATAGGAAATTAATATTGTATAATAAGTTCATTCCTGCTTGAGAATTCTGGGAATTGGTAGCAACACACCTCTGACTTTTACTCCTAAGATGTAAGGGTGGAATTAATTTATGATACACAAACTCTTGGCTATCTTTGATGGGAAGTACTGGCCAAAGACAAAGGGAGTAGTCCTTCTCTAATATTGATGAAGCAGAGAAAGACCTTAGGCAAAGGACGCAAAAGGAAGCCAATCTCTCAAGCTCTGATTGGGCCTCAGGAAAGCACAGACTTACACCTCTAGTATCTCTCTTACCAGCAAGATAGCACTGGTTAGTATGGTGATCCCAACACTTCTGCAGGCATCCACGAGAGGTGAAATGCCTTTCAAAATTTTGCTTTACTGGTAACTTGCTTTCATTTTACAAATATATTCACTCATAAGTGATTAAACATTAATCACCCCCACCACCAACAACAAAAAGATTCTTAAATATAATTTGAGAAGCACTGGTTTAGAAAGATTCTACTCCTGGTCTCAGGTTCCAGTCAGACAAAAGGAGGAAACAAATTTTTAGATTATTCAGGGGAGGTCCAAAGCAGAAAAAATCTAATATGCACCTTTTTCTGGGGAAGAGCTCAGAGCACTATGAGCTTATCTAGAGATGGATGTATGCACAACCTGAAGAGGATCAATGCTCACCTAGATAACCTTAATAATTTTGAAATGAGTAGGTTCCAATCAAATCACTCCCTATCCAGAGAGGAACAGAAGGTCAGAGAAAGAGAATTGGTGACCAGAGAGGCCTGTGTGTAAGTATAGGAGAACATAGAGCACATGAAATTGTTTACCAGATACTCTTTAAAAATCACGTTGCTGCAGTGGTGACTGGAACACAGTGGTTTGTCTTATGTGAATTTACTGATAAGTCAGGATTTCAGAATCACACATTCTGGGGGCTGGGGATTTAGCTCAGCGGCAAAAGCGCCTGCCTGGCAAGCGCAAGGTCGTGAGTTCGGTTCCTGGTACCGGAGAAAAACAAAAAACAGAATCACACATTCTGTGTGACCATCTTGGCTGTGTGATTACTTTTCACCCAAAGTAGACAAAGCCAACTTTTCTATCACTTTGCATTTAGAGTCTACTCAGCATAACTTCCTGTAGGGCCATAACTCTTGATAAGCAAAGGCAAACTTTTAGTATTTACAAAAAAAGTATTCTGTTTTAAGATTTTCGGTATAACTGCCTTTGCCAGTGAAAACATACACACATACTTCCACATATATTCACATACAGTTTCATTTATCTTTTCAAAAATCATTGTTATACTTAACTTTTCCCTTTCAAAACAGTGTTTACATCAAGCTATCAGTTCTGCATAAACGTTACAGGAAGAGAGGTATCAGAAAATATAGTCAAAATATTTCACTATATAAAATGACATTCAAGTCTCATTATTCTCAATGGAGAGGCATGTAGACAGGACAAAAATAAAATAAACATAAATAAAAGGAAGACTAATTTTAAGATACATGAACACAGGTCCAATTAGCATTTTCATGAGCAATTTAAATAAATTTGCACCTGGAACTATAATATAAATACCAAATTCTAGTGATGTGAGATTGGAAATTTCCAAATCACATTTTATATTAAAAACCTTTTGAGAACCTTTTTGAAACAAGGTATGGTGTGCTTTAACACACTGATTCAGATGAGACACAGATCAAACAGGTGCTATCCCCAGTCATCACAATGTACTTAATAAACACTATGCACATAGACACCCAAAGGTCTTGAACGCTGATCCAAAGGAAACACAGATCACTAAGGTGGGGGAGGGTACCCATTCTCTTGAAAGCTGCTTCCTTCAGTGCCCGTGGTATTGGCATGAAGAGCTCAGAGCTGTCTGGAATGAATTCTTTTCTAAGAGGACTGCTGTAAAAGACAGGAACATGTGTTCTTGGCAGAGAAATAAAGGCTTTAGAGGACCTCACCATTTATATCACTACAAGCCAACTTAGTGCATTATATTAATATCAAAATTGTGCCTTGACAATTAGCGGCGAATTCCATACCTGCTGACAGAATGTTCCATGCACTTCACTCAGAGGGAAACAGTGGACTATGTGTATACGTATGTGGTCCACACACCAAAGTATGTGCAAGGTCCATTTCCTCCTAGGGGGAACCCTCTAGCAACAAGGGGGAGTGGGGATGTCCTTTAAATTTTACCTTTTGGAGTTCTTTAAATCTTTATAACAAGTTATTCACAGACCAAATAAAATCTAACGTAATTAAAAAGTATAAGTTTCATACTTGGGGATATATATATATATATATATATATATATATATATATATCCCAAAGTATTGCTATTACTAGTTATTCCAAAGACACCCTAAATATTTTTTAAAGAT
>NW_004955403.1:34724453-34728953 GCF_000276665.1 Chinchilla lanigera | reverse complement strand
TTAAGAATACTTTAAAATCTGGGCAAAATATTTTTGTTCATGATGAGAAGTAAAAGTTAATATATAACATTTTCTAATTTTAGCATTTAACTACTTCTGATAAGTAGCATATTTAAAGTTATGAGAATATATATGTATAAAAATTCATTTTGTATGTATTATAATTAATGTTTAATAATAGTAACTTTAGTTTTTAGAAAGTAGGACAATTCTCATCATGTGTATGTTTTTACAATAGGGTTTTTATTCAAGGACCAGAGACTCTCAATTCAAATAGAAGAATTTTAAGAACATTTTGTTGTTTATTTAAGTACTCTGGATGGAAAAAATATGTAAAGTGCTTAGTTTATTCAGGTTACATGATGAAGTATCACAAACGGTGTGACTTATAAACAACAGGCAATTGGGACTGGGGATTTAGCTCAGTGGCAGAGCTCCTGCCTGGCAAGTGTAAGGTCGTGAGTTCGGTTCCCGGTACTGGAGAAAAACCAAAAAAAGCAACAACAACAACAAAAAATAAACAACAGATAATTATTTTCCAGGTTTAGAGGCTGGAAGGTCTTCAATAAAAGCTACTAAAGAAATTTAATACCAGTAGGTAGTTTTATTTTTGTAAAGAATAATCAAATAGTAGCTCTGTTTCTTGGCTTTCAACATCTTGATAAAATAAGAAGTACCCTCAACATTTATAGGAAAATGAATTAATTTTTATTTACAGTTGAAGAGGATGTGGGAAAACTTTTGACAGTATCAATTTGGCATTAAATGGGGATCAAAGGAAGTCCATATCTTATTATTCATTTTCCCTTCTGGTTTCAGACCATGAGAACTAAATGCCTGGCTACATATCCAAATAGAAGATTGACTATCATTTTATTATTTACTAGATGTGGGAGATGATTATGCTCTTTATGGGGTTTTCCGACATAAACAGAACAAAACAAAACAACAAAAACCAAGTATGCAGGAAAAACAGTCTGCACTTTTGTTCACTTGTTATGATGCCAGGTTCAGGGCACTGTGTTTTTCCTTCTGTGGAGGGCATGGAGCTATGGGGAGGGCATGGAGCACCAGAGGTCATCAAACAGCCTATTTTACACAAGCATGGACATTTGGTCTCATTACAATTGTGTAATATTCTAGAACTGACCACTGTCTTATTGTTTTACATTTGTTCATCTCTCTTTCCAATAATTTTCCTGAAAAGAACTGGAGAAAAGTGAAATTTTAGTGTAATTGCCACAACTTTCATGATAAGGATCGTTGGTTAAAACTGTAGAGTGCGGTTGGTGCTTACAAATCCAAGTGAAACCCTCTTGTGTCCCACCTTGCTCCTAAGTCCAAAGTAGGCTGGTCTACAGAGAAAATCAAAGCCCACTTTGCAGGCTGGACATTGCAAGCAAAGCTGCAGGCCCCTTTGCTTAGCTCTACCTAAACTGCTGCTGTAGGGTACAGAGGACTCCATATCCCCATCTGAGAAGCTTCTCCTAGTTAGAGGATGTGGCTTTGATACCTGAGTGAATGCATGTCTGTGTTCAGGGGCACTATTTCTTCAGACTTCTCTTTGATTGTAGATGTCTCACAAGCAGATATGAAATTGAATTCTAGCCCACTCAGAGGTTATTAAGCTTGGGAGAAAATGGACACAATGTAATTTAATTAATCAATGACAATATAAAAAAGATGCCAATTTATTATAATCAAATAGCGGCCAAGCAAATTCAATACTGTTTTCTCATTAAAGCATTTGCTCCCTATAGCAGTATTTGGGAAACCAAATATTCAATCTAGTAGAAAATTTGCTAAGTGAAAATCAGTATAAATGAAATGTTTTGAAAAACACTACTCTTAATAATAACAAACATTAACTGCAAATTGTGCCTTTCAAAGAAAAAAACTGCTAACTAGTAGATATTTTTTCATTTAATGTTTTTCTCTGTAAGTAGCTTATATCCCTGAACTTATATTTTATGAACAATATTGAATTATGCATTTTATACTTCAATTATGCCAAAGCATAATTTACTTTTCAGGAAAAGCCTTACAGATATTATTTAAATAGTTCTATGCCACTACTTAATATAGGCAAGTATCATAAACAATTATAATCTTAGCTCACTGGCATTTAAACTGTTTACTCCATGAGTGTATGCGTGTGTGTATCTGTGTGTGTGTGAATATTGAAGAATTTTTTTTTTTGCCTTTTTGAGACAGTGTTTCACTATACACCTCAGGCTGGCCTTGAACTCACTTTGTAGCCCAGGTGGGCCTCAAACTCATAGTGATCCTCCTGTCTCAGCCACATCCCCCCACCAGAGTGCTGGGATTATAGACATGTGCCACCACGCCCGGCCAATACTGAGGATTTGAAACCTAAACTCAACACTTTTACACTGACCTGGGTCACAATACCTTTTTAATTTTGTTTTTTAATTGTTATTATTATTTTGAAACAGGATCTCACAAATCTGTCTCAGCTGAGCTGGAAATTTGATCCTCCCACCTGAAGCTGGCTGAATGACAGTCGTGTCACCACATTCAGCTAGCTATCAAAATATTTTACTACAAAAAGAACAAAAACTCTAGAATCTGGCAGGGTAGCTGAAGCAAGATGACCTCAAGTTCAAGGTCAGCCTGGATAGGCTGGGCGAGTGAGCAACACCCTGCCTCAGAAAAAGACAGGGATGGGGATTTAGCTCAGTAATTTCTACTGAATATATTTATTTATATTTTTAATTTCAGCTTGTTTCTTAGGGTACCTATAGGAAATAAATTTAGCTGGATTTGAGTTTATGAACATTAGTATGATTCAGTATACATAATACAACGTTTTTCCCAGAAAGTTTATGTCAATATTCATTTCATTTTTGACAAGTTTATTTGCATTTATGATTTATCTTTACTGAATTGCTTGTTAAAGTACATTGCCTGAAGAAGAAGGGGAAGAAGGGTTGAAGAGAGAAGAGACAAGCGGGAAAAAGGAGGACCTAAGCTATATCCACATAGGTGCAAATTCCTATGATGAATGTGATTATTATGTATCTGTGAATTGTACCAGTAAACTTAAAAAATAAAGTATATTGCTTAATTTATTTGTTTGTGTTTTTAGAGTATTTCTTATCAATAAGTGCACCATCATAGACTATGTACAAATTAATCTTTGTCTTATTACTGCAAATGTTCTCCCAAACGGACAGCATTTCCTTTTCATGAATTTTTAGTATAAAATATCTTATTTTTGCTAAATAAAATTCTTTCTATTTTACGGTTTTGTGTTGATCCTTGTTTTAAGTTTTTAAAAACATTTATTGTGAAGCAATACCTAACATATTCCATTTTATTTACTTTGAAAATTATTTTTTTAGTAATCAAATCTCTGTTTATCAGGAATGATATAAGATGTGTCATAATCCTTCTACTGATTAGAGATATGTAGTCTATTTAAGTCACTAGTTCTATCAACTAGCACATGTGGCTACAATCCTCTTCTCAGATAACTTTTTACACTTGCTGTTTTATTCTAACATTATTGTCAACCTGACCTCATCATTCTACTCATACTGTATGTTGTGCTGTCTGAACACATAAATCTCTTCTAGCTACACTTTTTTTTTCTTGGTACCAGGAATCTAACTCAGGACCTTGCACTTGCCAGGAAGGTGCCATACTGCTGCGCTATATTCTCGGCCCTAACTACACTTTTTGAAAGCTATTCTTTCTAGTCTCAACTTCTATCTTACTATCCCAAAGTTTCAAAATAATTTTGCAAAATGAATTGAAGTGTAATTAAATATATATTGATCAACTTTGAGAAAAATAAGATTTTAATAAAAATCAGGTTTTCCATCCTGAAATTAAATACTCATCTTCACATTTTGTTTTATTTACTTTAGTAAATTTTTACAGTTATATTTGATACATTTTAAATCTTATTTTTTCCTGACACACAGAATTTGTTTATGTCTCTCTGTATGCCACAGCACGTGGAAGTATACAAATGCATTATCTAGTGTATTCCAGTGCTTTTTCTATTTTTCTTTTAATTTTTTGTGTAATTCTCAAACAACCCAATCTCCACTTCTTTTCAGAGAGATGCCACTGCCTCATTGCCTTTCTTTCTGCCTAAGGTAATATATTTTTCTTTACATTAGTAGTTGCTTTCTTGTAGTAAGTGGCAACCTTATATCCTTATATCCTTTCACATTTTCCAATACTACTTTTTCCTGATGTGTGCTTAGACTACATTTTCTAGGTTTGCAAAGAAAACAAAGTTAGAATATGGTACCTTGAGCCATTCCTTTTTATTTTAAAGAGCAAACAAACTAGAAACACTGATACAAAATTTCAAAACAAGATAGTAGGAGAGTAACAGTGGCTAGTACATTGCTTATGGTTACCTTCAAAGTAGTTAAAAATATAGGCATGACTAATTGATCAAATGACATAAGCCCAAACTTTTCAATGAACTAATGGAAATTAGTAATATAACTATCTTTATAT
>NW_004955403.1:34715385-34724353 GCF_000276665.1 Chinchilla lanigera | reverse complement strand
TATAAAATTTTCCTTTTCCCTTCCTTCTTTCCTCCTTCCCCCTCCCAGATTCTCTTTCCTTTTGAAGAGTTTCTTCCCATTTCACAATATCTTTTTTTATTTTTCTTTTTTTTTTTTTTGTTTGTTTTTTGGTTTTTTTCCGGTACCGGGAACCGAACTCACAACCTTGCGCTTGCCAGGCAGGCACTTTTGCTGCTGAGATAAATCCCCAGCCCCCCATTTCACAATATCTATTGTATAGTTTGGACTTTATTTATTCTTTCAGCTTCTTACACTAGGGAGACAATATGATGTTTTCACCTATGAGACTGAATTATTTCACTTACAACACTGATTTATTTCACTTATGAATATGGTCTTAAGTTCTATTCATCTATCTATAAAAGTTTCCACTTCATCCTAACTTGTAGCTAAGTACTACTCCATTGTATAAAAAATACCACATCTTTCTTATCCATTCCTTGGTTAATGGGCATTTGGGTTGTTTTCAAGACCTATCTAATACAAATTGTGCTGGTATAAGCGTGAGTACACATATATCGCTGGGGTACTATGTTTTAGATTCCTCTGGGAAAATACCCAGAAGGGAAATAGTGGCTCAAATGGAAGCTCTAATCCTAGTTTTTTGAGGAATCTCCACACTGTTTTCCACAGTGGTTGCACCAGTCTACTTTGCCACAAACAACGGAGAAGGGTTGATTTCTCCCCACAGCCCCTCCAGCACTTGTTACTGGTTGATTTCTTGATGGCAGCCATTCTTTCCAGGGTGAAATGGAATCTCAGTGTTATTTTAATTTGCATTTCTCAAATGACCAATGATTTTTTTCATATATTTGTTTGCTATCTGTATTTCTTCATCTGAGAAATGAGCATAATGTAGTCTGTTTTGTAAAAGACAGGCTGTTCTCCCAGCTCAAATGCAAGCGGGAAAAAATGTGGTATTGTGTTGGTTGAATTTCATTTGTTTTGCCTTATTTCTGGGAGCAGAAAGGCCTTTGGAACATTCTTCAATAGAAAAGGGGCAGATTTCAAATTGCAACGTTGATGGATCACTAAAGGAAACTGCATTGTCCTGCAGTCCTGCAGTGCAGCACCTTCCCACACTCTTGACTTTAAAAGATAATCTAATTGGTGGAGGGTGTCTCACAGTGGCTCCACACAAAAGTGCTTATGGAAGGACACTTTGACTAGAAAGAGAAGAGCCAAGCTGAAAATTTGAACTGTTGTGTAACATAGGAGCAAAGTGAAGGCAAAATAGAATAATATGCTAATAGATGATATAAGTAAGAAATTTGCAGGACATTTAAAAGAACAAAAGATTTTTAAAACTGTAAAACAGTCATGAGTCGCAATATTCAAACATTTAAATATGACTTAGATTTCTTCTTCTTTATGGCTGAGTAGTAAATACCATGTCTTCCTTATTTATCTGTTGATTGGCAAGTAGACTACTTCCAAGTTTTAGCAATCATGTGTTCTGTCTGTAAGCATGGGTAGGAATACACCACTGTAATATGACATATTGAACTTTTAGAGGTGATATGAAGAAGAGCTGCAGAGTGGGCAAATTGAACCTCTATTTTTAGTTTTCTGGAGAATCTCTGTACTGATTCCGTAGTGGTTACACTAGTTTACATTCTTGCCAGTTCCAACAATTTAGGAGAGTTCCTTTTCCCATACAACTTCACCAAGCATTTGTTGTTTTTCTTTTTTAATTAGTGATGATAGCTACTATTTACTCAGTATATTTGAGTTACACAGGTAATGTGGTTTTTAATGCTACTATATTTATTAGAAACCCTAGTCAAGATAGGAACCACTGGGGCTGGGGATTTAGCTCAGCGGCAAAGCGCCTGTCTGGCAAGCGCAAGGTCGTAAGTTCGGTTCCCGGTACCAGAGAAAAACCAAAACCAAAAAAACAAAAACAAACAAAGATAGGAACCACTAATAAGTAAGTGATAGAAGTGACTACATATACATCTGTCATTGTCTTTAGTGTATGTTTATCTTTTTCTATTATATTATTTTTATAAGATACAAAACCAAAATGAGAACAGATCTGAAAGTGAGAAGGGGGATAAATACAAAGGGTATGAGATCAGGAAAACCAGGGGAAGAAGGTACTATGGAGGAACATTTAGATGCTTAGGCCAAAATTGGCCCACCTAGGACTGAAGTTCATATCCTAAATTTGGAAGCGCTCAATTCCAAATAAGATATTATCTCCCTTCTAAAGATGGCCACATAATTTTTCAAGAGAGAAAAAATTTTGTGCCAAATAAACACCATTTCTAGTAGTTAAATAACTAGAAATAATGTTCTTATAACAATTAATTGATTTAATAATTTAAGTTTCTAAAAATGTACACAATTCAAAGAAAGAAGAGACAGTTAAATTTTTAAAACAGAAATATCTAAAACACATATATTAAAAAAGCTATAAAATTTTAAAGTATTCCTCTCTGAGTATGTGTATATACATATTCAAGCCTCTTAACATATATAAATACCTAAAATTCACTACTGAAATTTTCCAGAATCTGTATGCTTTAATTGTCCGACATTCTTCTGTGTCTCTGTTCTACATGCATCCAAAAAAGTTCAAAAGTTCCCAACTTCTCAGTGTTTACCCTACTCAGTGATGCTGTGTATTATCTAAACCTTCATAAAGAAGTAACTATTGCTAAGTCAAACTTTTTACAAGAAAAGAGAAAAATGGCATATTCTAGACTCCTATTAAATGCATCTGATGGGCTTTTGGAGAGATACAGGCAGAAGTTTAGGCTTTTGTGGCACTTTACTGTGTGTTTCAAGCCAGGGAGACTCAGCACTCAGTTTCAGGCAGGCATGTGAGACGTCACTTCACGTCACCCCCAGCACTAACTGCATTTGACTTTGAGAAAGCAACACTTTCCTGTAGGCCTGGGTGAGTAGCTAATAGGTACAGTAGAACTGGCTCACTTTGCAAAGTTTTTCATGACATTCTAGTTAATTAGATGAGACTTATCCATTATGTAAACAAGTTAACAGCAGGATCACATGGACTCCAAGGAGAAAGACAAATGCAAATAGATGTGTGCAACCTTTATTAGAAACACTCTGTCCAGATGTGGGAAAGAAAAAAATGAACACCCTTAAGTAACCATGAAGGAAACCCACATGTATCCTAGTACTCTACAGACAACAATTACATGAAACTAAGGAATCAATTACCATGGAAACTGATACAACTGGAAAAATATTTATTTCTTTGAAGGGTTACTTTTCAGAGTCAAAGAGGTTCTAAGGCCCCTTTGAATCATCTGTGACTAGATTATATTTTGAACACGCATTTCTTTTCTTTTGTGTTTGGCCAGCGTCTTCTCAGGCAGAAATGCATTCCCAAGGAGGAGAGCTGAGGTCTCTCCATGAAGTCGTATATGTTCTGTACTTTTTATTATGTGGAACACATCAGTAGTCATTCAAATGTTGTAAAATCTACTCGTTACTTTTTGTCAAGAAAAGGAAAATGGCTATTTTTCATCACATCATTTTAAAACGTCTAGATAGTAACCTGGATATCTTAAGAAATACTGAAAGCCAGGTGTGGTGGTCCATACCTACAGTCCAAGTACTCCGGGAGGCTGAGGCAGGAAGATCACAAGTTCAAGCTCAGTATATGTAGTGACCTATGGAGACTCTATCATAAATTTTTTTTTAAAGTAAAAAACTGACTGAAGGTATAGCTCAGTGGAAATGCCTTAAATTCAATTCCCAGTACTGGGGAATAAAGACATTTGCAAATTTGAAATGTCTCAGACAATCCAAAAATTTGTTTGCATTGTTTAATTTTTAATTGTTAGAATTTAATTTTTCTCTCTATATAACAAATGCATCTTTTTCTGTTATTGGAGCATTGAATATTACATTACATTGCTATTGAACTTATTCTGAGTTCTAGATTTCTTTAGAACATTATATCACTTATTTTAAACTACTATCCAAATTTATAAATTTTCTGCCTTCGACTGCGTGGGCTTTTTACAGCTTAGCTGTAAATGTTAATAATAATTGGCAGGAGCCATGTCTAGCGGCATGCGTAATTCCCGCACTTATCAATTTACTGACTTTCACACATCCTTCAGGAGGTCCCAACATGAACCAAACTCATGCCTCCCTCTTGTCTAAATTATTAAAATGTATGGCCTCACCAACCAAGGGTCTTTGCTGTGAAACAGGCTAAGTTACGGCCATGCTTGTATTTCTATAAGACTGTTGTTTCTTACACACTCACCATCCGGAAGCCTTATGTACACAAAACACACATTTATTTTCCCCCTTGGTAAAAAGTCACATTTGTAAAAGGTAAAGAAATTTCATGATAGCAGTTTGGCTATGAATGAAAGGCTAGCTATACATTTTCAAAGCAATAAATCACCTTTGTGAGCACGTCCAACCAGCATTCCAAAATACATTTCAACAAAGCACAGCACACGTTTTTAAAAAATGCAATTCTAGGAGATAGCCGCATTTTTCACGTGACTGAAATCAGTTGGCCTTTTGCCCTGTGCTTCATGAAGCAGGAGAGGGGAGTGACGAGTGAAAAACACAAGCCTGTCTGGGCTTCTGAGTCTCCTGCCAAGTCGAGTCTCACTATCAGAGAGACCATGAACAAGCCCTCCCTGCCTGGAAGCATAATTCATCACTCTATCTCCTTGCTGCTTCCCTTGCTTCGAGGGAGAAGCAATGTGAAATTTAATAAATGGAATAAAAGTTATTTCCCCCCATCTGTAGAGATTTTGGCAGGGTGCCTCATAAAGCACTTTCCATTACAAGGAGCCCTGTAACACCAAACTCCTGCCTACCAGTTGTTGGCACCGGAATAAGTTTAACAAGTTCTTCGGCTGCCAGAATTTCATCTTTTTTTTCCAGGGCTGTGAAGTCCTTTTATGCATCTTAGCACCTTCTGCTCTGGGGAGCTCTCTGCGGGGCTGACAATGTAGCTGAGTATCTGTGAATGTGCAGAAAAATATAAACACTTTCCCAGCTTTCTTCAGTTAGCTCTCCAAATTTCACAGGGAAAGAGTTGTTTCTCATTGCAAGTTTTTATATTGCTTTACTAGAGAATTTGTTTTTTCAGTCCTGTGAAATTAATGGAAAACATAATTAGCTGAGTTATGGCTGCATTCACTTTTTAAAATTTGTTTGAAGATGTTTACATTTTCAGTGTTTATGAAATATCTCAGATTCTTTTCCTGTAAGCTGACTTATTTTCAGGTATTCCCTCTAGCTACACATTTTCCTTTTTATTTTGTTTTCTAAATGTTTCTGTCTCAGAAGGAAGCGATTTGCAAACCCCTCTGTTCCAATTAAAGTGGACACTCTTCCTGGTTTGTTATTACACAGAATTGTTTATTGATATAAAGTAACTACTTGGAGTGTCCCTTTCCCTAATTTAGGCCATTCTTCAGAGCCTTACAGAGGGCTGGTAAAGCCTGTCAATGATACTCCTGGCTGAGGACAGGAGGATAGGAGCCATTGCGGTAGTTTTGCCTGTAGGTTAAGACTTTCTACAATTTACGTGGTCCTCTTTTGGACTTTGGACATGTTCTAGCTTAACAATCTCTTTCTTTCCTTTCTTTCTTTCTTTCTTTCTTTCTTTCTTTCTTTCTTTCTTTCTTTCTTTCTTTCCTTCCTTCCTTCCTTCCTTTCTTTCTTTCTTTCTTTCTTTCTTTCTTTCTTTCTTTCTTTCTTTCTTTCCTTCTTTCCTTCTTTCCTTCTTTCCTGTCTTCCATCTTCTTTCCCTCCCTCCCTTCCTCTTCCTCTCCCCTCACCTCTCCTCTCCTCACCTCTCCTCTCCTCCCCTCCCCTCTCCTCTCCTCTCCTCTCTTCCCCATCCCTCCCCTTCTCTCCCCTCCTCTTTCTTTCTCCCCCTCTCTCTGTCTCTCGATCTCCCTCTCTCTTCTAAATTCCCCAAGCCAATCTCAAAGTTGCAATCCTCATGCTTTAGCCTCCCAGAGTCCTGGAAAAAAAGGCATGCACCATCGTGCCAGCCACAAAACATTAAAAAAAATATGTACTGAGACACAAAAATGCTTCAAAGAAAAGTATGTTCCTTATTCTTTTTTTAATAGATCTATTTTATATCTGAATATGACACCTTTTGGATGAAGCTGTACTTTAATATTTATATTAAAATGAGTGGCCCACTGTCAAATTCATCTTCCTTTAGTATTACTTTATTTTCTTCATGGCGTATTACATATACATAAGGGTGCTTTGTCTTCCAATAAAGTCACTCCTTTCGGGGAGATGTACTGGAGAATGAACCATCTCATTCTGAGACTGAGTTGTTAAGCTGCCCCAGGTGGCCTAGGACTTGTGGTCCCCCTGCCTCAGCCTCCGAGCTTGTTGGGATTACAGGTGAGAGTCACCATGACTCGAGAACTCATTCCCTTTTAAAATGTGTGTTCTTGATTCAAGCCTATTCTGGAATCTACATAATGTCAAATGAAAACCTTCAAACATGTAATCCAGTTATTTACCAGGTCATGTAGAAACTACTGATTCAAAAACATCTCTTATGCTGATTAGATTGCCTTGAATCTGTTCCCCCCAACGTGACTCGAAGACAGTAACAACACAGTCAACATAAATGATGATTGGGCCTTCAGTGTCTATGTGCCACAACCAGTTTTGATGGGAATCAGCACAGCTAAGGATTAATACCACACTCGTGATGTCAGATACTTCCAAATGAGACAAAATGGTTTTCTAAAGTGAATTCTAGGGAGAGCATAGGCAACAGGAACAATGTTCATCACCTCCACACTAACTTGCCTTTTCTATATTTTTGGTGGATGCAGAGAATGGCCAGGGGCACAAACAGAATGAGAGACTATAGCATCTGGACAGGAGGTTGTTTCATACTTACACAGTTGGGTGGAACTGTTATCACCTCGTATCCAACTTCTGGACCTGCTTAGAAATCACACAGGGTTATTTTCCCTTCTGCTAACAGTGATTAACCACTCAAGACAAAACCAAAGAGAGTGAGCCCTTTCCCTTCTATAAAGGCGGTTCCATCATCCTCTATATCTGATCTTTTGATCTTGGCCTTGTGGGGAAAAAAAAATGAACTTCTTTTTCAAGATAAATGTGCCAGATGATTATTTCAGTAAGATCTTAGAGAATTTTTCTCTGAAGAATTCTCATACTAATCTTAGAAGAAATCATCAACATTCTTATCTCATCAAACATGTAATGTGAGTTTCACAAGTCAACAGGTTGAATATTTGATATAATTTAAATTCCTTTCAAGTTATCTTTATTTCAGTCCCAGCATATTGCTCTGACTAAAAACCATAGCAAATTACAAGTGCACAGAGCAACAACACATTTAACAAATATCTTGTGCTTGTAGTCTTTAAGTTTTTGACCTCCGAGACAAATGTTTTCTCAAAGTAGTATTTTGCTGTTTACACCTTTCTTTTTAGGTTCATAGAAAAATTGAGAGGAGGCTTTCTCTTCTTTTCCCCAAACTTGGAAACCTCCCCTCATATTACAAGGCCTCCCACCATAGCACAACCACTGTGGAAATCAGTGTTGAGATTTCTAAAAATCCTAAAGGTAGGTATTTCTTTTGACCCAGATATTCCCTTTCTTGGTATCTTCTGGGAATAAATTAAAAGCATCATACCAAAGCAAAAATCTGCTTATGTTTATAGCAGCACAGTTTGTAGTAGCTAAATCTTGGAAACAAACCAGATGCCCATCAGCTGATGGATGGAATGCTACTCTACTCTAAAGAAGGATAAACTTGGGACATTACTAGGTAAATAGCTGCATTTCAGAACGTACTCTTGAATGACATATTTTGGACACATAAATTCAAATACTGTGCTGTTTCTTTGGTGTGAGAAAAAAAAGTATAAATGAAAGCCAATATGTATAAAATAGATATTGTGAAGTAGGAAGAAAATGTTCAAATTGGAAAAGAACAAGAGAGGAGGAGAGATTGAATAGAAGGAAAGGAAAAGGAAAATATGAAATAGAAGAAAAAATGGAAGCCAAAGTTGTATAAATAAGAAAGTGAAGAGGGGTTGAATGGAGGGGAAGGGATTGGGGAAAAAAGAATCAAGATATGTCACACATACACATAAAGTTCCCTATGATGAATGTTATCACTATGTATATCTAAAGGGTACCAATAAAATTAATTTAAAAACACAAGGTCTCCCACCAGAATGGTAAATTTGTTATAAACAATGAACTCGTGTTAACATATCCATTTCACCGAAGGCTCATAAATTATGTTAAGATTCTTTATCACTGCTTCTAATTCCATGGGTTTGGACAAATGTTTAATGAGATGTGTTCATCATTATACTATTATATATAACCTTTTAACTACTCTACAAGTCTTTTGTGCTCCACATATTCTTCCCTCCCTCCCTGGCAATCACTGATCTGTCTATTACGTCCATAGTTTTCTTTTTTCCAGTTCAGAGTGTTTCTTAAATAGCACAAAATGCAGCCTTTCCAGAAAGGATTCTCAGTTTATAGCATATATTCAATGTTCCTCCATACCTTTTCATGGCTTGATACTTCCGTTTTTTTAGCACTGAATAACATTCTTTTGGCTGCTTGTAGCGTCATTTATTTACTAGTTCCCCTATGGAGGGAAATCTGAGTTGTTGTCTACATTTATTAATACATCTGCTTAATATTAATAAAGTTTCTACATTTATTAATAAAGCTGCTATAAATTTCTATGTGTAGTTTTTTGCCTGAAAATAAGTTTCCAAATTCTTGGGTAAATTGCGGAAGCACGATTCCTGGAGAATATGGCAGGAATGTGTTTACCGGTGTTTTTTTTTTTTTTTTTTTTCGCGGTCCTAGGAAACTGTGTGCCCGATTGATTCCGCTTAACGTGGAAGTCTCATGCAACTGGCTTATGTCTTCTAAGTCCTTTCTATACTTTTCATTT
>NW_004955403.1:34615215-34715285 GCF_000276665.1 Chinchilla lanigera | reverse complement strand
TTTTTTCGGTACCAGGAATGCGAACTTACGACCTCGGGCTTGCCAGGCAGGCGCTGTGCCTCTGAGCTAAATCTCCAGCCCTGTTCAGCTGTGTAAGAAACAATTTGCCTTCCAAAGTGCCTGCACCATTGGCATCCTTACATTTTCATCAATACGTGTTGTTTCTAAGTGTTCAGGATGTTGGTCATTGTAATAAATGTATGCTGGTGTCTTGTAAAGCTAAACTAAAAAGCAAAAACCACACTGACTTCCATGTGTGGTGACATGGGCCTGTGATCCCAGCACTTTGAAAAACAGAATCAGAAGTCCAAGTTCAGCCTGGGGAACTTAATGATTTAGAAAGACCCCATTTCAAAATAAAAAGTAAAATGGGCTGGGATGTAGCTCACTATAAAGGGTCTTGAGAGGTACTACTACCGCTTAACCTAGTTTTTTTGTTTGTTTGCTTAGACAAAATTATATCTCTCTGATCTTCAGTGATATTCTATTCTACAGATGCAATCAATAAAAATGAGAAAGAGGTTGTTTCATTTTTTCTTTTTCTTCTGCTTATCTATTTCAAAATTTCTCTGAATCTATTCCTTAAAATAATATCTCAATTTGAATATTTAATTCTTTCATTTGCTAGAAGCATTAAACCATATGGAAATAAGCAGTAAAGGAAGGTTCCCTGGAAAATCTGGCTAACATACCGTGAGATTAATGCTGTTCTGTGATTTAGAAAGAACATCAGAGCCACTTGTTAAATTCATAAAGGAACGCTCCTTCCCTTATTTCAGATACTTAATTTTGGATGACTGCCAAGTTAACATTCATTTTCAATTCTCTTCATACAAATAGGAGATTCTTTTTCCGACACATTTCTCAGGGTGGTATTTCAATTAAAAATAGTCAAATCTATGACAAATATTTAAGTAAAGATGTGTTATTGCCCCACCCTTTAAGAGAAGAATTTTTTAAAAATACCTTCCTAAGCTAGGTATGTGGCTATTTCCTTTTGTGCAAAATAACTATGCGTTATCATTGTCAGAGGAAGAGCACAGATAAGAGTAATTGAACATGCTATAGTGGGTACCCAATATGTGGAACCATGTGTACTGTGGGTTAAGTTTGTGTAGCCTCTTGAGTTGTGTTGTTGGTGCCCAAGTGGTACCCACAGCTGCAGCCTTTCAATCTCCTATTCCCCCATCATTTTCTGCAGGATTTCTAAATGTTGAAGTGACCCAGTGTTCAGGTTTCAGTCCTCTTCTCTCCTCACCTCTATTCTCCCCTCTTCTTTGGTTTTGTTCTTTCTGGTTTTTTTCTTCTCTTTGTGCATTCTATCAGAGTGGCTTTCTGAAATTCTTCATCTTTCCTTAATAACTATCAAATTTTTATTTATAGCTCAGATTTCCCAGCAGAACTCCGCATTGTGTTTAGCATCTGCAGTTGACACGTGATTGGGACTTCAAATTTAGGAGGTATGAAGCAGGTATCTTGATATCCCTCCTATCTCTACTTTTACCCTTACCAATTTATTCAGGCCAAAAATATAAGAATAATTTATAATTCTCATATGTTTATATATCTCATTTAAATAAACCTTGAAATCACTAATACTGTCTTTGAATTGTTCTCTGAAAGTGTCTACGTTTTCCTGTCCTTATCCATCACCCTACTTCAGGCTATCTCTTTCACTTGATCTTCTCTAAAATTTTCTTCATCTGTATTAGCTTCCCTGCTTCCTGTACGCTAAACATATTGTTTAGTGTTGGAATGAAATCTAAGCACCACATTTGGCTATATGATCTACCTCCTGTCTGCTTTCTGATACTTTATTATCACATCCTCCATCTCAAGCTGCTAGTCTAGTCTTGGTCTTAGAGAGCATACTTTACTGACCGTTGCCTTTGGGTGTCTACACTAGCTGCTTTGTGTCCTATATATTTGAAATTCCTTTGTGCCTTTCTACTCAGGTGAGCACCTGTCTCCATGCAAAAAATGACACTCTCCATTCTCCTCAAGGTTACTTCTCTGGCTCCAATCACTTTTCCCCCACTGCCTCATTCTTTTTCCTGTTTCATGATTAGAAATGATATGAACTTGTTTAGCAATGTGACCCATTCCTTTAGAATATAAACTCCATGTTGACTGGCTTATCTCACTACTGTATTCACAGCAGTTAGTACAGACTTTTTGTGAAAGAATCAGTTGCTTTACCACTGAACACACAGACCTTCCTGAAGGTTTTTAATTTAATTCTCTATCACAGATATTTTGCACGGAGGGTCTTCTAGCAGGCTGTGTAAGCAGTTTGGCACCTGCATTCTTACTCTGACTTGGTCCATTCATCCCTCTTGGCAGCACAAGCCAGGGACAAGGGCTCCCTAGTCTCCTCCTGCACAAATGTCAGGTTTGGTTTGATTGCTGTGCACAGATTCTTGTTGCTGCCAGCACACACAGATGGGCTAATGGGCCTCCTGAAGAGACTCAGCAGAAATTTTCCTTTCCAGCTGGAGACTGAAGAAGACTGGCGTAAATATTAGAATAAATCCACCACAATATTATTACTGAAGATACATACTTGTATTTTGAGTAAGCAAAATGTTTTGTCCATATAGTTTGTAATCTAGGTCAGCAAAGATGTGTAATATTAACTATTTCTGCCAGTATTCAAGACCTAATTTTAAAATGACAGCTAATCACAGCACTACAATTCATTTGCTCACTTTTAGCAGAAAATAGATTCTTCAAAATTAACAAATTAATCATAAATGTATACTCCTTGCAAGTATATTGCTCATATATATGTCCATATGTACTATCTGCCAACATATGTGTTCAGCAAAGGAACAAGTAAGCCATAAGTGATGATCTATCTAGGCCAACTCATCCACAAAGTCCCACATAGGGGATTTGATGTTTGCTATGACAATTAGTCATTCCACAAATGTGAGGTGAAAATCTGCTCTATGCCTGATGTGATTCTGGGTTCTGTAATGTGACATGAGCAGAGTAGGAAATGTACTTATTATTCTAGATGTGAGGAAAGCAGGGATCAAGAAATAAACAAGTGCACTTAGTTCATTATGTGATGGTCAGTTTATGAATAAAAGTCAGCTAGTAAAGAGATAATACAAAAGAGTGATCTCAATGGGTTGTGTCTCTGGCTTCTCAGAAAATAGAAATAGGCTTGAAGATGTGGAGCAGGGATACATCAGGTGAAAAGCGTTCCTGACAGGGGAAGCAGGGAAAAATAAGTCATCTTTTTTTTTTTTCCAGAACTGGTATATTCTGAAAATAAAAAGGAAATATTTTGGCTGGGGAGAAGAGATTAGCTACCAAATTACTTTCACGTCCTACAATTCTTGATGCACTGGCACCTTACTTGGGCATTTGGGAAATATTTAACTGCAAAGAGACAGGCTAAATCAAGGAAGACGCTAACTCCAGGATAAATCAAAAAGGGTTCTCAAAAACAGAACATGCTTATTTTGTTGGGTTCTATAACACTGTTTGGATTGTTTGTTTGTTTTTCCTTATTCCTGGCTAGCCTATAAATACCATTAAGATTATGCTTGCTGTGTAGAAATAAATCTAAATGAAAACAAGGCAAAGCTGTTTATTGAATGTTTGATAGAGTAAAGTAGTAATAGTCAATCTCTTGCACTTTGTGAGACATTTCAAGGTTAGCAGAAAACTATGAAAACTTTAGTGGTGAAAAAACAGAAAGGCTTTTAGTATGCTCCGATTGGAGCCCCCTTGGCATGCAGAATCTAGCAGGCAGATAATTAGTAATACATATGTTGTGATTGGTTAGGGGTATATATTTCATTCTCTCTGGTTGTAAATTGAAAGCAAAGATAGAAATTAGGAATGGTATCATTTGCTAATCAGGTCATGATGATTTGTGGACAATTGTTGTAGAAGTTATTGTTTGGCTTTCTGAGTCACTACCAGAGTTAACATAGTATCTTCAACTCTTGATTTATAGCAACTTGGCCTCCTGGATACTTATCTTAGATAAAAGGTTTTCTGGGAAGGCTGCTGCACCCTAGGATCAGTTCTATAAATCATAACTTCCCTAATTTAAATTTTTACATGGTAAAATACAATACTTCATAAAGCTATGAGGTCTTACCTTGTCTTACTCTTGTCAAACATTATTGGACATTGTCTTTTTGGAGTTTCAGTGTCTGATCCTTTTACTGGCTTATTGGTCATTTCTTCTTCTTCTTCTTCTTCTTCTTCTTCTTCTTCTTCTTCTTCTTCTTCTTCTTCTTCTTCTTCTTCTTCTTCTTCAACATTATTTACTGCAGCAGATCACTTGCTCATTGCATCTGCATCACTGTGACAGCACCATGGAAAATCCCACAATTCCCTCAAATTTAAAAAGTAACTCTCTCCTGTACTTCTATACTAATAAATTTTGTTGGTTTCATTCCTATCCAACTGGTCACATTTTATTAGTTCCCTTTTCTGATCCATCATCTATAGAAACACTTCATTTTTTACAGGTTAAGGATTTTTTAGATTATTTTCCCTTCTTTTTAATTCTACTTTCCATATATTTTCACCCTAGTAATTTCTTTGTTTCATAGCCTCACATCATTCTGTACACTAATAACTTCTGCAGTTCTGTCTCCAAATAATGTCTCTCTTTGAACTACATATATGTAAAATAAAAAGGTTACTTAACAAGTCTACTTGTATATCTAAAGGTTCTGAAACTTCTGGACACCATAGAGCTGTACAACTCCATCTCTACCCTCAACCCACAAATTGACACACCCCAGTAAACAACACTTCCATTTTTTTAGTTGCTTGGGGGCAATATGCAGGCTGTTTGATTCCTAATTTAACCATTCTTGTATCCAGTCTATTAGTGAGTTCTTTCAGATTTCCCTGAATTCTTTAACATTTTTGCAACTAAAATCTTAGCACAAGCTGCCATAAGTTCTTAATTATAAATAGTCTTCTAACTGATTTGACTTTCTCCATTGTTTCACATATGTAATTATATATTTCACAAAGCATATAGCATTTTTCTTCCTCAAAATAATAACACCATAATTCATATAATTCCCATTTTACATTATAACACATTATCTTCCATATGCCTTTTGAGGTTGTATATGATTTTATTCCTCTCAAATTCTTACATGTTAACTAGGGCACCTTGATTCTGTGTTTTATTTAATATACTTTTCTGACATTATGCTAGTAATTTCTGTCCCAGCAATGAGTCTCGCTGCTCCTTTTATTTGAAATCTTCTTTACTCCAGATTGTCACACAACTATATTCTTTACATCTTGAAAACTAATTCAAACACCATCTTTTCAGAGAGGTCTTTTCCAGCTCTAAGAGACTCACAGAAACTTCACCACATCATCTTCATAATAGTATTTAGGGTTCTTAAACAATTTCTCCTCTGTTAACTCTTTGAGAGAGTGAATTCATTTTTCTGATTCACTGACATACCTATGAAATGAACTAAGAACAGCAGCAGTTTTAAAATAGATGGTGAATAAATATTTCCTGATTAATTAAAAGAAACTATAGTGGGAGTAGTAATGATGACACTGAAATTGTGACAAAGAAGCAGTATTTAGATGCTTCTTCAGAACATAGACGATGGGGTGACTTTTGAAGACAGCGGCTGGTTGCTATGATTTTGATTGCCTATAAAACATTCATGGGTCAGCAGATAAAAGAAATAAGTATAGACACTTCTTTCCCCTCAGAATTTCACCTGGGAAATAAACAAAGGTCAAGGACTTTTGATTGATTCTGCTATTGACTAACTGTTCTGAAGAAGCAATAATTAATTAAAAAATAAAACTTAAGTACAGATAATCCATTGACTAAAGCTGGAGCACAGCAGAACTGATATGCTTAGAACATCATAGCTACAAGCTACAAAGGTATATTAGTCATTTTGGGGGTCACTGAGACACAATATGTGACAGCACAACTTTACTTATTTATTTATTTTTGTCTCTTTGAGACAGGGCCTCACTATGCAGTTCAGGCTGGCCTTGAGCTCACTTTGTAGCCCTGGCTGGTCTCAAACACACAAGGATCCCCCTGCCTTAACCTCCTGAGTGCTGGGATTACAGGCATGCACACCACACCCAGTGACAACACAAATTTAAGGGGGAAACTTTTAAGTTGGCTTAAAAGTTAAGGGAGTCAGTCCATGGTAAATTAGATCCAAGGAAGGAATATTAGAGTGGAAGGATGAGGCAAATGAAAGCTGCTTATGTCAAGTGGCCAGGAGGCACAGCAGGGAAACAGAGAAAAAGAAAGAGTTCAAGAACCAGACATAGGCCCCATATCCATGCCTCCCAGAGCCCAGCCAAGTACCCTCAGAAGTGTGCTCTACCAATGCCCTGAGAAGCTTCTAAGCCAATTAAGGCAACATAATCAATATTAACCACCTGACAGTTTGCCCCAAGTGTCACTCAGAAACTGCATTTATTTCTGTACTAACTATCCCAAGCGTCACTTGGACAGGTGTCATTTCAACCAACATTTCAATCAACTCTTTTTTCCATGAGATACATTCATATGTATTTTTTTGTTTTATATCAACTACTTTTTCCATTCTTCTTTATTTAGAATGTTATAGTGACCTTTGAAATTTTTTCTCAAACTCTAAAAGTAAGTTCTGGTTATTTTCTTTTACTAATTCATGTTTATTTTCTCTGTAAAAATTAAACTACAGTTTTTGTGTTGCAATCTATAGAAACTATTATCAAAGGTATATTGGATATAATTTTTATACCTCTCCAGAACTCTTTTACAATACAAAATGGACATATTTGGGACACTGAGACTGAATAGAAAGGGAGGGTCAAGAGATCTGCAAAAGAAAAAACTGAAAAAGGAAGAAGTGTTAGCATATCAGAGAGGAAACATCTGTGTTATAAAAGGAAAAGACAAAAAAGGTGTCTTCTTTTTGTCCAACTATTCATAACACAGAAATGATAGAACTTGAAAGAAGAAACTAAAACATTTCCAAGAAGGTTCAATGATTATAATAATTCTAGGTGTTGTGTTGACAGAGGTGACTACATATAACAAGCTCCCCTGTAATCAAACAATGAGGAAAAATATTATTATTAAATACTTATGCACCTTCTGGACCAAACAATTTGTAACTTCTTTATTTATTAAAATAAAAAGGGGTACATAAACATTTGTCATTTACAGTTTAGATTAGGTGTAATAGACCAAACCATTGAAAAACACAAGATAGCAAAATGCCAACCAGGATATCCATAATTGGGACATCTTCACTACATTTACTGAGTAGATATTGTACTCAAATCATTCACACCAAAAAAAAAGGCCAACACAACCCTGTAAAAGTGTGTTGTTCAAAGAAAGACCATAATACCAAAAAATAATTTGGAAGGGACTAGATATTACTGTCCAAATTGCAACTATGCATTGTGTATTGAATATATTAAAATGTACCATACTGTAGTGAATTGACAACTAGTGGTCAACTTATAACCCCCTGAACTAAGTAAGCATGGTGCTAGGCATGGGAGGCCCACCTGGGAATTTTTGCCAGCAGCATAAGAGGCAGAACTGGAGAAAAAGAAGAGAGGCTGTTGGGAGCTGGTAGAAGCTGTAAAAGCTGTTGGTTCTTTCAGAGGACCTTGTCATGCTGGCTTTCCTGATGAACTTGGCTATTTTCATCCTCCAAGGAGCTCAGGCCTTGTTGGCACTGAGAATAGCTCTGTTCACTTTGGGGAAGATCTGGTCCTCACTCTGAGCATCACTTCCTGGCTCCAGTGGGGAAGAAGGTGCAGAGCTCAGTCTCCTGAAGAAGCTTACTGTGTTGGCTTTCCAGGTGGGAACTCAGCTGTCTTCACCATTGGAGGAGCTCAGGACCTCACTGCTGCTGAGGATGGCTGTGGTACCTTCCAGGAGGAGCTCTGGTTCTTACTTTGTGCATCACTTCCTGGCTCCGGTGCAGATCCCTCAGCCTGCTAGTACAGATCTTTCATCCCACTAGCACAGACTTCCTAGATTCCACCATGGTCCTTTGCGCCTTCACAGCCCAGATCCATGAAACAGGACTGCCTGAGATATTGTTATGTGCTCTGGGATTCTTGGAAAGTATTGTTGTGAGCTCTAGGTCTTCAGCTGGGCTCATGCAGGACATTTCCATGGGATCCAGGGCTCCAGCTAGATACTCAGTCTATAGTGTGTGAACAGATTTCCCACACTCTCTGGTATATCATTCTTTGGGTGAGTATTATAAATAATCTTATAAACTATGTGTCTTGTATTATATTTTTCCCTTGCAAAATAAACCCAAACCATGACACATACCCAAAAATTGTTGAACACATTTGATAAAATTTTCCTTTTATGTATAGCATCTTACAAAAATTAATTTTAAAATACATGAAATTTTTATTCATCTTTTACTTAAATAACTGAACTGGAAGTGGTTTACTAGCACAAAGAGCTTTAAAAGAGATCTAAAATTGGCAGAGGAATGAGATCTATGATTAGACAGTAGCCTCTGATAGCAAATAAAATCCACAAAATTGGAACATTTGCAATAGCCTCAGACCTTACACTACGGATGTTTCTTTGGTGTAGCTGAAAGAGCACTCATTATGGCATCAAAAGACAAAGCTCAATCTCACATTATCACTCAGAGGTGTTGGACCCATACATACTTTTCCCCCTCACCTTAAGAATGGAGATAGTAATATCTGGTTTATAGTTTCTATAACTAAATGTAATAATGTGACTGTTTAAAAAAAAAAACATAGAATACTATACAAATTTTAGGAATGGACCTTAAAATTTTTTCCACTTTTTTTTCAAATAAGAAGTTTGTTGATTTGATGGTTAAACTTACTCTTTAACATGACCACTGACCATTACGAGAAAATCAGTAGCAGAGAAGTAGGGTCAGTGCTGTGTTTCAGAAACTTTTTGAACTAGTTCATATGAAAAGTTTGAGAGATTTGGAGATGGAAGCTAGTGAAGTCTTAGAATGTTGTGAGCATAGTTTGATGAGTGATTCTAGTCCTAGCCCAGAAGACAAGAGTTCTGATAGGAATACAAAGAGGAAAGAGAAGACTAAAGTTTCATCTGGGTACAACAACTCCATTGTCAGTTAGACTACAGGCCATGCGTGTTATGCTATGGCAGAAAATTTGTGTACTTTGACCTGAGACCTTGAAGGAGTGTAAGTGCAATGGACTAATTAATTTGATAGTGGAATTTCAATACTGTATGATATTCAGGCTATGGCATGAGTACAGTAGACTGCCTTTAGCCATATTTATATTGAGAACCTGGGGCAAAAAGTGAGCAAGAATGAATGGACAAAATTTAAGTTTGGCCGAAAAGGGGCCATGTGTAAAACTGGGGACAAAAGAAGTGTAGTTAGTAAAGAGATTAGAGTCATTAAAGAGAAGCCATGTACTTTAAACAAGGACAAGAAGAAAGATGCTTTGAGGGCATCTCAGGAATGAGCAGAATGCCATTTATCAAAATACCAAGGTTGCAAAAGTGTACATTTTTCATTAGAATAAAAGAGTTCCAAAGAACACTGATCCAGAAGGGATGCCCAGAGAATTGGTTCTCAAGGGTTAATTTCACCATGATCAGCCATCTAGGCTATAACCATGATTCAAGGAGGCCAGCTACTGCTCAAGCTGGTGTTAGACCTTAGAATCATCCACATTTTGCTGGTTTTCTGGGCTTGCAGACTGAAAGAATTGTGGTGTCAGGGAAGCATCCACACAGATCTCAAAAGAAGGTCTGGAAGCCCAGGCAAAGAAATCTTGTGAGGGGAAGTGAATAAAGCTCTGGGAGTAAAGGCAAAAGTGCAATGGAGACCTCAGGAAGCTGAAGATACCATGAATATAGAACATCTGCCAAGGAGTGATACAAGCTCAAAGCGGAATCATCATAAGAGAATTATGTGGGCTGCAAACATCAAGGACACAGGGGTGAGGCTTCCCAAAATTTGGGGACACACATCTTACCACCATGTGCCCTTAATGCCAGACATGGAGGAATTATTTTCTTGTGGGATTTTGGCCTTTCTTTAGTTTAATTCTTTTTTATGTCCTTGTTCTCAGTTTTTCAATTGGAAAGTTTACCCTGTGCCATCATACCCTAGGAATATGTAACTTGTTTTATTTTTTAAAAAATCTCAAAGATACGAGTTTGCTTAGTCTCAGAAGAGATTTTGATTTGGACAATTGAAAAGTGCTAGAACTGTTGAGATTTAGAGAAGGGATTATTGAGCTTTGGTTTTACACAGGATATTTGTATGATGTTGAATGTGTTGGATTATGTTTATGTTTCTGGAATTATATACTTGTCATTGTATTTATTTGGAGATTAAATGCTGTCAGTGAAGGTGTGTTTGGGTGGTAAATTGACAAGGGGCAGAAGGTAGTGGTTAAGCTTGATTGTGTCAACTTGTTTGGCTTGGAAATATGTAACAGATAAGCACACAGCTGAATGTGTCTGGGTATATTATGGAAGTACTTTGGGTACTAGGGATGGGCACTGGCCCTTTCTCTCTGGCACTGGATCCCTATTTTGCTTTCCAGCTGCCATGAATTTAACATCTTGCTCCACGGTACCCTTTTCCTTGATGATCCAGACTTGAAGCTTACTGAACACGTATTGAATCCCTTGAAACACAGAGTCAGGTGACACATATACTGCTCTAAGTTATAGGTGTTGGATAATGTGTCTGACAACCGGAAATTTGATTAATACAGTGGCAATTAATTATGATATTAAAACCAAGAAATACTCAGCTTTCTTTTTTTTTTTTTTTCCCTGTACCAGGAATTGAACTCACGACCTCACACTTGCCAGGCAGGCGTTGTGCTGCTGAGCTAAATCCCCAGCCCCATACTCAGCTTTCTTAATAATGTTGATTCCTTATCTTATCTATTACCTTTACTTTACCATTGAAAAAGCAACAGATGTCACTTACCCCCAGAACAAAAAATATAACACCTCCATCAAAGGTGATTACATTACCTAGAATATACATAAGAACTTCAGTATGTGAGTGAAATTTGTGACACAATAAAAACAAAACATCTGGCTGATTAAAAGTGAATTATATCATTTACATTTGTTTTTGCATGGAACTTATTTAAATAGTACAGCATAAAATTGGATTACTTTTAGAACAAAGCTTTTTTTCTTCATCTTTCAAGATTATTATGAGTGGTCACAAAACTACATTAAAGCTAGTTTCAGAAAAAGGAGGTCATACATGTAGGTAATATGCAATGCTCTGAGGGTAGTGTCCTGAATATAATAAATCCTATCTCTACTCATAAAGAGTTCAAGACAAGATTAAAGACTGGGCTCTAATTATGGAACAGCATCTGCAAATTGCTTATATATAATACCAATTGTGTCAAATGCACAATTAAGCTGTTTCTTATGATCAGATATACTAAGAAGAATTTCTCAATTGGGAGATGTAGGAGGAATTTTATTTTGTGTTATAACTTTGAAAATATGTTAATATACTAATTTTATACAGAATTTTAAATCTTTTTTCAAATTTTAATGATTATTATATAACAAAATATAATTTTAAACACATCTTCTCATATTATACCATAATGTTCACACTATGGATAATCTTGTATGTTTTCTAACTCTTTTATTATCATTTGAGATAGTTTTTGCACTTTAGAAGTATTATGTGATGATCTAATAAAACACTATATTTTACTTATACATGTATATTATACATACATACATTTAGAAAATCTTGGATTTATTCTTTATATTATCTTTTCTATAACTTATAAATAAGCCTTTTAAATAATGTGAAAGGTATCTATCTAAATACTGATTTTTCTCTCAAGTTAAATGTTATGAGATGTTTTGTCAACTGAAGCTATTTGATTTTCTGTTCCTTACTTTCTTTTTATTTTTCAAAAACCTTTTAAAGCACAGCCTAAATCTTAAGAAATGAAAATGTAAATGTTCTGGTTATGTTTACCTATAGTTTCTACAACAATGAAAATAGTTCTTGGATCTCTGTTCTGCTCCTATGAGCTTTCAGAAATTGTAAGGAAGGAAGAGGACAGGTGAGGAGAGGAGAGGAGAGGAGAGGAGAGGAGAGGAGAGGAGAGCACAGGAGAGGAGAGCACAGGAGAGGAGAGCACAGGAGAGGAGGGGAGAGCAGAGAAGAGAGGAGGGGAGGGGAGAGGAGAGGAGAACAGGAGAAGGGAGGAGAGGGGAGGGGAGAGGAGAAAGGAGGCAAAGAAAGGGAGAGGGAAAAGGAGAAGGGGGAGGGGGAGTAGAAGAGGACAGAGAGAGAGGTAGCAATCATACAGAACAATATAGAAATCACAAGACTTAGTAAATTAATAATCCTTAATATGCTCATCATTGTGAAATTATAAATACTTAGGAATATATTGCATATTCTTAAATTTCAAAGGTAGATGAAGTGATAGTATACTGCATATAACTATTTAGTATTTTCACACAAATCATTTAAATTTGACAGCTAATTTTCTAGGCTTTGTTGCCCAGGTGGGTTTGTCAGAGGGAAAGATTACCCTGAGTGAAAAAGAAGCTTGCTAAGCAACAAGCATCAGGCTGTATGTTTTCTCCTAATAGCACTACCATTTGGGGAATTGACCTACATGTCCAAGAAAGTCTTCATTATAGAGAATTTATGTTTCTCTAGTGGCTTTCATTTGCTAAATTAGCCTCTGCTGCATATTAAACATTGATATCTAATGCTACTTTATTGCTTCTGGTCCTATTCAGCATCTCTTTTCACAGAACACAATCTACATAATTAGAAAATAGCATGACTTCCACATCTAGCACATCAGGAAGGTAAAGATGCACTCTTGCTTTCGTTTCGTATGCCAGACTTCATAACACTGATATGATAATGACATTCTTTCAATTTTATAATGGCAATAGGTGTACTGGATTGTTTTGCTGAAAGTACAAATGAAACAAATAAAAGAATTCACTGAGACAAGGAAAATATTACATTTAATGTAGATGTCAAATTAAATCTTGGAAAAATTTACTACTGCAGGAAATCATTTCTGTACTGTCATCAAAAACAATTGCAGGACAAATTAGGCAAATCGCACACCTCTTATAAAGTAGTCCACAAACTGCTCAAAATATCTCAATGTATTTTATATTCATGCATTTCTCATTATTTATTTATGCTACATTTAACTGAAGCTTAAGGCATTTTAAGGTATGTTCCTAACATGCCTTCACAAATCTCACTTATCTATGAAAATGGCATTTCATATATGATAATTTTGAAAGATTACAAAACAACTGAAATACATTTAGTTTCCTGATATGCTGTTTATTTAGATAACTAGTAAGTTAATTTAAATCTGGGTTTACTAATTATTAGCTATAAATTGGGATCAAAATATACAGTAAAATTTTTAAATTTTAAAATCTTCATTGTATACTGCCACTAATTCACCTCAAAATAGTTTCCCCCATTTTGAACACATATATCCTATCATTCTTGTGACTTCGTGAATCAGTTCTGAAAGTCTCCTTTTCTGAGTGTCATTATGAGCTATAACCAAGAATCCTGTGAAGGCTACTACTGAGCGCCATCCAGTGAAATATATCCTTGTAACTGCGTTATCATGTGTCCCTAACCAATTTATCCATACAGTCTTAGTCAGCATAATTCTTGGTTCTTGCCCAAGGTCCAAATACCCATGAAATGTAAATGTTTTGAATTGTAGCAGGATAGGGAGTCCACCATGACAAATCAACTAAGGATACAAAAGAGAAAGGATTTCTAGAATTGCTTCAAAATATGGAAAGAATGATACAGTAAGCTTGCTCAAAGCAAGGGGGAGTGTTTTGAGGAGGACATATGGCAACGTGTATTTTACAGTAATAAATGTTGAACATTCACTTTATCTTGAGATCACATTTCATGTATACACAAATACATCTTAAGTATTGAAAAAGTACTTCAAATGCACAAGCTGTTTTCACTTGCTTAGAGAAAACTTGAGGCATTAGATAGCTACAAAATTGTATTTTACATATGCTACTATTTTGTTACAGTAAACTACTACTATCTCTATTAATGCATAGTCATAAGAAAATACAATAGTGACAGGGAAGAAGGTAGATTTGTATCTCTTTCTATAGATAACTGAGAGCTATTTAAAATTTTTTATGTGTTTAAATTGCACTTTTAGGAGATTTTGATATAAATCAAAAATTTAAAAAACTTTATGAAATACATTGAGGTTTTATTTAACCATACAGTTATTGAAGAAATGACTCGCACAGACTAATATATTACAAGCATGCTCATCTAACTGTTTGTGTTGGCTTTACTTTCTATAACAAAATTCTTGAAACAGTCAACTTAAAAAGAGGAAAGTTTTATTTTGGCTCACAGTTCTGAAAGTTTCAGCCCAAGATTGGGTGAATTTGTTATTTGGGGACATGTGATAGAGGAGTGCATAATGGCAGAGTGTGTCCCAGAGAAAGTTGCTCACCTCATTGCAGCCAGGAAATAAAAAGAAAGAAAGAGGAGGGGCTATATCTCCTTTGAGGGCACACCCCTCATGACATCACTTCCTTCTACTAGGCTATACTTCTTAAAGTGCCACCACCTTCCAACAGTGCCAAGGTAAAGGTAAAACCTCTAACACATAAGTATTTCATTGATATCTTTGATCCAAACTATAGCACAATTTCAATACCACTATTACAATATCACAAATGGCTTCTATCTATCCAACTTCATCAGATAATATTATTCAAAATAATAAAATGGGTCCACTTCTCTCTGGCCCCAAGACATTTCTTCTGCCTCTTCTCTTTAATTTTTTCCTGTCATTTACCACATTATGTATTGAGATTTTATTTATTCATTTGATTGTTTACATAATGTCTCTATTAAAGCATAAGCTGCAATAGGGCAGAAATTATTAACTGAAGTTTTCACTCTTCTGTCTCTAATTACTAAAACTGCCTCAGGCAATGCAGATGCTTATTTAATATTTAATAAAGAAATAAAGAAAAGTGAGACAGTAGACCAATTCAAAAGAGATGTCCAGAATGAGGGCATAAAACTCTCCATAAAAGGAGAGCCAAGGTAACCTGATTAGAGAAGCAGCGGCTGAAGAATAGGGTCTCAAAACAGAAAGAATGAGTAATAATAAGACCAAAGAAAATAGTTCCCAAGACTGTTGGTACAGAAAAAAAGAGGAAGTCTGAGGGAAAACACAAAATGTGAATATATTTTTATACTAAAAAGTGACAAAATGAAATAAAATGAAGCCTGAAGAATCATCCAATGTGTTTTGTCCAATGTGTGGTAATAAATGACGATACTCACACTCTCCTAGTGCAATGGGGTGAAATACATATAGGGGAGCTAGACAACAATACACTGAAAATCAGATGGCACAGGAGAAAATGAAGAATTGAATGTAAGAAATATTGAGAATGTTGCAAATAAGGAAGTTCATAATCCAAAGAATACTTAAAATTGTATAATTTCTTTTTGCTCTTATAAAGGAACTGAGGAACATAGCTCTGAGTAAAAAGGCCATATTATGACCCAAAAAGTTTTATGCTGTATAACAGATGTACTGTACAGCATCGGGTCCACAAAGAGAGTATGATGCTAGGGAACATATGCTGCTTTCCCATCAATTGTTATATTTTTTGTCTTCTACTCCCGGTACTATTTCACCAATATGATGAAATCTGTGTAAATAATAATTATCAAAGGAAATCTATATTATGTAAAATGTGAGAATGATCTATAGAATAAGCACATGGAGGAGGCATGACATGAAAGTATATTCCATTCATCCTCAAGGAAAATAAAATGCCAGGGTATTCCCAGATATGCAACTAGCAATTTGAATATTAATATCATGTAAACATTAACAAAATATGGAGATCCCAGTTTATTAAAGTTGCAAACACAAGTGATTAAGGTACAGCTTTAAAGAACTTTAAGTAAAGATGATAAGCACATAAAAATTCATGTAAATAGTTATAATAGAAAAATATAAGCATATGGTAATGATTGATAACAGAAAAGGGGTAATTGTAAAAATTGTGAGCACTCTTCAATTTAATTTACTTGTTTATACAAAAAATCATGTTGAAGCCACTGACCAAAATAATATTTGAGGAACAAATACTCTAACATTTGTTATTTTATATTAGTATTTTATAATAGTATATGAATTATTTTAATAATAGTATAAAAACTGTAGTTTTTCAAATGACAAGTAAATATGAAGAAAACACATGTTCACCCTACATCATTCTGATCAATGTAAATGGCATGGAATTCATAGGCGACTCAGAAAAGTTCATTACATGATTAAAATGTTTCATGTGAAAATGAAATAATAAAACAAAGATTACTATCTTTAAAGTAAAAGGTATACATTAGGGTTGAAATAGCTCCTGGTTTATGGAAAAATAACCATTAATAATATTTAACAAAAAATAATAATAATATTTAACATTAATAATAATAAATGAGGATTTCATTTTATACTGAAAATTATTGTAAGCTTATATTAAACTTACTTTAAAATACAAATATATGTGCCAAAATCAAAATGTGCTTTAAATGTCTATATAACACTAGATGTTTTAAACAAATTTTAAAATTTTTTAACTTTTCAATAAAATTCTATTTCTTTCAACAAATAGCCCAAAGCACCTTGTGGAGGTACCCTCAGGTTTGTAATTCTTTAATTTTGTGCTTTGTCACAGTTTTCATTTCATACCTTCTCTAGCCTGACCTCACATTCAGGAATCTAGATTAATACTCTGCACTCTAAAGGCCTTAGCAAATACTTTCAAACTAACTTCATCCGTACTCTGCAAACACTGTAGCTTTGCTGCCCAAACTCAGTTGCCCTCTCCTTATTGTTACTCTCACTGCCACTAAGAGTTCGTCTTTGTTTATATCAATCAAAATTCTATCTTTTCTGGGGAAGAAAATAATATTCTCTCACTTAGTATTATTTTCTAAATGAAATATCTTGAGGAATTTATTAAGGTCAAAAAGTTAACCTTTTTGATTAGGTGTAGCCATTAGGTGTAATTAAAATAGATAAAATTAACACTGATTCTAATGGATAATATAATTATCTTGAAGATCTATTTGCATCATGTTCACAATTAGCAAGGAAAAGATAGTTGCATCTAAACTCTTAGATTTCTAATTAATTTATTAACACAAACTTCATTTTCAAAATATAATAATTTAAAAGAATCACTATATTTTTAAATTTATTGCTGTGTAAGCCATCTCTGTTATATAGGTATCATTAGTTTAGTGTGAAATTTATTTTTAAAAGACATTTGGTTATTTTGCTATTATAAGCTTCATTTTGAATGCTTTAAAATAACACCTGTATATACAGTGTTGAGATTACTGTCATAAAAATTGGTGAGTGACAATTTACACTCCGATCATACCCCGGAGAAGTAACTATTTTTACCCTTTCTTTCATGTTTTAAACTCTTTTCCTGGAGACCTCCATTACTGTAAATAATACTTGTTTATATGGAACTCTAGGTTTCCTCCGAATTGTGAAAAGTTTAAGCAGTTAGTTAAGGAGAATGATGCTGGTAAAGTCTCGTTTTCTCCCTCAGGTAAACCTTCTTTGGAAGACTTGTGACGATTAAGTTGGAGTGTTAAATTGATTGCCTTTGGGATCCTGAGGAGGATAGATGGCTATGTATGGTTCTGTTTGGGTGGGTCATAAAAATGAGACCGTGGGTATATTTGGTCCCTCATTCCTTTCCTCTTTGGCAACCTTCCCTTTGCTTCTTTGCCAACATTAATGTGGTTGACCGACAGCTGGTGGTGAATTTGTAACACCAAGCTGAACTGAACCAATGTGGTGCTGGGTGTTGGAGACCCACCTGAGGAATGTTGTGGGCAGCATAAGAGGCTGTGAGAAGCTGTTGGGAGGCTGTTGGAAGCTGTTAGGAAGCTGTTAGGGAGCTGCTGGTTCTCTTGGGCTATTCTGCTTGGGGACCTTGTCATGCTGCCTTTCCTGATGAACTTGGTTGTTCCCATCATCTGACAAGCTTGGGACCTTGCTGTCACTGCAAATGGCTACAGTTCACTTTGGGGGAGTTTTGATCCTCACTTTGAGCACAGCTTCCTGCCTCTAGAGGGGAAGAAGGAAAACTGCGGCTTTCCTGATGGGAACTCGGGTTTCCTCATCATTGGAGGAGCATGGCACATTTTTATTGCTGAGGATGGCTCCAGTACTTTTTGGGGGAAGCTCTGGTTCTTACTTTGAGCATGGCTTCCTGAATCCAGTTCAGCTCCCTCAGCCTGCTAGCACAGATCTTTAATCCTACTGGCCCAGACTTTCTACTTTCCACCACTGACCTTTGGGCCTTCCCACCATAGATCCAGGAAACAGGCCTGCAAGAGATATTGTCATGGGCTCTAGGCCTCAAAATGGACTCACAGGAGGCCTTGTTATGGGCTCTAGGTCTTCAGCTGGACTCATGCAGGACATTATCATGGGATCCATGCCCTCAGATTCTTTGGTCTTTAGTGCGTGGACAGATTTCCTGCACTCTGTTTTGTATGCGATTCTTTGGGTGACTATTGTAAATAATCCTATGAAATATGTGTCGTTGTATAATGTTGACCTTGCAAAACCCCAAACTACAACAATAAGGATATTGTCTCCACCGTGCCTTTGCCCCATCATGTTTCAGGCTTAGAGCTTGCTGTTCATAGACTGAATCCCCTGAAACTGTGAACAGTTTGGACCTCACCGCCTTTGAATTGTGGATGCCAGATATTGCGTCCCAGTGAGGGGAAAGATGAATAAAAGAGGAAAAATTATTGCTCTTTTTAAATTTTATTGTTTCCTTTTAGAGGAAAGTTTTTCTCTCTAAGACTTTTTCTTATCCCTACTATTTTAAATGTTATTTTGAAATTTATAATGAAATGTATCATAAATTTAATATTATTTTGAAATTGGGGTTGTATACAGCATGAGTTTTTTACACTTTTCCTGTTAATCTTTCTAGATTTTTGTTAGTAAAATATTAAACTGCTTGATTTGATGTTTATTTCCAGCCACATTTTCTGTTTCATTTTAATAAGGTGTGTGTTCTAGATTTTTTTGTTTTATCTTCTAGAAATTGCTCAGAATGCTTTATTTCCATCCAATCATATACTATTCTTCATTTTATCTGATTATTCATATTATTTGGCATCCTTTTTTTGTGGAGTCTGTTGAGAGTAATATTGGAAAAATAAGTTCTTAGATTTATTTTGTATTTCTGTATAAATCTTGAATGCTGGTAACAGAACTCTGTCTAATAAGATGTAGTCAAGTCTGATAGAGGAACATCTGAATTTTTTTTCTTCTTGGTGATATGGAACAGATTCAGATTATCAAGTTCTTTAGCCTTCCCTCTGCCTAAATCCTTCTTTGTCCAAAGTGAATCTGAAATTGAAGGAAATAGCTATTTTGGGATCATGAGAATTAAACCAAAATTTGTAGGTGGGTAGAGTACAAAAATATTTGAGTTTCTGATGTCATGACTGAGCAGCTGTAAATTACTTACCTGCAGTCTTATTGCATAAGAGAGCCAACACAAATGTGGTTAAGTTACAATCAGCTTGATTTTCTGGAAAGCTTTCTTAGTGTTGCCAAGCTTACCACAGTTCTCCCCATCCTCAGCATATTCACTTAGTCAAGCACTTGTCATATGAATGATCTGGCTTGGAAAGATAGAGTGATGAACTAAAACTATAAAGAGTTATGGTTAATATTCCCATTAATCATCTTATTTATTTTAAAATATTTCAGAGAGTTTGCATCCCAAGTAATTCAATATATATTGGAAAAACTGAAAAATACAGATGCATTCCTGGATAAAAATGAAGCTTATGTTTAAGGAAGGATACAAAGGCATACAATAAACAAATACATCAGTATATATTAGTGGCTGATAAATGCTGTGAAAGACATATAGTAACACTTAAATATAAGGAAATGGTCTTTTGGTGGAAACTACATAGTATGGTTAGAAAAAGAGTCTCCAATAGATTGCTATTCAGAGACCAGGAAGAATTGAAGGAAGAAACCGTCCTTTGCACTCCTTTGAAGCAGAGGAAACAGCAGCAACAACAGCCTTGTGGTAAAAGGATCCTTTGTGTTCCTCTTCTCTTTCAGTTTCCTTCTTGATTTCTACCTGGCACTGCTCCTATCTAGTTGATGGAAACTTCAAATTATTTGTGAGAGGATATGAATGGCCGTTGCATGTTGAACATAGCTAAAAATTAAGCTTGTGGAGTTATTTATGGTTCATAGTTAAGCTAGTTAGATCATGATATTTGAATGTGCCAAGTTTCTAGTATGGTCCTTGTACGAAGCAACCATTATTTCCTGGTCACCCTCGGCTACACTGACCTTATGATATAGCCTAGTGATTTCAGTAAGATAAGAACAATGATTTCATGCAAATACTATTGCCGCTGCCTAAATATGCAGTTTGTGTCATAAGCCATGTTCATCTTAACCTATACAAAGGAGATAACAATTAACATATTCAATTTTGGAATCTTCAATATTTTTGTTTTATTTACTACATATGCAAAGTATTTTAAGATGTTTTAGATTAGAACAAATTACATCTGTTTTTAGATCTTTACAATGAATCTGTATTGATGAATAAAAATTATTTCTTACCACAAATGGGTTTTGTTTTACCACAAATATTGATACAGGGCTACGTGCAATATACACTGTGGTGGCTAATGCATCACTGGCCCTGAATGCTAATAATGCTACAGAGTTTAAATTTCCACTCGAATCTGAATTTCAGAGAGCAGGGATACCCATCCCTTTTATTCTGCACTATCTCAATTTTTGTCACATAGTAATGTTCAATAAGTTGTCAAATACACAAATGGAAAATAAAAGCTAAGATTGAAAAATATAAAATATAATATATTTGCATATAGAATAACTTAGACAACTAGCTTTTAAATAGTGAATATCTTTAAAACTATGGTAAAGTTATATGTAAAGTTATTCTATTAAACAAAAATAATTATGCTTGAAGTTTACGGATTGTCATACTCTAGGTACAGTGCAATGCCATGTAATAACTGAAAGCATCCCAACAATCTTTGTGGTTGGCATAATTACATCTTTTTTTACAAATGAAAAAATCAGTTGTGATGGTAAAATTTCATGTGCCAAGAAAGTAAGTTTTCTTGTGTCCAAATTCATTCCTCAGATTAATAACAACCACTCATTTTCTATAGTATCATACCATTTCAGTGACTCATAGATCCTACTTTCTAGTTCTGGAAGCTGTAACAGTCTTATTATTTGGGATTTAGTGGGTGGGACTTGGAACAGTCTAGAGAGACTCAAAGTGTCTGTGCACATGTGAGTGCACTTATCTTGAGTATCACATAGAAGAGAATTAAGACGCTCTGGTTAACGTACCAACTCTCCATGAGGACTGTAATCATTACAAATATTTGTAATGATTTGACTGTAATCACACTACAAATACATACGAATAAAACATAAAAATTGAAGGTAAAAGAAATGTAGCCAGACCTGTCTGAGATGATCTAATTCAACATTTCACTAAAAGGTAACTGATAGGCTAATTGGAAAAGGAAGACATATAATTCATACCCTAACCCACCTTCTTGGATTAAACACCCTCTTCATGGTCATACCTTTTCTACTCTGAGGAAAGAGTCCCTTTACCTGCCATACAACTCTAATCCAGGTTTCCAATACCTGGGCTCCAGGTATCCTGCCTGAGTAAAATGATCTCTATCTAGCCTCCTTCTAATGTACAGCTGTGGTGTAGGTTGAAAATACAGCTTTGCTTAGAGCCTACATTTTCGAATAGCAAACAGCTATGTAGGATATGTCATGTGCAAGTATCAAACACTCACAGTCAACATAAACATTGTGTGTCATAAATATGAGTTAAGAATAATAATAATAGCAAGAATAAAAATGGGGAAAGAGGGTTTAGAGACAGAAAGAGAAAGGTGGATAAGAGGAATGTTTTGGTTAATACCTTGTGTCAACTTGAAAAGTCTAGAGGCTTGACTAAATGACTCAGCCCTTCTACATCCTAGGGTGAAAAGGACATGCCCTTACATCACTGGGATGTTGTTCACTGTGTCAGTTTGAGAAGTTTAGAAGTTCAGCTAAGTGACTGAAAAGGGGCCCAGGGTCCTTACTTTGTATTCATCCTGAGCCTGTGCAAGAGGAGGGCATGGAGATTATGTGAGTGCTACACCTCCCCTGGTTAGGGGGAGCCTGCTTATAGTATAAAGGAAGAAAAGAAGTTTGTTTATCTCCCCCTTTCTGCTCTTGTTGTTTTTGCTATCTTCTGCCAACTTGAAGTATTGCCTTTGTGCCCTGCCTCCCTGCCTTGGAGCTAGCTGATTATAGATGGAAACCTCCATAGGCTGTAAGCTAAATAAACCTATTTTTCCTTAATTTTGGGTGGTGGGTATTTTGTCTCAGCAAGAAGAGGAAAATAACTAAGACAGAATTTGGTACCAGAGAAGTGGGGTCAGTGCTGTGACATTACCAGACCATGTAGTTCAAGAGCCCTTGGAAATGCCTTGTGGGAAGTGCTTGGAAAGGTTCGGAGATGTCACTTGAAAGAGTAGAGCTAGAATGCATTTTGCTATTCAGTATGGGAGATTCTGGTCAGAGCTCAGAATATCAGAAGGCTGACAGAAATCCTGCCAGTAAAGACCAGGCTCAGGAGGTTCCTGCTGGGAAGAAGGACTGCATTGAGTGCTGGACTCCAAACGATGTATGTTACGGGTTGGCAGAAAGTTTATTTGCATTTTGCTTGTGTCCAGAGACTGCCTAAGACTGAGATTGAGGGCAGTAGAGTAATTAATCTGAGAGAAGAAATTTGAAGGCAGTTGAATGTTGGGGAAGCAGAAATGGCTATTGATGGGGGCTTTTAGCCAGATTTACAGTGAGAATCAGAAGCAAAGAGTCCAGCAGGATGATTTCAAATGTTGTGAGTTTGGCCAGGCAGGAAGCTCCAGTAAAGCTGTGGACTGCAAAGATAGAGCTGAGGAAATATCCATTGGTGAGAAGGAACAAGAGAATCTAAAAGATGGTCTGAGGGCATCACCAGAAGCAGCAAGTCTCCACCCTTTGCAGCCTCAAACCTGCGAAGGTGAAAAACTTTGCTTTGAGGAGAAAGCTGCAGAGCGCTATGTTCCAGAATAGCAGTAGCCACACCAGGTTCCAGAAAGGCGGCAGTATAGAGAATTTGTTCTTCAGAATTGAATTTGTGGCGCCCAGGGATCCAGGCACTTAGGCCCTATGGCTAAGAGAGAGGAAATCTTGGCTACTGCTCTGGGTGGCAGCAGATCTTGACATCATCTACATGATGCTGGTTTTAAGCACATGCAGAATGCATGCTTTCTGAGGTTAGGGAGGCTTCCACCCAGATTTTGGAAGGCCTGGGAGGCCAGGCGTGTGCCCCTGAGTTGGCAGTGTGTGAAGCTGTGAATGTGAAGTAAATGGTGCACTGGAGACGACCAAAGTTTTTTAAACCAGGAAAGTGGATTGTCTAAGGAAAGCTGCAAGGAGGGAGCAAAGTGGGCCTGAGAGACAAGCCATGAGAACTGTAACCACTGGTAGTGCCATAGGGGTGGTATCATGTAAGCCCTTTGAGTTCACAATGTGCCCCAGATTGCTTCAGATGCTGGACATAGAACCGCAGGTCATGTTTGCCCTGCTGGATTTTAGACTTGCTTTGGCCCCAATAGCTTTGTATCCCCCTGTTTGTACCTTTTTGAATGGTAATATTTATATTATGCCATTGAATGTTGGAAGTGTTTAACTTTTCATTTGCAATGGGGCCTTACAACTAAAGAATTTGCCTTAAATTTCAGAGGAGACTTGGCACCTGGACTTTTCAGCAATGCTGAACTGTTAGGACTTTGGCAACTCTTGCAGATGGACTAAATGTCTTTTACATAAAGGGATGTTCATGAGTCTTTGGGGGCCAGGGGTGAAATGTTATGGTTCTAATGTAATATAGTGTTGATAGACAATACTGGTGCTTAAGGACTGGTAAACCTGTGTTGTAATGTTCAAGTTATGAAAGGATAAGAATAATGTGTTTGTATCTGGGAACTGATTGAGAGAAATGTCTCTGGTTGCCAAGTTGACAAGGGGTGGAGTGTTATGGTTCACACATTTTGTCAACTTGAGGAGTCTAGAGGTTTGGCTAAGTGACTCAGCAGTTCTACATCTTGGGGTGAAAAAGACAAGCCCTTAATGCTATAGGATGTTGTTCATTGTGTCAATTTGAAGAGTTTAGAAAGTAACTAAGTGACTGAGCAGTAGACCAGGGTCCTTACTTTGTATTCATCCTGAGCCTGTGCAAGAGGGGGGCTCAGAAGTTATGAATGCTACACACCCCCTCAGTGGGAGTATCCTGCTTACAATAAAGGGAAGGAAAGAGGCTCGTTTCCTCTCCCCCCCTTTTCACTCTTGTTTCTTTTGCTGTATTCTGCCACCTTGAAGTGTTGCCTTTGTCCCCTGGTACCATGCCTTGAAGCCAGCTGATTATAGACTGAAACCTCCACAAGCTGTAAGCTAAATGAACCTTTCCTTCCTGAATTTTGGGTGGTGGATATTTTATCTCAACAACAAGAGAAAAATAACCAAGACAAGGAGGAAGGGCATTAACAAAGAAATAGACTCTGTTATGAGTATGTACCTACTCTCAGAGATGAATCTGAAGTTTGAACTTTGGATACTGCAGAGATATACTGATAAAATGAAATACAAGGTAATAATCAGATAGTAAAATGAAAACATGCCCATACTTTTCTTTACATTACTACTCAAACACCTTATTTGTCCCTCAGAGTATTCAGATTCTAATGAATGATTTTTAAATCCATACAGTGCATCATATTCTCACTTGCATTATATGGTGCATTCATTCAGGACTGACTATACTTCTCCAAGATCAACCTTGGACATGTCATTTAAACCTGATCAATATGGGTCTTCCAATTAATGAAGCCATTTCTTCTTTATCTTTATAATCACGTTGTGATTATCTTGAGGTTAACTGTTTATATTTGAATGTCATTTCTTGAATTTTTAGTGTTTTTCTTTTTAATTTAGAGAGAGTCTTGCTACATAGTTCAGGCTAGTTTTTTATGCACTATGTAGTCAAGGCTAGTCTCAAACTCTAAACAGTCCTCTTGCCTCAGCCTCCCAAGTGGTGAGATTACAGAGATGCACCATCATGCCTAGCTTCAAAAGTATTTTAAAGTGAGTTGAAATAAGACATAAAAAATCAAATCCTTGCTTTAAATTAAAAATATAATCTTAAAGAATAGGTAGTATTGAAGAAACCCTAGATTTAAGTTTCTGAGAAATCGTGGTAAAAGTGGAAGCCTTAAAAATTACATTACACATTGTTTACTTTAAGGAAGCAACTATTTTTCAGAGGCTGAAAAATATTTCTGATTTTGGAAAATATCTCCTAAATATCTTCTTTGTGAGAGCTAAGGCTGTAGGCAGATAATTATCTTTCAAGATAATTATGATAGTGCTTCTGCATGGTCTTGACGAATATGTAGCCCAGTGGTGATTTACTGAGTTCATTCTAATAAAGTATATTAACAATGGACAACTAGAATGTCATCTATAGCAGCTTCTCAAAGTGATGGGATTTCATTAACTCTATGATTTCATTACAGATAGCCAAAAATGTTAATCATAAAGCCATATAGTCCAGATTTTAAGAATTCAGTTGATGCAACTTTGCTTGAGAAAGGTATAAGTAAAAGAAAGACAATTTGTCTGGTTTCTTAGAACAGCAATAGTGACCACTTAAAGTTATTCAGATTGCTCATCTTCAATTTGGAGAACCTATGGCCATAGCACTTTGAATTCAGTATGGATGACATCAAATATTTTATTGAGAATAACTGGTTAATAACAGTATAAAGAATTAATCCCATATTTTATGACAGACCAGATATTCAACATCATACTGAGGTGAGGCTGAGGCAGGAAGATTGGTGCATGTTTAAGGCCAGCCTGGCAACATAGGGAGTTCAAACCTAATCTGGACTAGATAGCCATATCCTGTCTCAAAAATGCATTTAAAAGGCTAAAAGGAGAGCATGCTGATTTCTGCCATTCTCCCCACCAAATTATACTCACCTAATAGTCAGGTACATCAAGTAGCCCTACAGGGTCTGGGGATTTAGCTCAGGGGCACAGCGCCTGCCTGGCAAGCATGAGGTCATGAGTTCAATTCCCCATACCAGAGGAAAAAAATAAGTAAATAAAAGCTCCTACAGATTTATGGATCTTGTGGTAGTATGAAATAGGGCAGAGCTAGTTCATACTACTGTTTGATTGTAAAATGAGCAAAGTGCTTTCAAAGTTTCCTCCCTCCCCTTCACAGGAAGCCTCAGCAGAGAAATGTGAAGAACTGGCCTTAAGGCCTCAGATCAAGAAGCTTAGGAAGGACAGTGCGTAGCACAGGATTATAAGAATGCATGGAAGACCACTGGTGCAGGGCAGCCTGAGCTCTTGACTGCAGCTTCTAGGCACCGAGTCTGGCATAGAGGAGGGCAGCTTCTATGATGAAGACTGCCAGGATATGAGTTTTCCCAGTTCTGAACATTAAACACAGGGTCTTGTATGTGAGAGCAAACAGCACACCACTAAGCCACATCCCCAGCCTTAAACTGATGCCCTTAATTAAATGAGCTTTTGTTTTCTTGTTTCATTTTGTCTCTTGAAGAGGTCTCACATATCCAAGCTGGCCTCAAAGTCAAAATTATCCTGCCTCAGTATCCCAACTAGCTGAGATGATAAACATGTGCCCCCATACCCAGATAAGGATTTAAAATTGTCTCTGGTCAGTCGTGAAAAATTATACACAGTTTTTTTAAACAGAAGCTACACTCCTTAGAATAGTAACTATTGTTTTCCTGGCTGAGAAAGGATATTAAATGTCTTGTTAAACTAAAAGTTATTTGAATTATTATTGCATTGTTAAAACAAGACGGGTCATTTTCAAGCCCTATGCAAGTCTAGAGACAGTCATAAATCATTAGCTTGTTATGATTAATGTTGTGAAAATGGAAATATATATATATATATATCATAGTATTTTATAGCTACAAAGACATTAATATAACTTGTTGTCTATTTTTAAGTTATATCAGCCTTTGCCCACAATAAATCCCATTCTAGTTATTTGATACAATAGACTATAGTCTATTTGATACAATAAACTATATCTATGAAAAAAACTCTACTTTTCCCTGAAGTCTACTAGAAAATTGTGTACAATTCTGTGCTCCTTGTGAACCAGAATAATTCTGAAATGCTTTATGTAGCCTCAGCATTCCCCCACATCCTGAGGGATTGGCAGCACCTTCCAGTATCTGAGTAGAAGTAAATGAAATCCCCTTTCCAGAAAACAGCAGTATGCAGAGTTATGCTGACCTTATTCCGTAAGTTATTTCCCAAAGAGAGATGCCAAGCACTCCTAGCCAGATGGTTTTAGCCTGATCCTTTTTTTTTTTTTTTTTTGGTTTTTCTCTGGAACCGGGAATCAAATTCACAACCTTGCACTTGCCAGGCAGGCGCTGTGCAGCTGAGCTAAATCCCCAGCCTAACCTGATCCTTTCTTGGGTTTCCACACTGCATTCTCCCAAAGCAGGGCCCATAACAATACCTCACGCAGGTCTGTTCATGGATCTGCACTGGGAAGGCCCAAAGGTCAGTGGTGGAATCTACAAAGTCTGTGCCAGCAGGAAGAAGGACCTATGCTAGCAGGCTGAGGGATCTGCACTGGGGCCAAGAAGTAATGCTCAGGAGAACCAGAGCTCCCCCAAAGGGTACCACAGCCATCCTCAGCAACAGTGAGGTCCCGAGCTCCTCCGATGATCAAGATGGCCAAGTTCCCATCAGGGATGCCAACCCAGAAAGCTTTTCCAGGAGGCTGGCAGTGCACCATGTTCCCCACTGGAGCCAGGAAGCTATGCTCAAAGTGAGGACCAGAGCACCCCCAAAGTGAACCAAAGCCACTCTCAGTGCCAGCAAGGTCCCAACTCCTCAGAGTATGAAAACTGCCAAGTTCACCAGGAAAGCCAGCATGACGAGTGCCTCAAAAACAACCAATAGCTCCCCACAGCTTCTACCAGCTCCCAACATCCTCCTTCTTCTTCTCCAGGTCTGCCTCTTATGCTGCTGGCAACAGTCCTCAGGTGGGCCTCCCACACCAAGCACCACACTTACTCAGTTCAGTTGGGGGTTATAAGTTGACCACTGGTTACCAATCTAATACAGAGCTTAACAGAAAGATTTAGCAAAATGGAAAGGAAAAATTTTTGATAGTAAGGGGCCAAACATGTTCACTGGAGGAAAGATAACCTCTTTAATAAATGGTTCTGGAAAAACTGGATTTCCACATTCCAAAGACTCAAACTAGATCCATATCTATCACCATGCACTAGATTAAAGTCAGATGGATCAAGGATTTAAATATTAAAAGAGAAATACTAAATCCACTAGAAGAGAAAGTATGTAGAAATCTTGAAGACATATGTATAAGTGAGTTCAAGAACAAAACCCAGGCTGTGCAGGACATATTTCAAAGAATCAGCAACTGGATTCTCATCTTATTAAAACATTTTTGCACAGCCAAAGAAATCACCGAGTGAAAAGACAACCCAGAGAGTGAGAAAAACATTTAGCCAATTGTCCCTCAGACAAAGGACTTATACTTAGAACATATAAATAATTGAAAAAATTAAACTCCCTAAATTGAAAGACCCAATCAAAAAGGGCATCTGAGATGAATATGCACTTCTCAGATGAAAAAATACAAATGACAGATAAATACATGTTCATTCAAGAGATACAATTTAAAACAACACTGAAATTACATCTCACTCAGAAAGAATGCTGATTCTCAAGAAATCAACCAATAACAAATGCTGATGGGAGTGTAGACTGAAGAAAGCACTGTGGAAATCAGTGTGGAGATTCCTCAGAAAACGATTTGAGGTCTCATTTCTAGCTATTTTCCTTCTGGGTACTTTCCTAGAAGAATTAGAAATCTCATATCACTACAATATATGTGCACCCATGTTTAGAGCAGCATGCTTTGTAATAGCTAAATCTTTGAAACAACCTAAATGCCCATCAACTGAGGGATGGATTTTAAAAATTGTGGTATTTTTCTACAAAAATGTTTTTAAAAAGGTTAACTTCAAACTTTTGTAAGTAAATGGATGTAACTTGAGACCAATTTGTAAGGGAAATAAATCAGACTCACAAGTGTAAGCATCAGCTCCCCTGTGTGAGAATTTGAAAGAGTAAAAAAGGTTCAAAATGTTCAATAGGTATTGTGAAATGGGAAGAAATCATTGAAAAGGGAAAAGGAGCTAGGATGGGTGAAAGGGGAAAGAACAGTAGGGAAAAGGGAAAAAATGCAACTCAATTATACTATTAAGGTCCCTTAGATCATTAAAAAGGAAGGTTTGTGTTAATAGCAATTGTAAAAATTATTATGCCCATATTTTATACCCTGAGCAACTACTTTAAAGATAGCAATAATAGGTAATACATGCAATGTAAAATTAAAAATTAAAAGTATATTTTGATAGGCAATGCAACAAATATAAGCATAAATTGAAGGACAAAAATTATGCCCCACAAAGTTAAAAAAGCAATCATAATTAGAGGATATGGAAATCTTGAAGGAATCAGGGATGTAGTAAAGTGAAGTCTAGGCTACAGTGTGGTACATTAGATAGGGATACAGTCATAAGGTATCAGGAAATAGCAAAATGCATGATTATCAAGAAAGACATACTCTTCATTCATATCTTACAAAAAATCAATTCAGGCACACATGGCCTTGTTTCGTATTATACATGCTACGCACAGGACTACAAGTGAGTGAAATCTGAATACTTTTTACCTGTATGAGAATCTGTTAATCCACTGTTGTAAAATAAGTTCCCGATTTAAAAACAAATTCTGTTCCAGAAGAACTTTCATAAATCGGATTCATTCATAATCCACCCAAGTGAGTCTTAGACACAGCACACCTGTGAGAATTTGTTCATTCAAGAGATACAATTTAAAACAACACTGAAATTACATCTCACTCAGAAAGAATGCTGATTCTCAAGAAATCAACCAATAACAAATGCTGAATGTTCTCAAGTAGGAGATTTACTGTATATATCTGGATCTGTGATTCCAGACCTATCTCATTTGAAGCTCTGGCTCTTTCCTGTGAATGTTGACAGATATTTACCACAGAAGTGAACTGACAATCTTAACTAATACATAGAAAATCTCCTCCATAAGAAATCAGACTGTGCAACCTGAGCACTGCATGTGCTTACAGATCCATACTACTTTGAAATATAGAAAACTCATCTGAAAATGTAATGTAAAGGGGTCCCAAATAGTAATACTCAAAGAAACCTGATAGATACAGATGTAAAACTCCCTGAGAATGTCTCTACACCTGACAAATTTCTCTAAAGAAAACTTCTGCTTTAAATATTCTAAAGAGACAAAGCTCATGTGGAAACAAATTGTCCAAATAAAGGATCAACAAGTCACATCAAAGGGCACATATTTTGCCCTGGGGATTACATTACCAAAAATGCAGAGATTTCCAAGAAAGGGACATTTAAGTGGACAGAAAGAAAAATAAAGGAAAGAAATCTAACTTCACGATCACATAAGTATTAATCAAGGTAGCCAGATTAGAAAGAGAACCAATTAGAAACTTTAGAAATAATATGAAAGATTCAGTATGAGACTAAACAAAGTGAATAACATAATGAGATGGAAAATACTATTGAAATATAAAGACATGGGAAATATGAAATAGAAGTTGAAAAGAGAGGAGGCATAAAACACTAACCAAATCACCATAAATAAGTGTTAGAATAAAGAGCAAACAAGAATGGGGAAATATTTAAAGAAATAGCATGGGATGGGCTGGGGATATACCTCAATGGAATAAGCGCCTGCCTGGCAAAGCACAAGGTCGTGAGTTTGATCCCCGGTACAGAAAAAAAAAACAAAAAAGAAAAAGAAAAAGAAAAAGAAATAGCATGGGATTCTTTAAAGAAAATGATAGAATCTCAGCTTTAGTAAAAGCACAATATGTATGTTACCAAAGAAATGGTTTGATACTTTCTAGTGAAATTAACCACCTTAATAATAATGGAAAAGGTTAGAACATTCCAGAGGAAATAGGCATATTATCCACAAAAAGTTAATAAAGGAAGAACCTCTTTAAAAGTAAATGATAGATCATTGAAGGTAGCAAATGATACTTTGAAAGGGTTCAACTAAATAAGTATAAGCTGTCAGTTATATGCAACAAAATTTTTCAAGAGTAAACATAAAATAATTTTTGAGGCAATAAAAACATAAATTTTACAAGTGGCACAGCTATGTGAAAATAAACAGATGCACCTAAACCCATGTGGTTCCTTAGTAAACAAAAACAACAACAAAAAAGAGTGAACCATGTAATTTTTAAAATATTTTAAATTTGGTAAACTTAAGAAAGGATAAATTATACAATGGAAAATCCAATAAGTCTTCAAAATAATTCAGAAATGTTTCTGATCATCTCTGAATAGTGGAGAATAAATAAATCTGGATAGAAACAATTGACCTCACTATAAGAAAGGCAATGACCAGGTAGTGTCTTGTTGCTGATACCAGCAAGAACAATGTTCCCTTACATTGCTTGGTTGGACATTTTCAGTACAGCCGAAGTAGTGCCAAATTTTCTATCTCATGGCTTCTCATGGACTATAGGACACTAAAGCTTCTTTCACTTTTTTGTTATCTTAGAACGTAAGGATTATATTCTTAAATTTTTGAGCCATGTTGTGAGGTATGCTCAATGTTGGACAGCACTACAGTAAAATTTAAAAGTTTAAAAGATTTTCTTTTATCTGCTGTGAATAATCTCCTGAAGAAGAGAATTATACTGAACAGTTGATCACGTGAGAAAAAAGACTAAAAAATGGAAATATTTCTCCAGACCATTATTACACCAGGCATTATATGTGATGTATCAAAAAACCATTGAAAGTAGGATGGACTATAGGGAAAAATTGTTTAGGGAAGGCAAGGATAGTACTTTCACAATATTTAGTTAGTCACTAGTATATTTTAAAAATCAAAGACAAAAGTGCATCTATTTCAGGATGTACTTACATGCGTCAACATTCATTTTCTGCCAAAAAGTCTTCCTAGAAAGCTGTTGGAGCAATCCAACTTTATAAGAGCTGCCAGTTATTTATAAAACATGGCTTAAATTTAATGAGTTTCTTTGATTGTACAAAATTGAACCCAGGTTGCTAAATGTTTTCTGTGCTATATTCCATATTTGATAAAAAGGGATTGCACCCACTTTTCATTTATTGTTTTGCATCTACAAAATTCTGACTTTCTATCAAACTGAACATTTGGGTGCTGTGTCTGAATATCTGAATATACAGCAACCAAAGAAGACAGCAAACCCATTCATTTTGTGATGCAGCTAAAATGTTCTAGACAAAAACCACCTAGATGCACATGCAAATATGGTGAACAATTTTTCTCTCTCCCATGACATTTTCAAGAAAACAATTTGTTTCTAGAGGCAGTAATCTCTCTTGAGACTGCAGAATGAATTTACAGCTTATGTTTTCCTCACTGTTTTTTGGAAATCCTATTTGGAATCTTCAAAGATCCTTCTTTTCATAGATAATTAGTAACATTAGAAGATCACACAGAGCGATTTTGTATCAGCAGAAAAAAAAATCTCCATTAATAAAAGATTTTGGAGACTTCTGAAATGAAATGAGTTTTGTTATGTCATATTTTTAATGACATATTTTAACATTTAACATTTGTAAGATCATATTTACAACAGCATTTTCGATCCTTTGGCAATAAAACCAGTACTAACCAGCTTAGTTTCGAAATGTTACACTGAAAAAGATGTAAGAAAATGATACAAGCAGCTTCTGTGTCCATGTCAATATAAACTATAGAAATCAAAATATTATATTCTTTTAGATTTCAGGTAGAATCTTTTTAGCTTTTATTTACTTTTAATTTTTATTAAATATGAAGAAAACTTTAAAGGAAACCTATGTTTAATCTAATGGAAAATTTCTCTTGCTGTTTTCCAGTTCAACATGAAAGAGTCAGTACGTTCTCCTCCTCTTGTTCTTTTATTATAATCTAGAATTTGAGATTTTAAATTCACATTACTAAAATATTTATTATGAGTTTTCTATCTTTATTTTAATGATTAGTTTTTTGAAATTGTGTTTTCTAACAGCAGGGAGATACCTTGGGAGTAATTTTGTATTTTGGGCTTCCGCTGCTTATATTTAGCCATATTGCATACATTCTCCTTATGAAACCGTTTTTGAGCAGCATCAGGTTTGCAGTAAATTCCAGAGGAAGGAGCAGGACTGCCCCACAAACGCTTGGCTGTCACACGTGATCAACTTCCCCATCACCGAGCTCCTTCAGCACAGCAGTCCATTTGCTACAACCGAGAAACCCACACAATCAGTCCTCATCACCCATCACCCACAGATTATATGAGGTCTCCTTATGAGTGTTTTATATTTCATGAATTTAAACCAGTATATAAACACTTGTATCCACAAATATAGTACCCTACAGAGCACTGTCAGCACCCTAAGAATCCTCTTTGCTGTCTACCCACGCTCATACAATACCTGATTAATCACTGATCATTTTTATTGTCTTCATAATTTTCTCTTTTCCAGAATATCATAATACAAGAATCACACAGTACCTAGTGCCTCAGATTGGCTTATTTTACTTAGTAATACCTATTTAGGTTTTTTCCATATTTTCTTATGGCTTAATAGTTCATCTCCTTTTAGCACTAAATAATATTTCATTGTCAGGATATATCTGAGTTTATTTATTCATTCACCTATTGAAAAACATCTTACAAGCTTGGAAACCACGAAGCAAATTGCTGCAAATGTTCCTCTGAAGGTTTTGGTATGGACTAAATGCCTCCTTTGAGTATATGCCAAATAGTACAATTACAAGGTCCTTCAGTAAAAATATGTTTACTTTTGTAAGGAACTGCCAACCTGTCTTGCAAAGTGGCTATGCAATTTGCAGTCCCAACAGCAGTCAATGAATGTTCCTATTGCTCCACGTCCTCTTGAGCGCTTACTCTTTTCCGCATTCTGTATTATAGCAATCTAATAGATTCCTAGTGATACCTCATTGCTGTTTTAATGTGCATTTCCCTAATGACATATGAAGTGGAGCATTTTTTCTTATACTCATTTACTTACATACCTGTTGTGGAATGAATATCTATCTGTGTCCCTCCCTCAACATCATACGATGAAATGTAAACCTCTGGAGTGTAGCACTAAGGAGTGAGGCATCTGACAAGTGATCTCATTCTGAGGATGGAGCCCTTGTGAATGAGGTTAATACCATTAGGGAAGAGGCCCCTGAGAGCTCCTGGACCACTTCTGCCATGGAAAATTACAGCCACAACACGGCATCTGTGAAACAGGAACTGGGCCCTCACCAGAGACCACATCAGCTGGCAGCCTTGATCATGGATTCTCACCCTTCAAAAAGAAGACACAAATTTCTGTTGTTTATAAAATATCTGTTATAAGGTATTCTCTTATAACACGCTCAACTGAAGAGGACATTGTTAAGGTTTTGTTTGGACTTATTCTTTACATAGAATATATATGAATGTTTTTGTGGGGGCCTGGATACACCTCAGCAGCACCAGCGCCTGCTAGCAAGCAAGGTCCTGCGTTCTATCCCCAGTACCAAAAAAAAAAAAAAAAAAAAAAAGCCCATGAATAATTTGGGGATTTTTATGTGTGATGACAGATAGATTATTTTAAATTTATTGTTTATCAGTACATTTTAGGTATATATAGAGAGAGTGAATTTGTATCTATATATGATATATCTTGATTCTTCTTTGTTTACATTCTCCTCCTCTCTCATCAACCCCTCCTCTAATCCCTATTCACAAATCTTTGTTTCCATTTTTGCCTTCTTTCTTCATTTGTTCCTATTCCCTTCCATCTTTCATCCCACCCCCTCCCTAGGTCCCTTTCCCATTTGGAAATTCTCTTTCTATTTCACAATATGTAGTATACATTTTGGTTAGAAACACTAAGTCTACTGGAAGAGAGAACATGTAGAACTCTCAAAGACTTAGGTATAGCCAAAGATTTTGTGAACAAAACTCTGATTACATGAGCAGTATTACAAAGAATAAACATCTAGGGTCTCATCTTGCTAAAAAGCTTTTGAACTGCAAAAAGAAATCACCAGCAGAGTGAAGAGACATGCCACAGAGTGGGAAATAATTTTTTCTAGCTCTGCCTTAGACAAAGGGCTAAAATCTAGAATATATAAGTAACTCAAAAAACCATACCCCCCTAATTTAAAGACCCAATAAAAAATCAGCCTCTGAGATAAATACACATTTCTCAGATGAAGAAATACAAATGGCAAATAAATATTTGAAAAAATGTTCAGCATCACTTCATTTGAGAGATGCAAATTAAAACAGCACTGAGATTATAACTCACTCCAGAAAGAATGGCTATTATCAACAAATCAACCAATAACAAATGCTGGTGTGACTGGAGAAAAAGGAACATTTCTTCACTGTTGGTGGGAGTGTAGACCACTGTCAAAATCAGTGTGCAGATTCCTCAGAAAACTAGGACTAGAGGTTCCATTTCACCCAGCTATTCCTCTTCTTGGTATCTTCTTCAAAGAATTAAGAGCATCATACCACAAGGATATATACATACTCATATTTGTAGCAGCATAGTTTGTAATAGCTAAATGTTGGAAAAATCTGTAATACCTATCAACTAATGAATGGATAAAGAAGGTGTGGGGTTTTTATATCTGGTAATCTGAACAACTAATTTGAAGACAGTATTATGCAATATAACAACCATTAGCAAATTCCTACCATCTTATTTAGTAAAGCCCTGTATCATTTCTTGTGTTTTTTTAAATTAGTTTTTATTCTCTTTAATGGTTTGATCAATCTTGCATTCTTACATCTGGTAATCTGAGCAACTTCACTGAAGATAACATTGTATAATTTAACAAGCACTGTTATTTCTTATCATTTTGTTTTGAAACCCTGTATCATTTTTGTTTTTGCTTTGTTTTGCTTTTGTCTATGTTGATATGATTTTGTTATATTTTAATTCTCTTTAAAATAATACAGTCAAGTACTATACAGCCATAAAGAAGGACAAACTTGAGACATTTCTCAGTAAATGGATGCACTTGCAATCATACCCTTAAGTGAAATAAATCAGACACACATGTGTAAATATGACATTATTTCTCTGGTGTGAATGATTTGGTTTTAAAAGGCCCCTGGAAGTGTGAGAGTATTTTTGATTTCACATCAGTAATAGTGCATCTGGTATGTTCAGCATATTTTTATATTTAGCAAGATTTTTTCCTTACTAGTCTCACATCCTAACCTCATTTTTCTCATTAGCTACATTTGGGCTGCCACAATATATATGTAAATTTTATTCATTCTTTTTGAATACTTAACCTAGAGTTTTTTCTGGAACATGTTTCTTACTCTTTATGTGACATTTGTTCTTACACAATTTCCTTTCTTGAACTATAGTCGGGGATTCGAAGATTATTTTTATCTTTGGTAAATCTACCTGTGTGTAGCAATTCCTTTATTTACCCAGTGTTTCTAAATAACACAAAATGAATTTGGTGAAATATGACCATATGAAATAATATATGAAATAGTAACCATAGGATGACTTTGTACAGTCTATGTATGAATATAAAATATTAAGAAGAAAACAGCATTAAAGAGAAGTAGTTCTTCAATTCAAACCTTTTATATCGATTGTACAGTGATTATAAAGTAAATGGTAAATTGGAATCTGAGTTCAGAAATGTGTATTATTTTTATTCTCAAACACTTTCTCATTTTTCCTAACACTGTGAATCCTGCTTTATCCATATGCAGGATCCTTGAAGTCTCACTTTTTTTTTTTTTGGTTTTTCTCCGGTACCAGGAACCGAACTCACGACCTTGTGCTTGCCAGGCAGGGGCTTTTGCCGCTGAGCTAAATCCCCAGCCCCTAAAGTCTCACATGTTAAAGGCCTCACCTGAGTATTTCACAGAGAAATTATAGATCTCTTTGTAACAGAGTTCTGATGACAGCTAACATATTATTTTAAAAAGATAAACATTCTGTAGAAAATACCTTTTAAAATTACACTAGAGAATCATAAAACTGATATTTTAAAAATAATAATTGTAATAGAGACAATCAAAAGGACTTTGAGGAATTGCTTTAGTACAAAGTATATGAAGAAATTAGTGAAGATGTTTCCAACTGATAGATTATAGACAGTAAGCAAAACTCATATCCTGATATCTATCCATTTTCTCAAACTAAAAATGTCCTAAAACACTGGTTTGATTAGAGGACAACATGAAATTAATGATGTCTATCAATAGGAATAAATCTCAAAGTCTGAATGATTCTCATTTATGATTCCAAACAAACACTTTCTTACATTAAGACCACTAATATTAGTCTTTGAAAAATCATAGAAATGGCATGTAATTTATGTATCATTTTTTGGGGGGAGGGGGTTCTGGTACCGGGAACCGAACTCACGATCTTGTGCTATGTATCACTTTAAAGACTTTAGAAAAGACAAATTGACTACATAACTGTAAGCTGTATGTAACTGCTGTAGGAAGTTTAAGATAGATTACTGTGGATTGTTTACATGCCCTCCAATATTCTAGAAATTAAAGATTTGGTCCCCAGAGAGGTGCATTTAGGAGGGAATGTAGTCCTTAGGAAACAGGGCTCCTGGAAGATTCTGAGGTTACTGGGGGATGTTTTCAATAGCATAATAAAAATTTAAGCATCAACTTTTAATTTTGAAGAAAATTTATGAAATCAAATATTAATGCAATAAAAGTATTCAGCATTGTAATTTCAACTCTTCCTTAACCTTACCTCTTACAGTCACACACAGTTCTAGCTTACAATTTTCATTTTCAGTCGTGTTTCTCATTCCGCTGAAGACTGACAAAAAATTAAATCAATAACATTATATCACAAGATTATAGCATATTGCTTAAAATTTTATTATAATTGAGTCATTTTAGGAAATTTCCATTGTGTAAAGCTGACCATGCATTGAATGCTTTGTAAGTTACAGGCATTGTAAAAATGTTACATATATTTAACTCATTTAATCTTTAAAACTAAACCTCCAAATGGATAATAGTTATGTATTAGAGAGGAGTCTATAAGATGAGAAACATCAGAATATTTAAGTTAATTTTATAATATACAGTACTTTGTTTCAGAATGCCATACATTTTACATTTAATTACTATTGATAATTTTTACAATTCTCTGGAATGATTTTGGGATGCAATTATTATAAATTTTTGGTTTCAAATGTAATATTTAAATAATTACATCCAGAAATATCAATCAACAAAATGGTAAAACAAATTATACCACATTATTGCACTAGAATCATAGTAAGAAATAAAAACCCACAACTTAAATACATTATGGTAGATTAATTTCACTGACATTATGCAAAGGTGAATAAGCCAAATAGAAAAAGTGACCAAATTGTATGTTTTTATGAATAACGAAATTCAAAATCAGCAAAAGTCATCTAAAATTTTAAAAAATCAGAACAGGGATTGTCTTTGGAAGCATGGAAGAGTAGTAGAAGTTAACAGAATGTAAAAATGGGAAAATCCTGCTTAGCAGATAATATTTTATGTCACACTGACTGAATGGTTATCTGGGTGTATAAAATTATCAAAACTGTAAGGCTAATTTTTCTGTATTACAATGTGTTATATTTCAGTTGAGAATAACTATAAGTAGAATGATTAAAGCAGTACTGTTGTGAGGATAAAGGAAGGAGGTTTAGCCAACACGTGATCACAGAATGTTGAAGTTGTGTGATGGATACAAGGAGTTTCATTTTCTTGTACTGTTTTATTTATATACAGACAATTTTCATAATAGAGTATTTTAGAATGCCACATAAAGTGTTTTCCCCTGAGACATTAAGCCATTAGCATGAAAATATTCCTACAATAAAAATAAAGTTTCATAAAATAATGAGTCTGAAGTGTCCAATTATTATAGGAAATCCAAAGAGGAAATTTAAATGTAATATCACACTAGCTCTAGACAGTACGTTACAAAGGGACAGAGAGTCCCTTTGTAAGGGGAGAGTTGTTTTCCTTGATTGTAAATTTCCAATAAGCAGAGATTTTTTTCTTTTCTGTACTGAATCCTCCCTATTTTGAGTTGAGAAATAGAGAACAATTCCAGCTTAATTTAAAACTTTTGGACTTTTACATAATAGTAATTTCCTGTGCACATGAAATTCATAGTATAATGTTTTTTCAAGATGATCCCATCAAATCTCATATCACAATAAAGTTATTCCCATGGTGGGTACACGGCCTTAATAAGAATTGTGTTATAAAAGCACAGTCTGGATTGTGTAAACTGTATGTGAATATTGATTTTAATATTAAACCATTGTGTTGCTTGATAATGCCTCAAAAATGCAATTTGCAATGTATTCATATAAAGGAGAAAATGACATATGAGGTCATTTTTATTGTTCATTCATGGTTCATATCAGTTTAAAGCTATGAAAGCTATATTTTCTCCACTAAAAAAACTTATCTCACTCTAACATTGCATTTCAGGGCACTAATCAATGTAACAGAAATGCCATTGTATTCTAACACATTTTAGAAAACGAAGTGCACTCATTATTTGGTTCTAGCTCCAAATACTGATGGATTTTCATGCAGTGTACTATAATATACTCAAAAGCATAGGAGAGAGTGGTATATTTACTAAGGAGTTTTGTATTGAATATTTTAACTATTTTCTTGGTCCATTATTCGTGCAGACTGAAGAGAATTTCACAGTATCACCAACACCCAATTTTAGACTATCCTATATTCCACACAGAGTTCTACAAATATTTACTGGTTAAAAAAAATACATCAATATTTTAGGCTTTTAAAACCAAAGAATTTCTATCATGTTTACTCAAGTGAGTCATAACCAATTGAGATATAAACAAAGAAGCTAGACTGTGTTCCAGTAAATGATTATGTTTTTACAAACCAACCTGAAGGATATAGTTTGCTAACCTCTGCTCTAGACCAGCACTTCTTAAACTTCAGTATTCGTAAGAGTTTCCTGTGTAGATATTTGGTACAGGCCAACTATTTTAGTGTACTGAACATTTGATCGAACATGTTTATTGAACCATCTGTCTTAATGGGTCTTCTCTTAATCTAGGATTTAGCCTAAGCATTGCTTTTTACTTTTCTAGTTAACCTTGAGTAAACTAATTTAAAACAATTATACTTCTTCAAAATGGTTTCAACTATAAAGTTGATAATTGAAAATAATTTGAACTACTAAAAATGTAAAAAGAAATTATACAAAGAAACTAAAGTTATGATGCATTACTTTCAAATTAAAAACATTTTCTCCTTACAGTAAAATTTGAAATGATCTAAGTAACTTAACTAAAAATATTTTAAAGTTAACATATAAAATTTACAAGCTGGTGTTTCAGTGTGAATTAACAATATAAATGTAAATTGTGCTAGACTTTCTTAGTTCTGTTTTAAAATAAACTTAAACACATATCATTATTAATGTCAAAATCACTCCTTTTTGTAGAAAAGACATTGAAAATATGAAATACATGCACTGAGTTCCCTTTGTCTAAAATCATCTATCCTCAGTAGAAAGATAATATAATTCAGTTTAGACAACTACTGAAGATTTCAAAGCTGCAAACAGTGTCACACCACCTCTAATCTCAGCACTGAGAAGGCTGAGGCAGGAGGACTGCCATGAGTTTGAGGTTAGCTTCGGTTACATAGTGAGTTCAAAGTCGGAATAAGCTGCATTGTGAGACCCTGTTTCAAAATAAACAAACAAAAGAAAAACAATAACAAAACAAAGGTACTGAAATCTATAAAAAGATTTGGTATAATGTATTTGGCATAAACATAACCTAAGAATTTAAGTGAATATTCTGCCACTATCATAATATATCCATCTACTCTATACTCCCTTCCAAGGGCATGCTTTATTTAATTTTTAAGTTAAAACTTTGCTTATTTTATTTTAGGATCTTGGTGAAACATAGATGTTTTTTAAGTTGTTAAGTCTATTCAACATTCGGTTTCACTATAAAATATTTTTACTTTCTTTGGACATTTATCAAAGATTTATCAAAGAAGACCTAAATTTTTATAATATACCATTATTCTGAGATATCATTTCAGTACAGATAGTCTTTTCCTTAGTATGAAAATTATGCCTGGCATTGTAAATGCTTCAGCAGATTGATGTGAAAGATGAGGATCATATTTAAAATAAACTGATATTTACTTATGAGTCATTTTGTTTAAAGTACTTCTCCTCCATGAGGCTGGGGATTTAGCTCAGCGGTAAAGCACTTGCCTGGCAAGTGTAAAGTCATGAGTTCGGTTCCCGGTACCAGAGAAAAACCAAAAAGAAAAATAAAATAAAATAAAATACTTCTCCTCATTTCACCATGACCTTTCCAATATATTCTTAGACAAGGATTTTGACTTTTGTAGAACAGTGCAAAGTGTGTGTTTTTTGTTTTTTTTTTTTTTTGGTTTTTCTCCGGTACCGGGAACTGAACTCACGACCTTGCACTTGCCAGGCAGGCGCTTTGCCGCTGAGCTAAATCCCCAGCCCGCAAAGTGTGTTTTATCTTACTATTCTGGTTTGGAAAATAAGTTGAAGTAAATATTTTGTGTAAATTTAGATAAACTGATGCAAAAGAAATTTTACAGAGGCCTGGTATTGCGTTTCCTTGAATATTTGCTGTGTATCTGAGAGAACACATCAGCGTTCATTGTTTCAATTCTTATTCCCTTCACATCTGACTTTATTTCTTTATACCCTTCCAGAATCACAACCCAAGCAATGTGTGAGACTTCTTGATAACCAATTACAGTGTGTACAGTTCCTCTTTTGGACATTTGTTTCTTTTCTAAAACTTCCAGTTCTAGTAGTTACTTCTTTGTAGGATTCCCAGAGTCAAGGCCAGAGCTGATATCTGGTCCTTCAAAGACACTTAGTAAATGTAGATACTACATTTATCATCCAATCTTTTTGCTACTTAAATAATCTTATGAGAACATAATCTTATGAGAACCCTCAATTCTTTCTGTGGTCATAGCCCATATATTGGTCTTCAAATTGCTCTATCAACTTATATCAAGCCAAGTGCTCAGCTGGACATTGAGGCTACCATTATATAAATACTTTATTTTCCCCTGTTCTCCAAATCTAGGCAAGTTCCTCCATCTCTTTATGGCTGCTATCCCCTTCATTTATTCATAATAAAACTCACTCTCTCTCCCTCTCCTTTGATTATCATCTCCCTGACTCTTCAGAGTGCTTAAATTGCTTTAATTTTTACCAAAGTTTTCATATCAGTATCATCTAGATTATACTTCATTGTGGAATCCTTTTTAATATTACTCTGTTGTCTTTCCAAGTGGATGATAAATTACTAGGGAGTGGAGTTTGTACTGCTAATGCCTCTCTGTAGCACTGTTGACCACTGTTCATTATACATGCTAGAGGCTTGACTTTGTGCATTTTTGACAGCAATGAACCAGAGAAAATCAACATGAGGTATGATTGAAGGATCAGTACTGTTTACCTACAGCTCAGAATCAAAGGACTAGCTCTCATTTTTTATGGAACAAGCCTCATAAAATTGTCTTTATTATTGTTGAGATGATTATTAATTGAGCACAAAGACTATTTTTGAGTTGAGTAGAAAGAGAAAACAAAAAGTGTTTTAAGACAAAAATCTAAATATCTTTGAAAAAAATTTATTTTCATCTTAATGCATATAAGATTAACTTAGCCCATCTCCTTATAGAAAAAAACAAATAATTTTTTCATTAGGTTTGAAATTTTGCGATGTGCAGGATTACTTTTATTCCTGACAGGCTGTACCTTAAAAACTGCTGATTTCTCATATCTTTGGCTATAATTCAATTTTTATATCACTGATACATTTTTAAATGCTTTGTTAATATCATTTTATCATGATTTTATTTTTCAAATACATGAGTTATTAATTTCAAAGAGATTAAGCAGCTTTTTATTCTTCAATTTTTTTAATTTAAAGAAAATAAAAGCAATGATATAAAATTTCAAAACAAGATAATCAGAGTGTAACAATCATAAATACATTGTGTATAGTTAACTTCAAAGTAGTTGTTCAGATTGCAAGATACAGGCATGAAAAACTGATCAAACAATATAAGCATAAACCTTTCTTTTCAATGAGCTAATAACTATCTTAACTATCAAAATATAGGTCATATATATCTTATATATATAGTTCATATATATATTTCAACAAATCTAAATCATATATATAGCTTAACTATCATATATATGATCCATATATATATAATATTTAAGCATATATACTAATATACACTATATATTGATTTTAATATCTGATATATATCATATAAAAAATCTCTATATATCATATATGTAATAGATATATCTATAGCATATATCTATATATAATAGTTAAATTTATATATGTATTTATTTTGAAGAATATATATATAACAAATATATATATATATAGTTATAGTTATTTTTGAAAAGCAAAGCAGCACAGAAAAACGATGGAAACCTTGAATGAACAGTATAGGAAAGAATTGGAATGCATGAAACAGATTCAAAGAGACATTCAGGAAATAAAAATTCCATTGAAAGCTGGAAGAATCAATTCAATGAAATAGAGGATAGACTCTCAGACCTTGAAGACAGAATTGCAGCTAGTGATCATGAAAGGAAAGATCTCTTTAAAATAACAAAGGAATAGCAAATAACAACTCAACAGCTGCAAGGTGAGGCAAAGAAAAACAATATATGGCTGACAGTGTCAATGAAAGAGCAGGAGACAACAAGAATGACATAAAAAGGCCATTTGCAGCAGTAATAGCGGCAAAATTCCCAAGCACCGGACAAGAACCTTATATACACTGAGACATATAGAACCCCAATTAGCCATTCCTTTTCCTTTTCTGCTTTTCTCTTTTCCCCATCCCAGTTTTTCTTTCTTTTTCAGCAGTTTCTTCCCATTTCATAATAATGGGGGCTGGGGATTTAGCTCAAGCAGCACAGCACCTGCCTGGCAAGCACAAGGTCGTGAGTTTGATTCCAGGTAACAAAAAAAAAAAAAAAAAAAGAGAAGACAAGAACACCATTTCACAATATTTATTGTACACTTTTGATCTTATTTACTCTTTCAGCTTGTTACAATAGGGAGACAACATGATAATTACACATTCTAGTGTGATTTATTTCCCTTATAAGTCTCATCTCAAATTGCATATATTTACCTATGAAAGTCTCAAGTTTACCCTTCTTTATAGAGAAGAAGCACTACATTGTATAAAAATATCACATTTTTTTATTCAACCCTCTGTGGACAGGCATTTGGTTTGTTTCTAACATCTAGCTATTACAAATCTTTCTGCTATAGACAAGGGTGTACATAAATCACTGCAGTATGAAATTTTTATTTCTTCTGGTAAGATACCCAGAAGGGGATGAACTGGGTTGAATGGGACCTCAAATTCTAGTTTTGGGGGGAATCTCCACAATGAGTTCCAGTGTTTGCACCAGTCTATACTCCCACCAACAGTGGAGAGGGGTTTCTTTTCCACACAACCCCTCTAGAATTTGTTATTGGTAGATTTCTTGATGATGGCCATTCTTTCTCAAGTGGGATGAAATCTCAGGGTTGTTTTAATTTGTATCTCTTGAATGATCAGTGATGTTGAATATTTTCTCATATATTTATTTGCCATTTGTATTTTTTGAATATGCACTGAGAAGTGCATATTCATCTTAGATGCCCATTTTTGGATTGGCTCTTTGAACTCTTGTGTTCTGATTTTTTAAAAAATTGTTTATATGTTCTATGTTGAAGTGTTTTGCTCAAGAGATAGTTAGCTAATTTTTTTCCCAATTTGTGGGTTTTCTTTTTACTCTGCTGGTGATTTCCTTTAATGTGCAAAACCTTTTCAATAGGATGAGATCCCAGTTATTGATTTTTTTGAAGTATTTTCTGTGCAGTTTGGTTTTTGTTCATGAACTGTCTGTGTATCCCTGTGTCTTCAAGTCTTCCAGTAGACTTAATGATTCTGTTTTAATATTTAGATCCTTGATCCATTTTGATTTTACTTTAGCTTATGGTGATAGACATGGGTCCAGTTTTAGTCTGCGGCATGTGGAGAGACAGTATTTCCAGGATCTTTTATTAAAGAGGCTATCTTTTCTACGTTTGGCCCCTTTGTCAAAGGTAAGGTGGCTGAGTGTGTTTGTAGTTGTGTCTGCATCTTTTAATCTGTTCCACTGACCTACAGGTCAGTACCATGAAGATTTTATCACAGTAGGTTGTAGTATAATTTTAAGGCAGAGATTTTGATGCCTTCTCCCTGATGTTGTCCAGAATTGCTTTTGCTGTTGTATGTCTTGTCTGATTCCAAGTGAATTTTAGGAATGTTTCTTCAGTTCTGTGAGATATTCTAGTGGTATTTTGATCAGGATTTCATTAAACCTGTGTAATAATTTTGGGAGTATGGCCATTTTTCACTATGTTGATTTTTCCTATCCATGAGCAAGGGATATCTTTGCATTTTCTGATGTCCTATTCAATCTCCTTTTGCAGAGTACTGTAATTTTCAATATATAGATTTTTTCCTCCTTCATTAGATTGATTTCTAAGTATTTCATTTTTTTGAGTGCTATTATAAAGGTGTGGTTTTCCTAATTTCTCTCTCACTGAATTTGTTTCTTGTGTATAGGAGTGTTACTGCTTCCTGAGTATAGACTTTGTATCCAGCTATGTTACTGAATTTGGTTACTAAATCTAGAAGTCTTTTGGTGAAATTTTTGGAGTCTTCTGTGCAGAGTGTCAGGTCATCTGCAAATAATAAAACTTTTGTTCATGAACTCTTCTTCTTTTCCCATCCTTACTCATTTTATTTCTGATTCTTGTCTAATTGCTCTGGCTAGTGTTTCCAGAATTGTACTGAATATGAGTGGTGACAGTGGACATCATTGCCTTCTTCCTGGTTTTAGAGTAAAAGTTTTCCATTTTTTGTCCATTTAGAATGATATTGGCAGTTGCTTTGTCACAGATGGCTTTTGTCAGGGTGAAGTAAAGACCATATATTCCCATTTTCTTTATTTTTTTTCTGTAGCATTTTTGTCATCAATGAGTGTTGAACTCTTTCTAAAGGTTTTCTACATCTTTTGCAATGATCATGTGATTTCTGTCTTTTGCTCTTTTGATATGGTGTATTACATTCATTGATTTGGGTATGTTGAACCATCACTGCATTCTTCGGATGAATACCATTTGGTCATGGTGTATAATCTTCTTGATGATTTGATGCGTTCTGTTTGCTAGTATCTTCTTGAGGAATTTTACATGTATGTTCATAATGAAGATTGGTCTGTAGTTCTCTTTATTTTTGGTTGGATCTTTTTCTGCTTTATGTCAGCATAATGCTTGCCTCCAGCAATAAGTTAAGGAGTAATCTTCTCTAATTTTTTTGTAGAATTCAGGAGTAAATGCAGGAGGACTTTTCTTTGATGGTAAGATTTAAATTGCATTTTCAGTCTCATTAGCTGAAATTGGGTTACTTAGAATTTTGATATCTTCTTAATTCAACTTTGTATGCACCCTGAAATCTGTTGATTTCTTCTGTGATTTCCATCTTATGAGAGTAAAGATTTTCAAATTAGTTATTTCTGATCTTCTGGGTTTCCACAGGATCTGTGGTGACTTTACCCTATTCATCCTGCAATGCATGAATTTGAGTCTTTTCTTTCCTTTTGTTGATAAAGTTGTGTAATGGTTTATCAATTTTATTTATTCTTTCAAAGAACAAACTCTTTAATTCATTAATTCTTTTTATTGTCATGGTGTATAATTATTTTCTGCTTTTATATTCATAATTTCCTCCCATGAATGCGCTTTGGACTTGACTTTCTAGAAGTTGAGGTGCAGGGTTAGGTTGTTTCTTTGTGCTTGTTCTGTTTTCCTGATGTGAGAATTTATCTCTATAAACTTCCCTCTTAGGACTGCTTTCATTACATCACATTAGTTCCAATATATTCTATATGCATTAGCTATTGTTTAATTTCTTCTTAAATAAGCTATTACATCTGTAACCTGTTTGTTCTTTAGTAGAGTATTTACTTTCTATTTATAGAGTTTTGTGGGGTTTTTAAATGGTTTTTTTATGGTTTCTTTTGCCATTAATTTCCAATTTCATTGCACTATGGTCAGATAATATGCATGGGATAATTTTAATTCCTTTGTATTTACTTAAGCATGTTCTGTGGGCTACTATATGGTGTGTATTAGAGAACATCCCATGTGCAGCTGAGAAGAATGTATACTCTGATGCTGCTGAGTGGAACACACTAAAAACAACTACTAAGTGTGTTTGTTTATGGGTGTCTTGGTTACTTTTTTCTCGCTGCTGGAACAAAATATCTGATGCCCAAAATTAAGGAAGGAAAGGTTTATTTCACTTACAGTTCATGGAAGTTTTAATCCGTACTTGGCAGGATTATAAGGCAGAGTCGCACATGGCAGAGGGCTGCATCTCAGGGCGGCAGCACATAGCTAAGCCGCAAGCACTCACCAGGGTGGAATGGGGGAGGAGTGCCCCCAAGCAGCTCCTTACTCCCCTTACATATGCAAACTATCCACTCCAGGGTGGGTGCAGCTCTCACACCCATATTCAACTCTAATAGCCTGCCCCATATCCGCAGGAGGCTTTGGGGGGGACACACAGACATTAACCATAACAATGGGCTTGGTTCAGTTCTGATATTTCTTTGCTTTTTTTTGACTAGTCTATATATGTGTTTGTGATAGTAGGGTATTCAGGTGCCCTGTGACAATTGTGTTATTGCTTACTTGATTTTTCATGTCTATTATTATTTTTCTTATATATTTGTGTGCTCCCCTCTTTGGTGCACACATACTTATGATTGTTATGTCTTTCTCTTTAAGTTTTCCCCTCACAAATATATAGTGACCCTCTTTATCTCTTTTGATCATTTTTGGTTTGAAGTTCACATTGTCTGCCAACACAATAGCTATCCTTGCTTTTTTCTCAATTCATGTTGCATGGAATATTGTGTTCCATCCTTTGGCTTTTCCTGTGAATTTCTTTTTGTGTTAAGTGTGTTTCTTTTCTTTTTTTATTTAAGTGTTTCTTTTAAATAGCATGTTGGGTGTTGTTTCTTGATCCTTTATGGCAGTCTGTTTCTTTTGATTGGTGAATTGAATCTATTTACATTGATGATTATAACTGATATTTATTGACTTATCTTTGCCATGATATTTTTCGGCTGTTAATTCCCTGTTTTGTTTTGTTTTGTTTTTCCTCTGTTGGATGGCTTCCTCTGCCTGCTGGTTTCTTTCTATTTTTGTTCTAATTGTTGTCATTTTTAATGTTGTATAGAATATCTTTACCATACTCTTTGTAGGATCATTTTGCTGGCCATGAATTTCTTCAGTTGTTCTTTGTCATGAAACTATATTGTTTTTCCACTTATTTTGAAAGATAGCTTTGCAAGGCACATAAATCTAGATCAGAAATTATTTTCTACAGGATTTGGAATACTTCATTCCAAGCTCTTCTTGATTTGATTGTTTGTGTTGAGAAGTCTACCATGATTCTGATAGGCTTTCCTTTATACATGAGCTGTTTCTTTGCTCTAACACCTTCTAATATTCTATTTTTGTGCTAAATTTATTGAGCACTAGTATTTGTCTTAGTGTGATTTTATTTAGATCGTTGCTGTTTTGAGTTCTGTAGGCTTCATTTATTTTTATGTCAAATTATTTATTCATGCTTGGCTTTTCTGCCATTAATTCTGGGAAGAGTCTTTTTTAATGGCATTTGAACTGTCACCACTTCTCTTATTGACCCCAATCAAATGCTATTATTTTTGAATTATCTTGTATGTATTGGATTGATTTTATTTGGTGTCTTGCTATTTTTAAGATATCTTTCTTTTCATGATCACTAGCTGCAATTCTGTCTTCAAGATCTGAAATTCTATTCTTTCCTACCTTCAGAATGTTGTATATACTTTCAGTGGAGATTTTAATCTCTTGTTTTTCAGTTTGAGTCTCTTTCATGGATTCCATTTCTTTGCTATGTTGGATTTTTTTTCTTTCCATCATTTTTCTAAGCTCATCTACTCTTTTATCTATTTCTTCTTTAATATTTTTTATTTTAAGCATCATTACTTTTTGTACATGAGAGATTATTTTCTCTGTAATATTTCCCATTTGTTTTTTCACTTGTATTGCTGTCATTTCAGAAAGTTTCAGTGTTTGTTTTCCAATTTTGTCTACCTCATTGTGTTCCTTGTCCTGGATGTGCTGGAATTCTAGGGTTCTGGGGTTGCATTTTGATTCTGTGTCTTGACATTTTCTGTTGTATCTTTCTCATTTCATTTTGTTTCCTATGTTGATGCTTGTCAATTTATTATAATAGATAACTTTATCACTAGTATAGAGGCTTCCTTAGGAGATATCTCTTCTTCCAGGATGTTCTCCAGATGTAGGTGATTCTTCACAGCTATCCCAAGAACCTACTTGCCCAATTTGAAAAAGATGCAAAATTACTACTCTGCTCAGCACCCAAACTTTTGATACCGGGATGTAGTGATGATTATGACCCCATACAGTCACAGTGTTATCATACAAGGGAGAAAAGTATTATAACATGAATGACATCCTGGCTGAAGTGGTACAGTTAGTAATAACAATAGTTTCAAGTATTTTTTAACCACTGACAATCTATGGTAACCATTAACCTGCTACCTCTGACACAGGAGCAAATTCTAAAGTTATATAACAAAATCAAACAAATACCGTGTGCTTGGGCATGTACTCCTTAGTGGAATTATTATACCATTTTGTAGGAGGAAGAGAAGTTAAGACGGGTAGGGACAAGATAAAGTGATGAATGCAGTCAACCATAGTAGAATCAAGACTAGAGGTCAAAGGATGATCACCCGAGTTTTGGGAAAATAAAGGATAAAGGAGGGAAAGGATGAAATAGAATGAAAAAGATTAACTAGAAAAGAAAGAGACAGTGTTTACTGACCTGAAAGGTTAAATTCAAAAAACAGTTGAGGACAGATAGATAGAGGTTCTGTAGTAGAAAACAAAAAAGAAAGGTAAAGTTAAACAGTGAAAAAAGAAGAGCAAAAGTAATGGAGAATGAGAAGGAAAAGAAAACGAGACCAGAAAAATAGAAGGGGAAAATAGAAGAAGAAGAAGAAGAAGAAGAAGAAGGAGGAGGAGGAGGAGGAGGAGGAGGGGGAGAAAAAGAAGAAACATGAAGAAGGAGGAGGAGGACAAGGAGGAAGAAGGAAACAAACCTAAAACAAAAATAATCACAAAATACAAAACAAGATGAAATCCAAATAGACAGAAAAGGGATAGCCAATCTGACAAACAAGGGAGTGCAACAGTAATAAAATACCTCTGGCTTTTATATTTCTGTGATAGTGCCCATGTCAGATCCCATAAGTGTGCTGTGTACTCCAGCCAAATTCACCATGAGAACTGTGCTGGATATGGAGCAGACCTTAATCTCTTGATGTGGGGACTGGGATTGGCCTTCTTTAGGTGGAGTTCTCCAGAGCACAACTGCTGGCTCTTTGCTGCTGCTTCAGGCTTCCACATTGATATTCTAACTGATTACTCTGCCACCAAAGGCTATGTGTTCCCCAGTACCAGGGGTGCCTGACTTGTGTCTCAATGATCCAGTTTCTCTGCCCACCAAAGGCATGTAAGAAGTTTTATTTTTGCCTCCAAAAATTCATCTTTGCCAGGATTCCCTTGTAATCCTGAGTTCAAAAGTACTTTAAACTGCACCATTGTCAGTTTTCAATCTTTGTCATTTCCCCCTGCATGATTGTGATTATTTTTAGTTAAATTCAAAGACCTTGAATTGTGGGGTATGCAAACATGGATGCTTGTAACTTCGCACATATTTTTCTACCATATTATTTCTTATAATATAAATTATTAAGTTCAGTTTGCTTTATAAACAAAATGAAAGTCCACATTAGAGTCTCTACTAAATAGAAAGTTTATTCTTTAGGTGAATTATATTTAAAATTTTTAGTGTTGTTACAAATGCAGTTTAAAGAAATGAACTTGTGAAATTTGTTCCTGTTTGAAAGTGTAAAATAAAAACCTACTTTTATAAACTTATCATTTGCGATATTACTATCTGATCCCAAAATATTTTCTTTATTCTTAATAAACTTTCACAACTCATTTTGAGATCTCTAAAGTATAGAAATTAGAACACTTCCTGACTTCATTAAAAGGCTTTATTGACAGCATCTATTTTGTGTATGCTTTAAAGTCCATAAACTCTTGTCCATGCATGACAGAAACTACTTACAAAATTTTTCCACTGAAAATTACAAATGAGTGACTCACTTGAGAAATGTACTTTCAAGTGAATAATAACCTAATCAAACATGAAACACAAGGAACATTAATGTGCATTTTCTTTTAAATCTTCAGCAATGCTGGGCTCACACATGATTATTAGTTTAGTAGAGCAACACATACAGTGTATAAATGAACACGAGCTGCAGTTTTTCTCCTTAAGTAGGTGGATAACTTGATATTTGAAGGAAGATAATGAGGTCAGGATCCATAATTTATGAAGAGAGGCTCTGTAAAAATATGTGTATAAGTGTGTGTGTGTGTGTGTGTGTACAAAACAATCTTTTAAGATGTATTTTCATAGAATATTGAATTGTTCAGATTTGGAAGTAATGTAAGGATTATTCATAGTCAAATCATTTCAACATATTTATTGAGCATTTACGCTGAATAAAAAAGCTGATTTATCATATAGTCTATTATTAATCTATAGTATAGTAATAAATATAAATATGGGTAAATAAATGTTATAGTATTCTCTAAGTTTCTATTGAAATGTAACTGGTAGTCAATAAATATAAAAATGTCATGCCTATTCCAGTTCAGTTTGTGCTGAGTTAAGATAAATATGTAAACAGAATGTTAGATGACAAAAAATTCATAAATCAAGAACATATCAAGGATTGACAAGCAGGACTTTTCCAAATTTAACTTAGAATGAGCATATTTAAAACAAAAGCACAGAGATGTAAAACAGAGAACAAAACCTGCAGAGTGGTTATATCACGGTGACTGATAAAAAGTGGAGAGCTGAGCATTTGGACAAATTCTTAAACATCGCATCAGAAATCATTTTATTCTCTATTAACAAACTTAAATTTTCCTCAAAGGAAATGAGAGACAATGAGACATTTTTAACAAGGAAGTGTCATAGAATTATTTGTATGAAATAATTGTCTCATCATATCTTGGTCTTGTCATTAACTGAAAAAGGAGTGCCAACTAGGAGACTCTGATAATCTTCTTTAAATAGCTACAAGGGCACAGATTAACACAGTAGCAATATCCTAAGCACAAACTAAAGCAAGAAAGCATTTAAGGTTTATTGGTCTAAGTGATCTGTTGAGTAAAGAACATAAGAGAATTAAGATTGTAGAATGATTTCAACTTTTGTATTAAACAACTAGATGGGAGAGTTGCCTTATGTTAAACTGAATTAAATTTGACCTACACATGTAGTCTACATATATGTGGGTAACAAAATGTGGCCTCAAATGGTCTCTGTACATACTGAATTTGCCATAGCTTTATATGTAAATAACTTGAAATCCTAACATAGGAATTTATTCTTGTAACCAAGCAACTGAGTCTCAGTCAGTTATAGCAGTTGAACCTTCAGTCAATCCATGGCTGAAAGCTCCCAAATTATCACCATGTGCTGCAGATGCTGTCTGCTGCCAATTCATTTGTTTCTCTGGCTTTAGCTATAACTGCCTATTTGACGGAGTGGGGGCTTTCTGAACCATTTTCTCTCTGGTATTCTCTCTATTGACGACTCTTGTTCTTCATATAAATTTTGTTCAATTTAATACATCTCAGATTTTTTGACACTTTAAGAAATTAAGAGGGAGATTTGGAGGTAATGATGAATTAGGTTTTGGACATGGCTGAAATTTAAATATATGATATATTTAAATAAAGTAATTATTTTGAGTGTGAAGTGAGAGTGGTCAGAGATTCATTACTCACTAAGTATTAGCCAAGACATACTGTTATAACAAAAACCACTCATATATGACTGAAAGAAACAGTCAAATTTGCTTCCCACTTGAACTCAAAGCATTAGTTAGCACAATATTTGTCTTATCTGTGAATTATGTGGCTGCTAAACCTTGAAATCATCTCAATATGGCCAAGCTATTGGGAAAATATAACACAAATAGCATGTTGGAGGATCACTTCCACTCACATTTGTTTAGAACTTAATGATGTGATGGTACCTAACCACAAGAAGGCTGGAAAACAGAGACAAGGTATTTGGTTCATCCCTCAGTAAAGAATGAGATTGTCTGTTTTCTGAACTCTATGTACTTTCAAAATTTACCATCTACTGTTGTCAGAAGATATTAAGTGCATACCATTCTGAAGAAAAAATAAGAATGCTCAGGAACTTTAGTCCCTTAATTAAAATTATTTAAACTAAACTTAAAATTATTTAAACTAAACAAAATTTTAACCTATATTTGTTTATATTTTGGAACCACTCAAATATCTGATTATGAAACCTCCTTAGAAAATTGTATATTCTTAAAGGTACACATATTAACTGATATGCTTTTATAGCCTACCAAGTTTCCAACTAGGCAGTAAGAACAAATATTGGTGACTACCACTTTAGTAAGTGGTTATGGGAAAACTTAATCTACGTACAGAAGAAAGAAACTAGAACCCTATCTCCACTAATAAATACAACTTCAATTCAAAATGAATCAGGGGGCTGGGGATTTAGCTCAGTGGCAAAAGCGCCTGCCTGGCAAGCGCAAGGTCGTGAGTACCGGAGAAAAACCAAAACCAAAAAAAAAAAAAAAAAAAAAGAATCAAACTTTAAACACAAGATTCTATTAGTATGAAACTAAAGAATGAAACAGGAAATTCTTAAAGACATTCATTTGGAAAAGATTTTTTTGGATATGAACCAAAAAGCACAGGTAAAAAAACCAGAAGTTGATAAATAAATGTCTTTTGATTACATCAATCTAAAAAGATTTATACAACAACAGAATGAAAAGAATGAAAAGAAAACCTAGAGAACAGAAGAAAATATGTGCAAACTATTCACCCAACAAAGATTCATTTCCAGAATATATAGGACACTCAAAACACTCAACAGCCAAATAAAATCTAATTTAAAATGCATAATAACCTGAATAGACATTTAAGAGAAAATATACAAACTGCCACAAAAAAAGTATGAAAAAATGCTTAATATCACTACTCATCAGGAAAATGCAAATCAAAACACTGTGGGCTATTATCTCACCACGGTTAGAATGGCTACTATCAGAAAGACCAAAAAAATGCTACTGACAATGGGGAAGAGAGGGTCTCTCATCTATGGCCAATGCAAATCTAAATTGTTATAGGCACTACAGAGAATAGTACAGGGGCTTCTAGTAAAACTAAAAAAAGAACTAACATATGGCCCAGTGATACTCCTACTAGGTGTATGTGTCTAAGAGAATTAAAATCAGTACATCAAAGAGATACCTGCACTCATATGTTCATTGCAGCATTAGCCTCAATAGCTATAAAGTGATGTCAATGGACATGTCCACACACAGATGGATGAGTTTTAAGAGTAGCCGTATATACATGCAGTAGAATTTTGTTCAGCCATGAAATAAATGAAAATCAAGAGATGAGTGGACAAAGAAAATGAGGTATTTATACCCAGTGGAGAACTATTCTGTCATAAATAAAAATAAACTTGAGTCATTTGGAGTAAAATGAATACACCTTTATACCATCATGTTATGCAAAATAAATCAGACACGAAGTTTGAAATATCACATAATTTCTCCTATAAAATAAAAATAGATAATAGAAAATAAAGATATTTTGTAAAAGGAAAGAGGGTGAGGACATGGAGAGGGGAAGACAAAGGGCAAGAGGGAAGGAAAAGTTATGAAAATGGAATTAAGATGACTTATGTTGATGTTCCAACTCCCCATGAGGCATGTAATCATTACATGCTACAAACATGTACCAAAAAAAGAATAAAATCTTGAACAAAACAAGGATCAGGAAAATTTTGTCACTTACAGAGATGCGTAGAGCTGAAAGGCATTATGGTTTGTGATAGACTTTAAACACAGGAACGAGAAAGTTGATCTCCAAGTAAAGAGTATGAGAGCTTGGGGGAAGTGCAGGCGTGGGAAGGATGGACAGAGAGACAGGCACAGGAGTGCAGTGGGAGGGCAGGAATAACTTCTACAGTTCTGTAGAGCAATACGAGACCTGGCTGACAGTGATTAAGTGTTTCAAAACAGAAGAAAGGATGATGAGTGCTGAAGTCCTAAATCAAAGAAATGCTTAGTTTCTGAGGCGACCAATGCACCAGTTAACCTGATATGGCGTTATACATTGTCTACCCCTAATGACAGGGGACCTTTTGCCTGTAAATACATGCAATTGCACAATGTTAATTAAAAGTGGAGTTATTTTGAAAGGAAACTTGTACATAACTTGTCTTTTATTTAAAGACATTATCTATTTTTATGAAAAAAAAGGTAAAATAAAGTTTCATAACAAAATAATAGGAGAAAAACAAAGTTACTTCATTACATGTTGTTATCTTTAAAGTAAGTAATCAGGGTACAAGATCTGGACCTAAAAAGTTCTCTAATCGGCATTACCAAGAGCCTTCCTTTTTAATGAATTAAGAAATACTAACAGTATAACTGACTGGGATTTTTCCCTTTTACCCATTGACCTTTCCCCTTTCACTCACTGCAGTTCCTTTTTCTTTTTGAACAATTTCTTCCCATTCACAGTATTTGTTTTATATTTAAAACTTTATATTCCATTTCAGCTTCTCACATGAGAAAGACAATATGATGTTTACACATGTGAGTCTGATTTATTCCACGTGTGAGTATGGTATCAAGTTGTATTCATTTACCTATAAAAGTCTGAATTTTATCCTTCTTTATGTCTAAGTAATACTCCAGTGTATAGAATACAACATCTTTTTTATCCATTCCTTGGCAGATGGGGCATTTGGGTTGTTTCCAAGATCTAGCTATTACCACCTGTGGTGCTATAAACATGGGTGCACATTTATTCCTGTGGTATGATGTTTTAAATTCCTCCAGGAAGATATCCATGAAGGGGATAACTGGATCAAACTGGACCTCAAATTTAGTTTTTTAGGAATCTCCACAGTGATTTCCACAGTGGCTGCTCCAGTTTACACTCCCACCAACACTGGAGAAGTGTTCCTTTTTTCCGCACAGCCCCCCCCCCACAGCATTTGTTATTGGTTGATTTCTTGACGATAGCCATTCTTTTGGGGTGAGATGGAATCCCAGTGTTGTTTCAATTTGCATCAATCGAATGACCAGTGATGTTGAATATTTTTTATATATTTATTTGCTTTTTATATTTCTTCATCTGAAAAGTGTGCATTCATCTCAGATGCCCATTTTTGATTAGCTCTTTAAATTTTTTTCTATTCTTTATATGTTTTAGATACAAGTCCTTTGTCTGAGGGACAATTGACTAAAACTTTTTCCCACTCTGTGGGTTGTCTTTTAATTTTGTTGGTGATTTCTTTTGATGTGCAAAACCTTTGTAATAAGATGAGATCCCAGATGTTGATTCTTTCAAGTATTTCCCAGGAAGTTTGGGGTTTGTTCATAAACTCTCTGCCTACTCCTATGTCTTTAGGTTTCTATCTATTCAAAAGACATTCTTGACCATGCAACTCCTGATGTACAACTGGCTTGCAGTGTCCCAATAAGAGCTCTAACCAAAGTTCGTATCCTAATGTGTACTTTACTCCATGAGCCCAAAAGTGTTCCAAAGAGCAGAAATGTACTAAAGTATATTTATTCCCCAAAGTTCCAGAATTCTGGCATCAGGTTTTATGGTATTCTGCCTGTTACATACTAAAAATATTAATCTCTTTTATATTATTTTATAATTGGATAAATAGTAGGATCAAATTGAGTACTCATATATAATTATGTATAGTTGCCTTAAATACTTGTATAAAGTAAATCATTATACCATCAAAAGATCTTTCATAATAGCTTTAGTCATTTCCACTTAATAAATTACTTACTGAAAATATTAATTATAAAGAGTTGAAGTAGAGTTTACTACGTGAAATAACAAAGACCCCCCGTAAATGATCAGTCCCTAAAAAATTCTGGTTTGTTCTTAGGTGTCCCATTAGCCAGAGAATTACTTTACTTTGTTTTTGTCTCTCCTTCTCACCTTTTCAATGGCAAGAGGATTTTACTGTGAATGTACCAGCAGAAGTCCTCATTTGATCCATTTAGACTCCCATTCACAAAGACACTGTAGGCTGAGAAGGCAGGAGAATTGAATTTAGGAGTAATATTTTTATATACCATTATTCAATGCCATTATTTTGTTATAAATATGTTATAAATAATTATTTCATATATCAGCTTATAATATCTGTGATGACATTTATGCATTTTAATAGTTTTGTGAAAGGAAGATAGCTTGAGAGGAGAAAAGTAAATTTCCTATCTGACTCTGTTTTTGAACTTGGAAACTTTATATAGTTAACAAAAGTAGAAGAAATTTTACTTGAGAATATCATCACCAACACTATGCAAATATTTATTCTCACTAAGGCACACAAGATTCGAAATTGAAATAGCTTGTGCTTCTCCTCCATTGTCTGAGAAACTGAAAGTTCCTTTTTAGGTGTTTTCCCTGAGTCATACAATGACACACGCTCACGTAAATAGTTAGAACAAAATTCAGTGGACTTGAAGAAAAGGGGTCCACAGAATAAAGCATGTATAATGGACTTGTTAGGGAAAGAGTCACAAATGGAATTTCTCTCTCTCTCTCTCTCTCTCTCTCTCTCTCTCTCTCTCTCTCTCTCTCTCTCCAGGGATATAGATGATAGATGGTAGGATAGGTAAGAAAACAAAAAGGCTCAGCTGTGCCATCAATTATTTGAGTTCTTCCTCTGAATCTCCCTCCTAGTTCAATAAAAATCTGCTCATTTGGATTGATAACAACTTTGAGCTACTTCAAGGACAAATAAAGCAAGTGCAAATTACAAAGGAATCTGGTCTTTCAAAGCACTGTGCCATAGCGTAGGAAACCCAGTGCTTGTACAAAGGATGGAACTGCTTTCCTTTTGGATACCAAAGAGAATGCCAGCTGCATTTTGTACAGAGGAGTGATTACTGAAAGCCTTGGAAACTGGGAAAATGCCAACGTGGCTTGATTTGGGGGTGTTGCCATGAGCGTATGAGCTGCGATGGGGTTCTGATAGAGATGATTATGTATTCTGCAACATTATGTTGATGAAGTCAATTCTAAAAGCATTTGAGAATATCAGCTTTAACAGCATAAACCGTTCCAAAGCTTCCCAAATGAACTGAATTATAACTGGCTGTAAAAGTAAAGATTTTTCCAATTCAGTACTCTTTACATTTAGTTTGTAAAATGAAGCCAAATAATACACTGTACAGATTATTATGGGTTGTGAAGGCCCACAGAAATAGTTATATAAGTTTCTGAGTTCTTTATCACAGTTGGTATTTTGGGTAGTATGTGTTGTGTTAGCATGGCACTTTGTGCGTTCCTCTGTTTGCATTTGTCTGGTATTTCTCTCTAATGTCCTGTATTTACTAGCTCCCTCAAAATCAAATGTGATGTCTAATTGCATTAATTACTTAGGCTGGTTTCCTGTACTATCAATTATCTCTTAGCTTTCTCCCTAGTTATTCAGTGGTTTTTTATACTTGATCTCTAAATTGCCTCCATTTTAAAATTAATTAAATTTCATAAATCATTTCTTCTTCTGATAAAGTGATTGTACGACATTCTTAGAGCCATAACATTTTGCTATTCTATATATAATATATAGTTCATTCTATTGCATCTTAAGAAAGATGTATATGAATGGTGAAAGGATTCAACTCTGAATTAAAAGGAAAACATAGCAGACCAAAGAAACTGAAAATTAAATACTGTTTAGTTAGAACCAGCTTGAGCTTTTCTAGGAATTAAAGAAATTTACTGCAACCAAGCTTTTTTGTGCGTGTGGAAAAAGGTGTACAGTAAATTCGGAAAGTCAAATGCGAGTGAAATTACACAGCGCCTCATAAACCATGGCTATTTGAACTCTTTGCTTGGCGATTGCTCACTGTTTATGTCCTTGAAGAATTTAAAATATTCTCCCCATAATGGACAGGTGTATATGAAGTAGTTATATTTATTGGTTAATGAAAAATTAAATTTTAAATGAATGCATATAGCTTTTGATATAAATATTCTAAAATCATTTCGCAAACATGTCTACACAACTCTCGAATTAGATCTGAGTTGTTTGAAAGCTCAAAGCTTACACCAGTGAAATCAGAGATAGAAAAGTATTGCACATGAAAGGCAGCCAAATACTGCAGCAGAAGCCAGTGCATGTACTATCCTCACATACCCGGAACTGTGGGTGGAATGAATGTAATCACAATTCCAGGGTTGATCTCTCCCTTTTTTATTATAATTGTTCATATTTAATATTGTGCAGGAGTATTGAGAAGTGAACCATCTATAGTACTGCTTTCTTCCGTTATGCTAGAGAAAGCACGTCATTCCTTCCAGGCAAACCTGAAAATTTCATAAAGGTGTACTCTTTCATAAGATCAGTTTCTGTTCTTTTAGAATTAGATTGTGCTCCCTTCATGAGAAGCAAGCATCCTCTCTTCACCATAAGCGTGTTTTCACTTAATTTTTTTTTAAAAGTCATTTCCAAGGCACAACATTCAAAACCATTTGGTTATCATTCTGATTACTCAAAAACACTGCATTTATTTTCTATGGTAAATTCTATTCTTTTCTATTGAGCTTTTTAAAACTTGCATATTGTTTAAATTTATGTGTGTTACATGTTTAATAAGTACGTATTAACATTGTTTAGCAGCTTTTAAAAAGTTATTCTTACTTTACATCCAGATTATATATTCTGAGGAAAGGATACGTAGGTGTTAATTCTGTTGTATATACTCTAGGGATGTCTAGTACAAATTACTACATTCACAATATCAATAGTTTTTATTCTATTCTTTAAGTCACAGAAACAGTCAATTCAGAAAATCATTACAGTTCTTTTACCCTTGATTATCTCCATATTTAAAATTTTCCATCTTTTTAGCTGCTGCATGTTGCAGGAAAAGAAGTCGTGAATGAGGTCAAGTTTCTCCTTTAAGCTACATTCAGCCATAGTGAGTTTATAAAATAAAGTACCCCGAGGAATAGATACATGGTATTTTTAGGATGTCCAAAAACAGTAAAATATCAAATTAATCTCTAGAATTCTACAAAATATTAAATTAATCTCAAGAAATCTACAAAAATATTCTTTAATAAATATACAGACATATATAATAAAAGTATTATTTCATTTAATGAATATACAGACATATATCAGCAATAACTCAGGTTTAATTCAAGATCGCTTGAGTACAGCTGATAATGGCAATAGAGAGTCCAACAAATGTTTTGTTTTTCCAGTGCATATGAAGGCTGTGTTTATGCTGTTAAATCCACAAGGTAAATATATCTCTAAAACCACATAAAGCATTAATGTATTAATTATAATATTTTCCTGCTGAAAAATCCAAACAACCTTCTGAACTGTTGGGAAAAAAGGCACTTTTAGATTTGCTCCACACAACATTGCAATAATCCTTTGGTATATTAAAAAAATACAATATCCACAAAACACAATAAAGCAACTGCAGTAAAACAAGATAGGCCTGTTTATCACTTGCTGTGGACCAGTTGTTGTAGGTACTTTATAAATAATAGCTCCTTTAACTTGAATACATCTTTATTATATAAGTATCACGATTTTAATCATTTTACAGGGAGGAATACTGAATCTAAGATAGGTCAAACAATTTTTTCATTATTCTTGATGTCATAAATAGCACCTATAGAATTCAAGTTCAGGAAATCTGTCTCCAAAATTTATGTTGCAACTGCTGTGCTAATCTCATTAACTCTTTAATTCTTTATCAAGAGTCTGGATTGAAATTTTAAGTGCATTGAATATTTAATAGATAAGAGCAAGATCTAATCAAGAGCAAAGTCCATAAGAGGTTAAAGCATGAACTGACTTAAGTTTTTCTAGCATGAAATATTTACTTTCTAGCATGAGAGGTTTATTTTCTGTCACATATCAATACCATTTAGGATTTAAAGATGATGCAAAGGGATAACAGTGAAAAGTAACAAAAAAGTGATCTCTGTCTTTATCAAGACACTAAAAATTGTGGTCACCTGTTTTCAAAGTTCTAATATGATAAAGTTCAGCAAGTACTTCTGGCCTCTCTATCAATTAGGTACAATTTATTACAAACCTACTCATAACTGTAACTTGATGAGTCCATGCGCTTTATGTAAATTGAGCTAGTTTAAGGAAACCAAAGAAAAATGACCCAGAGGCTGTTACTTTGTGACATTACAGCCAAGACAGAGGATGCATGCAATAACAGAAAAGGATTTCCAGTGAGTCTGGGTGGCAAGTGCTGAAGTGTCAGCAAACACACCCTCATTTTCAGATTTTTCTATCAGTTTGAAGCCAGCAGTCTATTAACTGCTGGAAAACAGAAGTGAATTATACACAACTTGTTTCTTTAAAGAATCTCTCAATCTGTTGGGGAAGGCAGGCAAAATATACAAATAACATTGGAAATACAATGTGATACATATTCCACAAGCCCAATCCGTCACTAGTCAGATGGCACTGTTACAAATTTGGAGAAGAGCTTTTCTCAGTCCATATTTTACTTTAATGAAGTAGATCATTGTAAGCGTATGATATGTAATTAAACTTTACACAGTATGCAAAAACACAAGAAAGCAAAATCTTAATGCTACCATTTTAAACTCATTTTCAACTTAAACATATTATTCTCCTGAACATCAAAAGCACTTGTCAGTACGTTTTTCTTCAAAAGAGGATGGAAGTATTGAAACCCTAAAGCTAATCAGATATCAGCTTGAAGAAGAAGAAAAAAAAAACTTAAAAGGAAGCCAGATGAAACCAAGATATTTGAACAGAGGCTGTGGGACAAGAAGTTCATAGCAACAAAACAATAACCTGGTACTTGACATTTCTATCTGATAACTGAGAATAAAGTCTACACACACACAAACACACACACATAACACACACATAACACACACACATGCACACATATAACACACACATATAACACACATACAACACACATATATACTGCACACACACATATACCACACAAAAACATATACCATACACACATATTCCACACATACACACACATACAACACACACACAACACACACACATATCCCACACATGCATACACATACCACACACATAAACCACACACACAGTGCACACACATATACCGCACAGGCACACACACACATACCACGTGCACACACACATAGCACACACGCACACATATACCACACACACACACACACCTGAAATAAAGGCAGGGTAGACAAAGCAAAGCTCTGACAACAAAATATCAATTTTGTGAAAGAGTCAGTATAATGAGAAAAAGTTTTGTGATTTGTACACTTCTAGATTTATTCCTCAGAATATTTGATAGATGGATTCCTGTATACAATTCCTAGTAAGGCATTATTTTTCCAGTTCATATACTAAATCATAAAATGAAATTCGTGATAAGAAATAATATTCTTGCTACGTCTTATGAAAGAGCAGGACTGTGTTAATAAAACACATGTGTAGAGGATATAAAACATTTTCTATGACTTAGAAACAAATTAGGCATGCAACATCCCTGAGTGCACTTGATTCTGTTAAAATTTGAAGTTCTGTGCAATCCATAAATATTGAGACTTTCTGATCTTTGCAAGCCCCTGTGTATGTCATGGTATATTGTAAAGGTTTGAATAAGCATAAAAGTCACCACTTCCTCCACCACACTGCTCTTGATTGCAATCAGCCGGCTACAACTTCAGCCTAATTTTAAAATGTTTCATCAGCTTTTCTAGCACAGTTCTGTGCTGCATCTGTGGTCACTGGCTCAGGGAACATAAATCTTAACTCCTTTTATGTTCAACTGGAATCTGAATTACATAGTTGATGCTAATCTATACCCGAATTAAAATTCCCTTGAACACAACTTGCCTGGTGAAGTATTTTCAGGGACATGATTTTCCAAACATCTTTTGCATTACTCTTACAAATGGGTAATATGTTTGAAAAAGTCATTCTGCCTACATTTTTAAAATTCTTCCTTATTAGAGAACATAACAGAACAGGTTACAGTGGATTTATCTTCTAGTGTAGTACATTTTGGTGTTTGTTAATATAAAAGACATTGAATATTATGGAAAGTTGTTTTTTCCTCCTATTGTCCTATTTTCTTTATCTTTCGAGAGACCATGATTTTATGAATTAGATGTGTACAGGTTTAATTTACAAATTTATATACTTAATATACATAAACATGTATCTGTTGATTCATTTAACAAATCTTTACTGCTTGTCTCCTAAATGCTGAAAACTGGAAGCTCAGGAAGAGAATGAAAGGAAATCTCTCTGCTCAGGTTAACTTTTTAGTATATTTTATATCTTTCCATTTGATAGGTGGTTTATGTTTATGCTCTGTATGTTTATTTTTTTTGTTTTCACTTTTAGTAAGTAATTTCAAATTTAGTATATTTCTAATAAACTACATATGAGTTTATGTATATAAGAAAGTTTTAATGAGTCTATTTTAAAATGAAATATAAAAAAAATTTTGTACTTACATTTTGATTTGAAATTAATATTGTAAGCTTTTCATTTAATTGCTTTGTTTTCTGACTTATCTTTATTTCTCTTATTATCTTTTTCTCTGTTGTTTCTGCTTTGATTGCTGTGCGCCTTTTGTGAGTTCAAATTTGTCATCATTTTTGCACTATCCTTATATACCAAATTTCTCTTTCTACTATTGTAATGCTTATTATTATATGTTTACACTGTGCATCTAGAAAGTATGAATTAATTGATATTGTGTCTCTTCTGGTTCCAGATGAATTTAAGGAACATTTTCTTGAGATCTGTGAGTTATGCTACTGGGAGTTTAATGGGAATTGCATTGAATCTGTACAGCAATTTTGGGAGTATGGCCATTTTCACAATGTTAGTTCTTCCTATCCATGAGCAAGGAATATTTTTCCATTTACTGAAATCATCTTCGATCTCTTTTTTCAGAGTACTGTCATTTTTATTGAATAGATCTTTTACTTCTTTTGTCACATTGATTCCTAAATATTTCAATTTCTTGGATGTTATTGTGAAAGGCACGGTTTCCTTAATTTCTCTCTCACTCTGTTTGTTGTTTGTGTATAGGAATGCTATTGATTTTTGGGTGTTGACTTTGTACCCAGCTACACTGCTGAATCTGTTGATTACTTCAAGGAGTCTTCTTGTGGAGTTTTTGGGGTCTTCCATGTAAAGTATCATGTCATCTGCAAATAGTGATAGTTTTGCTTCTTCCTTTCCTATATTTATTCCTTTTATTTCTCTCTCTTGTCTAATTGCTCTGGCTAGTGGTTCCAGAACTATATTGAACAGGAGTGGTGACAGCCTACACCCTTGTCTTGTTCCCGATTTTAAAGTAAAACCTTTCAGTTTTTGTCCATTGAGAATGATGTTGGCTGTTGGATTGTCATAGACGGCTTTGATCAGGTTAAGGTAAAGACCATCTATTCCTATTTTCTGTAAAGTTTTTAACATGAATGCATGTTGGAGCTTGTCAAAAGCTTTTTCTGCATCTATTGAGATGATCATGTGGTTTTTGTGTTTGGCTCCATTGATATGAGGTATAACATTTATAGATTTGTGAATATTGAACCAGCCTGCATTCCTGGAATAAATCTGACTTGGTCGTGATGTATGATTTTCTTGATAATTTGCTGCATTCTATTTGCTTGTATCTTATTGAATATCTTTGCATGTATATTCATTAGGGAGATTGGTCTGCAGTTCTCTTTCTTGGTTGGGTCTTTCTCTGGTTTTGGTCTCAGTATGAAGCTTGCCTCCAGAAATGAGAGGGATAATTGCTTCCTTTTCAATTTCATTGAAGTTTGAGGAGTGTTGTGCCCTGCCTACCCAAAGTTTAAGATTTTAAATTCATAAAGTATCATTTTTACTGTCTATCCAAACCAAGGAAGGTCTTACCTAGTATTTATACTCTCATTTCTAATAACAATAAACATTCTCATCCTTAGTGTCAGCACTTATTTTAATATTTTTCTCAGAGGGGTCCCTATCACCAGGTAAAATATTTGTATTATCTTAGCTTAGGTTGATTCCTTTGATTGTCCCATATGCCTAAAGTGAAGATTTATCTGGATAGTAGGACAAATTTATAATTTCCCTATTTCCAGAGGATAGGTGATTTAACTTTTATGATGTTTTTTTTACTTTTTGTTGAGTGTGCTGTGCTATCATAGTAACCATTGTGGCCCTGGCTGACCTTGAAATTTTCACTATTAACTTAGTTTTAAATGTCAATGTACATGGTTCTTCATCACACTAAAATGACTATTACTTCTCCCATAACTCTAGGAGAAAGCAAGCCACCAAATGAAGGTCTTCTTTTCCAGTTATTAATAGTTTCACTTCTCTTAGTTATTAGAAAAACATTTTAATATTACTTAAGTGGATTAGTAGAAGTACCCTTCCTTAAAGCAAAGTTTAATGTAAATAGAAGGAAATAAAATAACAGAATAATACATCTGAGTTTAGTTGTCCTTCTAGTGAAATTCTATCAAATTCACATACTGGGGGGACCTAGGTTCTAGTTCAGATTTTCCAACTGTGTAATTTGAGAACTTGGTTGAGTTACTTAATGGTTCTGAGCCATACTATCTATGTTCATAAAATAATACACACTGAATTAGTTTTCATTTCCTTTAATCTGCATGCTAAAATTCTAGCAAATGATAAATTTGTGTAAACATTCAGGAAAAAAGTATAGATACATTTTCCTTTCTGGCATAATAACATGATAAATTCATATCATTACAGAGTTTGACATGAAAGGGAACTAGAGCTAGAAATTATCTGATTGGAGCTCTTCATTTAATAGATGAATGTGGTGAAGTTCTCAGAAGCTAAATGATGAGTTAAAATGCCATTAGTAAAAAAGGAGGGCTTATAATTTTATTTTTTCAAATGTTAAAGTAATTTTTTTTCTTTGTACTGCTGTTTCCAATCTTAAACAAATTTATCATATTATCTACAAAATTATAGTGCTAAAGATCCATTGAGCACTACTTATCTCACAGGAAACAATACCTGAGTTGTTTTGTAAGTATACTTATGCTTAAAGGTGCCTACAATGCAAATTATATAGGGAGAACTTTCCATTCACAGTAAAAATAAGGTATGCACTTTCTCAGTTGTGCTAAATGGAAATCTGCTATTCTGTGAGTTGTTATTTTAGAGGTTTAGGTCTTATAGGAGAACTAACTTTTTCAGGTAAGTGGCATGATTGTTTCTAAATCTAGTGTCAATTTCTGTGTCTCAATCACACTAATTCCAAGAATGATTACAATTTTTTCCAGAATTCCAGAAAGGATTGAAGTACTAATCATCATTGCCTTTGTACTAAAAATATTTGAGTTCTTAGATCTTACTAATAAATACTATTTCAGTGGCTAAGGATAAAGTTATGACAGATGAGGCAAAACTTTAACTATGCCTTGTTGGGGTCTAAGCTGGCCCTAAAAATTGAGTTGATATGATAGGTTACCAGGAGTAAAGTACAAAAATTAAAATTGTGTGTGATGTAAGAGACCTCATAAGAAAATTAATATTTAAAGAAGCAACAAAATCAGGTGTTTTTACATTCAGTGAAAGAATTGTGGAAAAGTAACTAAATTATGTGGAAAAGAAAATTATTTTTTAACGCATGTGTTCAGACAGAATTCACTTGGATCTGACTCCTTATCCAAAAATGCCTCTTTTCCTTTGGTACAGGGTAAACATCTTTCACATGAGCATTCTCTGCTTTCAGTAAGGGGAGAATAGCGTGCCCTTCTAACATCTTCTGTCACTCAAAATAATCCCCATGGCAAAGAGGCATATATTAGGGGCATATTTTTCTACCCTTCGATTCTACTGTTGTATCCTCTCCAAATTGATCAGTGTTTCCTTTTTGTGACAATAAAGATATGACTTTTTCAACATAAAACTTTAAAATGTGTCAGTTGTAGAAGTGTAAACTATAGAAAATCAAAAGATAAAAGAACACTAAGTTCAATTTCCAGTACCAAAAAAATGAAAAAAAAGAGAACGACAAAAGGCATATAATGATTCTGCAAGACGGGTCTCTAAGAAGTAGTACTGATCCCCTGGTGATGCCACAGAGGAACTATAAGACCTGTTTTTTGGAGAATATCCAGAAAATAACCATGAAAATGAACATCAAATACCTAATTCAGCATCAGTTTTGCTCTATGCTTCTCTAACTTACAAAGAGATTTTTAAGAGTACTGTGAATCTCCTTTAAGATCAACTTTTCCATCTTCTGGTTGCAGGTCAAATTTTAATTTTATTAGCTATTAAAATCTTAAATGTATTTGCATGTGTGTGAACTTTTTTGTTTCATAAGCACATTATTAACTAACATTATAGTCACTTTAAATTATAATACAAATAACTGAAAGCATCAAATTACACTTTGAAAAATATACTACATCGTAGTGCAAATCAAGGTGACAATTTATATTTATTTGGAAAGTTATTAATTTATTCTGACTAAATATAATTCTGGATATTTCTTTATACACATTGCAGTTGGCTGCTGAGAGCATCTTGAATTTATTAACACGTAGGAAGAGTCTCTTCTTGTTTTCTACAGCCAGTTATCAATGGAAATATTGAGGAATTTATTCTTTAGAGATCCATCATGAATTCTTGTTCCATTTGTTTTCAAAATAATGCACAATTTCAGATGATATTGCTCAGAAAAATCTTAAATTATGACTAAAAAATCAGCTTAAAAATTAATAGAAATCCAAACGCTCATGTTCATAATTCAGTTGGTTTCTGTACTGTAGTGGTTATCATGTTTACCTCATATGTTCATAATTCAGTGCTTACATTTTACAAGGAAATTTGTTTGTTAATCTTATAATGGTGTGGAATAAATTGAAACCTAAGCCACACAGCCATGTGATTCTTACTGCATAATATTGTGTCTTAAGACTTTTACAACTCTTGCCATTCAGTCTGTTAATTACTTTCATTTTATCCATGTTGTGTCTCACCATCTTACATGACAAATCTTTGTCCTTCTCACTAATCGTAAATGTCTAAAATTGTAGATTGTTATCATTTGAATGTCATATCTGGACATCTGTTGGGTTTTTGTTTGTTTGTTTTGTTTTGTCTTTTTAAAGGTATTTCCATTGCCAAGCCTTTGTTTTCACCTAAGTTAACTATGAATGCTTCCAAACATCACATATGTAATTGTCCTAGTACTTCTGCAAGACTTTCATCCACAATAAAACCTCCTCCCTCTCACACTTTCTTAAGGAATCTCCTCTCTTCTCAAGTATCCCATAACATACTGCTCAGCACAGACCAAGAGCAAAACTCACTATTACAATAATCCAGGCTCATTTCCATTAATCTGACAGATCACTGTCCTTACTCTTCTCATATACTTCTAGATGGGGTCTATGAATACCACTACCATTGAGTATTAAAGCACAATTTTTTTTTGCTTCATGTACTTATGAGAGCAGTAGGGGCAGGACAATACAAGTAGCTGTCATACAGTATATGCCAAATTATTTCTGATAGAAAGCTCCTAGACCCTGATTCTGTGACTATCTTGTTTTTACAGAACAATTTCTCCTCAGTGGTATTTACCATGTGAATAATTTCTCCCTTATGTACTTGCTTGTTTTCCCACCAATACAGGCTTCTGGGTTCCATGAGAAGAATGGAAGAGGCTACATTAGAGTGAGGTAGAAAAGATTTCTTTGAGAAAGTTCCTTCTGTGCTGAGTAACCTGGAGTCAATGAAGAGAGAAACAAAGGATGATCCAGGGCAAAGAAATAATATGTGAATATTTATAAAGGAAATGAGACCTTTGGCTAACTCAAATGTTATGGTTGATATTTACATGTTCCCCAAAGGTTCACGTTTTAGTTACTTTTCTCTCATTGCTGAGACAAAATACCTGACACACAAAACTAAGGAAAGAAACGTTTATTTAGCTCACAGTTTGTGGTATTTTTAGTCCATACTTGGCTGGCTCCGAGGCAGAGTAGCACACGGTAGCAGGCAACAGTTCAGGGTGGTGGAACACAGCAAAAAACAAAAGAGCAGAAAGGAGGAGCTGTGGCAAGCAGCCTCTTTCTGTCCCTTACATATGCAAACTATCTGCCCCAAGGCGGGTATAACACTCACACCCATAATCCCAGCATTGGATGAGGCTTTGGGGGGACATCCAGATACAAATGGTAATAGCTCATGTGTTCATAAATGGGGATGTGGGGAAGAGATATTCATAGGGGTGAGATAATCATTAAAGAATTAGTCTATTGATGAGTTTGTAGCTAAATATGTTTTGCAAGTTGAAGGTTGTTGGAGGAGGTGGGTCACCAGGGCATGGCCTGGAAGCTCCCTTCCGCCATGTTCCTGCTGCCATGTGTGAGCTTTTTGTCCTGTGCCATGCCTGTTTACCATGCTGCCCTGCCTTAGAGCCAGTTGACTGTGGAATGAAACCTTTATAAATTGTGAGTCAAAATAATCCTTTCCTCTATACAGTTGTGGGAACTGTATAGTGTCTCAGCCACAAGAAAGTAATAAAGTCACTCAAAAAAGTGAAATGATATATAAAGTGATTACAGTAAACTGAATGAAATAGCACAATGAAATATGGTGAACTTGTCCATTGGCACTGAAATAACACCAGTGCAATATGGGTTAGACAAGATATCATGCGTATATCTTGTACTCTGTTTAACTAATATGAAGACAACAATACCCAATGTATCAACTGTTGTAACTGTCCTACTAACCTGCTTTGAAACTCGGTTTCGTTATTTGTTTATCTTTTTCCTTTTTTTAATAAAAGAATAAATAAAATAATACCAGTGAAGGTACACAACATAACAAAATATATCTCATATAGGAAGAACTTAAGGACATACTTTAACACTGCCTAGTGATTTTAAAATGTCATGCACTCAAATGTAAAATCATGCTCTACTATAATTAAGAAATGATAGCTAAACAAAGAAGTTGCAGTTGCTGTGTATATTAAGCTAAATTGTAATGTAAATAACATTCTTATTCTATTTTTGACTTTGGTCATTCTTAACCTGTGTTTGGCATATGAGATTGAAATTTCTTTTTTTTTTTTTTTTTTTTTTGGTTTTTCTCCGGTACCGGGAACCGAACTCATGACCTTGCGCTTGCCAGGCAGGCACTTTTGCCGCAGAGATTGAAATTTCTATTAACTGGAATGATTATTTTCCTTTTCAAACCAATTAAAACATGCATCCATTGCTGGTATAGATTCTTCTCCAGAGGGAATATAGTTAACTATGATAGAAACTACCTTCATATCTAGTTATCATCCTAAATATATAGATGATATGGATTAATAATTTTTAAAATAGTGGAAAAATTATGACCTTGATGTAAAGTTCTCAGAAAACTCAAGTCAAACAAGAAGACATGTAAATACTATTTGTTTTCAATAACTGACATTAACTAGTAAAGGAAAACAAAAGAAAATCACATAAATATTTTAACAAAAAATATTAAAAAGTTATTTTTCATGATAGTATGATGATTCTCCATGATCATAATCTCAAGAATTGCAATTTGTTAAACTATTTTAGACAATAGCACTACACAAAATAGCAAGAAGAACAAAAATGCAATTTCTAGCAATCTATCCAAGATAACAAAATGTGCACATAGATTGATACATAAACACTTTTATCCTGTTATCTTTGAAATCCTGTAAGATTGGCTATGTACATCCTAAGGGATGGTTTAGCATTTGTAAACAGTTTCAGAAGAAAGATAAGTAAAGCAAGTAGAGAGGTGAAACAATTAATCATTGAAGAATATTCTTTTAAAATTCAAGGAGTATGTCTCATTACTCCTAGTTCTGTGTTTGTCTGCCCTTTAAAGTGCCTATAGAGCACCTTCAGACCATGTAAAGGGCAGATTCCGATTCAATAGGTCAGGGCCTTGTACATGATAGGCAAGTGCTCCATTACCAAGCTACATCCAGAGTCCAGAAGTGTTATTTTCATCACCCAGGGCAATATGAGTCAAAGACTTTTATTTAATTGTAAATAATGAAATCATCACAATGTAGTTCATAAATGTTTACTGAGCATTTTCCAGGTGTCCTCTTGCATAAACTTGTAGCTGTTCTACCCACGTTCACTCATAAACTATACCTCAGAGACATCTGCATTTATGAATGAGAACATGTTTACTAAATCTGTGTTAAATATTTTAAGACTTCATTTTTATTTCTGTAAGAATGAGTAACAGGAAAAAATAGCACAGAGAAGAATTGCAGAAAATGCATGTCCTTATAAAATGTAATAGAAAGCCAGTTAAATCCAGATTATTGGGATAATGAAGATTACAGATACAATAAGGAATGAAATGCTTTAAAGAGCTATCATCTGATCATACAAAACTATTTTTAAGTTATGCAATAATTAATTGTGTTCAATTTAGACCTACAGGTCTCATGTCTTTCTATGGACCCCAAATTATAAGCACTGCTGAGCATTTTCATAATTTTGTAGAAGCTTTATTCTAAAATTATAAAGAATGTAGAACTTTCACATTTTGTAGAGATGCTGGAAAAGAGCAAGAATATTAACAATAAAATGTTACCTCACTAATTTTAAGAAGGCATCTCACAAGCATTTACATTAACAATAATATTACATCTCTATAGTCAAACAAAGTTAATAGAAAGGCACCAAAACTGTAGTCACAAACCAATTGCAGTCAATCACATTGCTAAATCAAGGTCTTAACTATTAAGAATTTTAAGTTAAATTAACACACAGATATCTTTTTAGGTTTTTAAAGATAGTCATCAGTAAATATTTGTAACTTCCTTTTTTCTTTATTTAAATTTAGTTACTAAAAAGATGTAGTGACTGTCCTCCTATTGAAGCGTAGTCATTAGTAAAATGATGTTTAAAGTAATTTTGCACGGGGGCTGGAGATTTAGCTCAGCAGCACAGCGCCTGCCTGGCAAGTGCAAGGTTGTGAGTTCGATTCAGGTACTGGAAAAAAAAAAAAAAAAAAAAAAAAAACTTTGCACAAAACTATTATTGAGATTTAGTTTATAAGAATGTATTGTATTAGTCACTTTCTTGCCACTGGGACAAAATATCTGACACCTGCAACTTAAAAGAGGAGAGGTTTATTTGGCTGACAATTTCAAGGAACTGAGTCCAAAGTCATCTGGTTACAAATTACAAATAGCATGGTGGAAAGTCCTGGCAGAAGACAGCTGTTCATCTCATGGTAGCCAGGAAATGGGAAAAAAGAAGCAACCAGAAATAAGAATACACCCTTCCCAGTCACACCCCTAGTAAGCTACCCCTTCTAACCCAACCCCATCTGTCCAATACATTCGTCTTCTAACCTCATCAGTGCATAAAGGAACTGATGAATACAGGAACCCATGATCCAGTCAACTTGCAAACACGTGAGACTTTTAGGGGACATTTTAATCCTAAAATGTAATCCTGACCCACCAAAAGTTACCCGCACTTACTTGGCGAAATATATTTAGTCCCTACCTAAGAGTCACCAAAGCCTTAACAGTTTCAGTATTGCTCAAAAGTCCAAGTCAAAAGTCTCTTCTGAGTTTCAAGGCAAATACTTACTTGTGAACTCTTATAAATCTAAAAAAAAAAGAAAGTTAAGTACTTCCAACATACCATGGAACAGGGTAAATATTCTCATTCCAAGAGGGAGAAATAGAGGATTAGAAAGGCATGGAACAAAAACCACCCGGAATCCTCTCAGGTGAACAATAAATGTTGTTGCCCTATATCCAGCACTAAGGGCAGATGGTGAGATGTGGCATTCAAAGGACTCAAGAGACCCTAACCCCATGGCCTGTCTGGTCACAGCTCATAGAGTTTCTCTCTTGGGCCAGAGATAGTCACTGTTTGTGGTTTTTCTCTGCAGCCAATTCACGTTCCTTGAATTTCCAATTTGCTGCAGTCTGCACTGAATTTTTGCTTCCTTTTCATAGCTACATGCAATGGCCTCTCAATCCACACTACCTGGCCTGAAAGGCCACCTTTTAAAATCTATGTAGAAGCCTCTTTGATCACACAGCACCTCATTTTACCTGCTTGAAAAAAGATCATTATGTGGACAACACCAAAGTCTACTGCCAGGTCAAGCGATGCTTTGGCTCCCATGAAACATAGACACAGTGACCCCTGAGTATTTAACTGACTCCGCACAGAGGAATGAACTATGGGGAAGAAATTCCTAGGAGCATGTTTTGAACAGGCGGCCAGGGACTCCTTTTCTCAACTGAAAGATTTGTACTTTTATACATTGAACCTGTGAAAAGTGGGGCTGGCCAATTAAGAAGAAGCTTTGGAGTCATCTTTCCTATTCTTCTAATGCAAAGTATTTGGCTTCAGTGCTAGTTTTTCAGCAACCATGTTCTCCTTTTCTAAAGGTTATTAGTGCTTACTTTCTGGTAAAACTAAAAACTTTTAAAATCCATTTAGCATTACTCTTTGCTTCTAACTATAATACTAGCTAAAAGTAGCCAGTCAGACCCATGCCAGAGCCTGAAATTTGGGCTGCCTTGAAATTTCTTCCACCAGCTTATTTGGTCCTCCATCTTTATATTTAGCCTCACATAAAGTGATAGGAAGTGGACAAAATGTAGATAAATTATTTGACAAAAGAAAACACGTATGGTTTCTAGTCCAGTTTTCAATACAGCTCTCAATTTCATCTGAAAACCATGAGCCAGTCTTCACCATCCACATTCCTATCAGCATTCTAATCTTAGTTCAACCAGAACCTATCATCAGTCTCTGCTTCTTCCACTCCAAGGTATCTCCAGCCAACTTCTCCCAAACGTTTTAAAAACTTTTCACAAATGAGTTTCAAAAGCTTCTGAATCACATGTTAACTTTTACTTTGTAGCAATTTATGTATTAGTCACTTTCCATTCACTGAGACAAAATATCTAACACCTGCAGCATAAAGAAGGGGAGATTTATTAGTCTCACAGTTTCAGAGGACTCAGTCCATGGTTGGTTGTCATTATGGCAGAAACAACATGGTAGAAGTGCGTGGTGGAGAACAGCTGGTCATTCCCAGGAAATCAGCAAGAAAAGTGAAGAACCAGGGGCAAGAAAACACGCTTCCAGATCATGTCCCCACTGATGCAGCTCTTCTGATCAGACCCAGCCTTCACAGCATATTCATGGATATATCCATGGTGCAATCACCTTCAAAAATCATGAATCTCTGGGTGTTATTTTACATATAAACCATAGCATATGCTGACTTACTTAATGTCATGTAAATTGATTTACCATTGTACTATAGATTGTCTGGTCAATAGTGTTCCCACAGATACTACAGGTTGAATTTAATATTCCTGTTCAATATTAAATGTACAGTCAAATATTCATGGTAACTACTTTTAGAAGCAGCAGACACTAATGAAAAATCTCCCAGGAAGACTGCATGACCCAGGAATTAAACATAACCATCAAACAGTGCTTGGACGCTCATCAAAGTACAGTACTCTGCTGCCAAACCTATTGACCTTCCAAGGAGGCTTTGCCAAAAGGAACACAAAGCTGCCAAATAACAGGGCAAATGGTGATTCTGTAGATGATTAAAACTAATGTTATTAGATCAATTCTGTATTATTTGGCACTAAGCAATTACATACAGGTGTTTATCATTTTCTGTGTTTTTTTTACATATTGGAGTTTATTATCATTGGGGAAATGTTTACTTATTCTCAGATATTAAATATAAGTCATACTGATCTTACATTAAAATCACTGAGATTAATAATTTATTAATATTATATTATTATTATTTCTTATAGCTGTAAGAAAATTTATACAAGGAATCTACTTTGACTATATTTTAACACTATGTTTTGAAATACAGATATTTCGTTTCTTCAAGGGAAATTTTGCTGAGTTTTAAAGTCATTATTATTATTTAGAAAAGTTCCCCAAAATCTTGCTTGTTCAGAATGAGGCTTTTGGTAGATGATTAGACTCATCAGTGGATTTATCCACTAATGATGTCAGCAGCTGAGTGTGTTGTAGGAGGTGGGGCCTGTTCAGAGGTAAAACACTTGGAAGGGTATATTTCCCTTCTAGGCACCTCCTTTCTGTCTGCTTCCTGGCTGCCATAATGTTATCAGCTCTTCTCCCCACTGTTCTCCTCCACCATGTAGTTTCTGTCCATGGACTTAAACCTCTAAAGAATAGGGGTCAGAATGAAAGTCTCCTTAAATTGTGAGTTATATATTTTGTCTCAGTGATAATAATTGTCTAGGGCAGATTTTCATAAAGGGGAATGAGGTTGTTTCTGTCACTGTACTTGACTATGTGGATTAGAAGGTTTTGGATCTGGTTCACTGGTCAAAGTATGGAAATGTTTGGAAATTTCAACCAGAGAAAACCTTGTAAGGTGAACATGGTGGGAGATTCTGGTCAGAATTTGGAAAACCAAAATACTAACAGAAATGTAAAATCTTATCTCAGAAGGTTTCAATTAGGAACATAGACCCTTTTGCTAGTTGAAGTTGAGACATGTGCTATGCACTGGCAGAAAATTTTTCTACTTTGCTCATGTCCTGAGTATACAGAAGACTGAGGTGGCAGAGTAATTGATCTGGTGGAGAAAATTACAAGGCAGCTCAATATTCACGCTGTGGTATGGGTACTGCTCAAGGCTTCTAGTCAGATCTTCAGTAAGAATCAGGAGCAAAAAGCTAACATGAAAAGTTTTCAGTGTCCCCCAAAAAGAAGATCTTACAAAGTTGGGACAAAGGAGAGTATAATTGCTAAAAAAAGTAACATTAAAAAGAAGCCAAGTACTTTGCATCAGGTTTGTAAGAAAGATAGATTGAGAGGATCTCAGGAGTCAGCAATACCCAATGTTTGCAGGCTCAGGTGTATAAAACTGTAAGGCTTTCATTTAAAGGGAAATTCCCAGGAAGCCCAGCTCATTCTGAGCAAACTAAGAAAGAATTTCAAGGTATTTGGCCATCCAGCCACTCAGAGGACTCTACAGATATGGGTGAAAGTAGCCGGATACTGCTGCAGCTGGTGACAAGCTTGACACTGTCCACGAGGTCCTGGTTTTACTGGCATGCAGAATACAAGTGTAATGGGATCAGGGAGGATTGCACCCAGATTTCAAAAAAAGGCCTGGATGGCCAGGACTTGCCTCTGAGAGAGCAGTGTGTGAAACTGTGATAGTGAAACTGAAATTGCAACGTAGACCTCAGGAATTTGTAGATCCCAGGAACATGGATTGTCTTCTGAGAAATTCCACAGGCAGTGTGTGGAACTACACAAACAGAGGCCGTGAATGCTACAACTGGCAATGCTATAGAATGGGGCTTCCAAAGCCCCCTTTGGAGTTCACATCTCACCATAACTTCAGCTCTAAACATGAAACTACAAAATATAATGTTTGCCCTGATGGATTTTGGTCTTGCTTTGATCTGATTTTTTCCTTCCCCTATATTCCTCCCTTCTGAAAAAAGAATTTTTACCCTGTGCTATTTGTATTTGCAAGTGTTTAACTTTCTTTTTGATTTCTATAGGGATTCAGAACCAAGAGTTTTCCTTGAGACTCGGAGGAGATTTTGAATTTAGATTTTTTTTTGAGACAAGGTCTCACTCTGTAGCTCAGGCTGGCCTGAACTCACAGTGATCCTTCCGCATCAGCCTCCCAAGTGCTAGAATTACAGCATGCATCACCACTCCCAGCAAGATTTAGATTTTTTTAACAGTGTTGTAGCTGTTTAAAAATTTGATGCCTTTTACAGATGGACTAATTGCATTGTGAATAAAGCTATTAAAAAGAGTTTATAGAGGGCTAGGAGGATAATGTTATGTTGGTTTGCATTAAAAATGTTCCCCCAAAACCTCATTTATTCAAAGGTGGAGCTTTTGGAAAATGATTGGAGCGTGGAAGTGCTATACTCATAAATGGATTCATCAACAGATAAATTCACCAGCTGAGTGTGCTCTTAAGAAATAGGGCTAGGTTAAAGGTGTGTCACTGAAGTTGGCTTCTGTTCTTCCTTTCTTTCTCCTTCCTAGCTGCCATGCTCTGAGCAGCTTTCTTCCACTATACCCCTCTATCATACTATTCCTGCATTGTAACCAGCCACGTATGGACTGAAACCCTTAAAATGGTGAACCCAAATAAATCTTAGTTGTGAGTGTTGTGTTCTCACACATATTCCATCCTGAAGCTTGGCAAGTATGCTTCTACTTATAAGACAAACTAAGAGGACAAAGTTTTCTAGTAATATTCACAAGGTATTAATATTTCATATCATGTATCCTGAGGATTCTAATCCAAAACTGGAAGTATTTAAGGAAGAAAAATATTTACAAATTAATTTTCATTTACAATTCAAGAATTATTTGATAGGTTTGTAAGTATATACTATGGTCTGAATTTTTGTATCATTCTAAAATTTATGTCTTGAAATCCTGTCCCCAAAATGATAATTTTAGGAAGTAGAGTTTTAGAGGAGGCAATTAGTTCATAAGTTAGTATCTTTATAAATGAAGACCTAAGCAACACATTTTCCTTTTGCTTTCTAAGACAACACAGCAAGAAGATAACCTCTGTGAACCAGAACACATCCTCACCAGATGCCAAGTCAGCTTATATCCCATCTCTAATGTTCCAGACCCCAGAACTGTGAGAAGCAAGTGTTCATCCTTATAAGCTACACTGCATTTAACATTTTCTTATAGCAGCCCAAAACTAATATAATACATAATCACTTATATCTGCAGCATATTGTCTATTAGATTTAAATACTACTAACTTTAAAATGCACTATATTAAAATTCTCAAATGTTGATCAATATTAGTTAATATTTAATAGAATGGAGTATAAATTATGTTTTTATCTTCAAACAGTATTCAGTAATCAAATTTATTTATTATGGATTTCTACAAAAACAGTATTTTTTTTTTTGACTCAAGGTTTGTCACTACATAGTTCAGGCTGGCCTTGAACTCATGGCAATTCTCCTACATCAACCTCCTGGGTGCTGGGATTTCAGGGGTTCATCATCATGCCCTGCTTATGCTGAATTTTTTTTGAATAAAATTTGAATTTTGTCCTAAGGACACTTGCCGATTTTGTAACCATTTTTCCTTTCCATGTTCTTTTGTTCTTATCTAACAAACTTTGAAAATCTATCACACCAGTATAACTATTTTAGTCTCTGCAAAAGGCATGTCTTAAGGTTTTAAATGTTCTATAGAAGTGGGTTGTTGCATCAGCATGCCATCAGATAGGGAACTGCTTGCTAGCTGTCCTCCTCAGGCATATAAAATTAATTGAGCATATTGTGGCCTTTGCAGTGTGATGTTTTGCTAGCAAATGATTCATGTTGCATTCCAACCAGTGCACAGCAAACTTTCCCCAGAAACAGATGGAGGAATGATCTTGACCATTTGTGGCAAGCTCAGCTTCAGCCAGGAAAAACTGAAGTTCATTGAAGTTTGACTTCAGTATGCTGTTGGGCAGATCTGATTCACCTCAGGTGTGTGTTTATGCTGAGAAAGTAATCAGTACCAGCAGATGGCCCTCTCTGCGTTCACTTTCCTTGGCAATTAAAAATCTGTTGTTAAGACATACAACTATCAAATATTATGATATCTTTATGAAGCAGGACTTGCCTTCCATTTATGTGCATAGAAACTAAAAATCTAGTTCTATTACCTTACCTGGACTCTCACTAGGGAGACATTTCTGTTATGAAATATTTTTAAAAACACTTCTAATAAAAGTAAACAAAAAGTGACTCAAAAACATAAGCTAATCAGACACTTTCAGTATATACACTTCTCCTGTATATTTAGAGTTTGTTTAAAAAATATGTTAGCAAAGATTACCCAGATTTTTCCATCCAAACCACAGGTATGTGCTATATTAAGAAATAATGTACTATTATCTTTATTTAAATATGATAGTGTTGCCAGTCTTGCAGTGAGGAATGTGTTATAAGCTGTATTTTTAATTTATGGCCACTGATCCACTCTGACACTTTCTTTTATTCATGTGATCATGAATAGAATTTTATGAGACAGATGCCCAGACCAAGTGGCAAAGTTAAACAGAGTCCATTTATGTAATAGAATTTATGAAGTTCAATTTGTGCCAAGTAGATTACTTGAATAGATGGCATAATATGTCAAACGGGAAATTAACTATTTTATGAAGAAACTTTTTCAGTGGAGGCAGTTCTGTATAAAGGCTTGGAAACATAGAATTGTCTCTAAGTCCGTCAACCACTTTAGCTTTGGGTGTTAACAATCCTACAATTAAGAAGAGCTTTCAGGAAAGCATGAATTCGTAAGCTCACATGAATACAACTGCAATTATTTCCTCAACTTCAACTAATAGCTGAAATAGTTGTTACATGCAAATACAGCAAAATTACTATAACCCAGTTTGTGTTAGAATCCAGATAGTTGGGGACATTGGCACAGAAGTTTATTGCATACTCTAGCCACTATTTATTGAGCACTTTTAAGGACCATCTTTAGCCCACATGGTAATTTTGTGCCAACCAGATTAAGAAACAACTCCAGAAAGTTAGAATCCTGCACTAAGAAGCAGTGCTTGGCAAAAATTGCATAAGCTAGAATTAAGACATAATAAACCTCCATGAAATGGTATCCTTATGTGCTGAACAACCTGTTCCACGGTTTGACTTGTTGCTGGTCCTTACCACACATGGGTACTAAGATGTTAATGGTGAGCAACAATGGGTATTGTTCCTCTTCTGAGATATACAATTAGGTAGATACTAATAAAATAATAACATCAATAAATAGTACTTATGAAATATAACAAGGTAGACACTAATAAAATAATATCAATAAATATGGATTTACAAAATATAACTGGAATATATTATACCAGAAAAGAAATTTATAATGAGAGATGAAGGTAGATTTCTCTAAGGATGTAAGGCTTAAACTGGCATTTGAAGTGTGGGTAGTAGTTACGAAGTGAAATATGGGGAGGAAAATGTTCTAGCAAGAGGAAACAGCCTGTAACAACCCTTGAGCAGAAAGGTCACATATTTCCATATTTCAGGAATTAAAGGCTTCAGAGCCTGGAGCACAGTGAAAAAAAGCTGGAGTTTTGTTAAGCAGGGTCCAAGTCGTTCTGAATCTTATAGTACAAGTTAAAACTTTTAGATTTTATTTTAAATGGAATTATGAGACACTGAATGGTGCTAAGGGAGGAAGTTCTGATCAAATATGCTTTGGAATAAAATCATTTTGGCTTTTGTGAAAAAATAGAGAAAAGAAAACGGGTTTTGCAGAAAGTAAATAAGGGGGTGTTACAGTGGTGTAGGTGACAGGAGAAACAGATTGGCCTCATGGTTATCATGTCGTGCTCTAAGATTTTAGAATTGAAATCCTTAGTCTTTACATGCAGATGTCAAAGTGCACAGGTAACTTTGTGGAGATGATAAGGTGAGCACTCAGGTTGAATTATTAGTTGCTGGAGTAGTGGATATATCAAATATATATTTCTATATATCAATACATATTACTTCTGGAGAAAGTGGGGAGGGGCAGATTCAAATATCTATCCAATATTTTCATGCAAATATTTGTGAAACCAGTAAGTAACAGAGAGAGCTAGAGTAGACAAATGATAGATAGATGATAGATAGATAGATGATAGATAGATAGATAGATAGATAAATAGATAGATAGGTAGAGATAATAGATGATCAACAGATAGTTCATAGATCTGGATCTTATAAGAGAGATTGTGTTAGGTATATAAGAGTGGATATGATGAATTTCACATCATGGTAAGGGATGAACTTACCTGCAGAAAGATTACGAAGTAAAAAGCGCATCAAGAAAGAGACTTAAAATTAGTGATATGAAAAAGCAATAAAAAAGTAAAAATTAGAGAGTTTTATAACAAAGATCAAGAGAATAAACAGGTTTTAACTCCTCTGCTGCATTAAATAAGGTATACAGTAAAAAAACAAATGCCCATTGGATTTGCCAAATTCAAGTTATTAATGAATTTAACAAGGAACAATTTGTTGCAGTGGAATGAATTAATGAACCAAAGAGAATAAGAACTGTGATTATGAGAAATGTGGCTCTGAAGAAGATTAAAAATCTAATATAAATATTATACCCATATATCAGTCTGCCTTTTTATAAATATATTTCTATTCAGTCATATAATATATATTGCAATATATATATATATATATTTTTTTTGTTTGTTTGTTTGTTTGTTTTTCTCCGGTACTAGGAACCGAACTTACGACCTTGCGCTTGCCAGGCAGGCGCTTTTGCCGCTGAGCTAAATCTCCAGCCCCTATTGCAATATGCTTGTATGCAAAATAGTTATATTTAAATACATTTCACTATATACTATGTGTAAGTTGCATAGATAAGTGTATATCTGACAATTGATGGAAAGCATCTAATATTGAGAGATATATTTTTATTTTAAAAAAAGGTGAAAATGTTAGTGGAAGGTTCTCCTTTATACTTGAAAATGGGAGATTCAGAAACTATACAAAAATACATGATTTTAAAGAGGGTTTGTTTTCTAATTTAACCAAGAAATAAAATAAACAGAACTATTGTAAGCAGCAGTGAAGATTTCTTGGTTACACAATGAGTGACCATTTTGATGATAGGGAGAACCAAAGCCATTCAATTTGAATAACGGTTGAAATATTAGATCACAGAACTTGTAAGTGTGAGGGGAAGTAGACAGTAAGAAGTAAAGGAAGTCACAGAACATGTTAATTGAGAAAAATAGTGTAGTGGATTGATAACTGGTGGTCAACTTATAACCCCCAGCTGAACTGAGTAACTGTGGTGCTGGGTGCGGGAGGCCCACCTGAGGACTGTTGCCAGCAGCATAAGAGGCAGACCTGGAGAAGAAGAAGCAAGCTGTTGGGAACTGAGAGAGGCTGTTGGGAGCTGAGAGAGGCTGTGGGGAGCTGGCTTTCCTGATGAACTTGGCTGTTTTCATCCTCTGAGGAGCTCGGGACCTCGCTGGCACTGAGAATGGCTTTGGTTCACTTTGGGGAGCTCTGGTCCTCACTTTGAGCATAGCTTCCTGGTTTCAGCGGGGAAGATGGTGCACTGCCGGCCTCCAGGAGAAGCTTGCTGCATTGGCTTCCCTGATGGGAACTCGGCCATCCTGCTCACTGGAGGAGCTTGGGACCTCACTGTTGCTGAGGATGGCTGTGGTACCTTTTGGGGGAGCTCTGGTTCTTCTGAGCATCACTTCCTGGCTCCAGTGCAAATCCCTCAGCCTGCTAGCACAGGTCCTTCATCCTGCTGGCATAGACTTTGTAGATTCCACCACTGACCTTTGGGCCTTCCCAGCAGATCCATGAAAAAGACCTGCATGAGACATTGTCATGGGTTCTGGGCCTCCAGTTGTATTCATGGGAGGCATTGTTATGAGCTCTGGGTATTCAGCTCAACTCATGTAGGACACTGTTGTGGGATCCAGGCCCTCAGCTGGATTCCTTGGTCTTAGCATGTAGACAGATTTCCTGCACTCTTTTGTATACTGTTCTTTGGGTGACTATTATAAATAATCATATAAAGTATGTGTCCTGTATTATATTGTTCCCCTTGCAAAATAAGCCCCAAACCAACACAAGTAGATAATACAGTATTGAGGGGTAATATAGGATGATTGTAGGACACTCTCCAAAATTGGTGATCTTCAGTGTACACATCAGATAAGTCTGATTTAACACAGGAATTGGAGGGATATCAGATTATGATCAGGCTGCTTGCTCTCTATGAATTCATGCAGTCCTTCTAATGACAAACAAGTGAGGAGTTTAGGAAAAGGAAATAGCCTGTAACTTGTGATCAGAAGTATTTTTGTGTGTAGGAAAACCTTGGCCCACTGAGTTAAAATACTGTAAGTATTTCAGCAAAGTAGGCAATAGGGCTCAGTAGTAGAGCAAGAAGTGGGTCCTTCAGCAAGGCAAGATTTGTCTTATTCTACTGAACACACTAACTAAATAAAATGAGTTAATATTAGATGGGGCTATAATAAAACAAGCAAATAGCACTTAATAAAGTTTAATCTATATAGTGCCTATTCTGAAAAAAAATACATTTTCTTTAATGTTAGTTTTCTTCATTTTTCCTCTGTGGTTGCTTTCATACTTATGAAAATCATAGGTTCATATTTGTAATATATACTTTATATTAAGGGAAGGTTTCTTTATATTAAATCTTAAAAATCTGTGAAGCAGAATCTTCCGGGTTAACAAGCATCTGTGAAGAGCCATCTGTAGCTATAAATTCAGAAATGAAAGTATCAGTGATGATTGTTCATTACAGAATTTCCAGAATTCCAGTTATCTTTGATTAATGACAAACAAAAAAAGCAGAATATATATATATATAATTAGTTAGAACATCGAGTAATTTTTTCAGGAACTAAAATGACATATGCATGCTTGGTCTATAGAAGATTTAGCTTTATGACACACAGTGTAAAGAAATCCAGAAAATAGAAGTTTATGGGAGGGTCCAGACATGGAATATCAACAAGAGCTTTATCTTCTAGAGCATAAATCAATATAAGGAACACAAGCCTGTGGAAAACCTTTACTAAGTAGGAGTAAGTGCCTGCTCTTCAGAAGAACAAAGAGATTTTTTTTGTGTCTACTGCTTCTGAATTTTGGCCTCAAAACAAAATAGAGTGAAAAAATAGAATACCTAGAAGTGTAAGATGTAATGAATGGCAAAAATGAAGTTACTACTGCAAGCCACTCATTCAGCTTTTCCCACTTAAAAAATTACCTCTTCAAATAGTTTAATGGAAATATTTCTAGGTCTAAATCTGAGAAACAGGTGATTAATAGTATTTAAGACAAGAAATGGAAATGAGCTCAAATTTTCATCACTGTGATGTGTTTTGTGGATTTTTTCAAGAAGTGTTAATAATCATGAGAGTTTAAACTGTTAAGAATCCTACAACTGAAACCTATGTTGTACAAATAGCCCTCCATATATTTCTCAAGTTTACTATCAAAATCTAGAACTGAAATGTGAAGCAGTGCCTTACTCGTATCACTATAGAAACAATAGTTATTTAATTTCATCCTCAGTAGTTCTATTTTAATCTGCAGATCACAAATTGTAAACTCTGCCTAAGTTCTTGGAGAAATTTCTGGGAATATTTATAGATTTCCAAATGATGGAGCTTTTATTCTTTTTATAATTACTGTGTAAGCGTTCTGTAAACTGTGAAGTGTTATGCAAATGTTAACTGCTGTTACTAGTTAACCTTCTCCAAATGGCTTCTTCCAAGGGAAGATGAAATATATATGCCTTAGTCCATATCTATAGCTCGTGATGTGATGTAGCTTGTACTGCACTGCATGTAGAGATCTGTTTAATGCCCACTTGCTCAGGTTAGTCACTAATTCAGGTTTAGCTCTCACACCCAGCAGAAATCCATGGAGGTAAAGGAAAATCTCTACTATTTCTTCAGATATTTTTTTCAAAATGCAGTTACAAAGGCTGTTATTTCTTAAGGCATAATTTTTGCATCTTTAAATTTACTATCATCTTTGCTTATCTCTCCATTGATTTGTCATCTTTATTTTATACTTAATTTGTATTGGATATTATTGGTCACCACTTATTTTAGTCCTTTTTCATAGCTAATCTTCCCAGCAACCACCTATGACAATATGAGATGAAAGATGTATGGTCAAGGAATAGCTCTCACAATGTTATGTAAATGGAAATTGAAAATTTATGAAGGTGTTCTCTAATATGTGAAGCTCAGAGGGGTGGAGAGTTAATTGCCTATTGCCTTTGAGGTGATAAGATGTGGAAAATGGGTTGTTAAATACTGAATCTTACTATTTGCCAACACATCATAGCTATTCTCAAAAGAATTCTGAATGGCTATAGAAGAGAAAGACATTCAATGAACCTCACACTTTGTAATTTGAGGAATGACATAATGACCCACAAGACAAATAAAAATACAAATGTATTTTCTTCACAAATATAATTAAGTGTACACTTGTAGCTTTTTTATTATTATTTAATAAGAAGTATATCACAAGTTCAAGTTGGAATCATGTTCTGGATATATGCTAAGTATAGTAATTGTGATATTCATGTCTAAAAAACAAATTTAATTATCAGTGGACACAAAAACATAAATATTTAAGCATCTTCTAATGATGAAAAGAAGAATGAATATTTAAGCATCTTCTAACTTTCCTGAATGCTTTCAAAAAATCATTAGATTGGAAAATAGCATCAACACACACACACGTAGACACACACACATATTCTCTCAATTTTCTTATTGCTGTGAACATATCTTGCTTCACAAGAATGACCTATGTATTGCATATACTTACAGGTATAGCAATAGAACCCAAGTACAGTGCGAAACTTCAGAGCAAGAAAAAAGGAAAATTATAACATACAGAAACAAAACACCACTGCATTAAAAACTTCTATTAAAGTGAATAAACTTACTAGATTATATATATATATAAGTAAACTGACTCATGTTATCATAGAAGATTTAAAATGTGCATTTTATGTAAACACAATATGTCCCCCATTAATATAATCATGAGTATAGGATTCTTATAAAAGGTGAATATTATTTTTAAAAATTTTGCTTGACTTTATTAAATAATATTGCTCTATCAAGAAATAAAACAACTGAAACTTGGTTACTAAAGACATGAGGATGAATAAAAAAGATAAACCATATAATCAGACTTGACATAAGAATCATAATAAAATTTTTTGTACCAATATACATCTATTTTGATGTAAACAAATTTTCCTCCTTACCTTGTATATCTATTACAGTACAAATCAGCTACTGAAACTGATCTCCTTTGTGTGAGATTTATTTTTTATTTTTTATTTTAAAGAAAATAAAAAAGAACAAAATAACAACAATATAGACAAAAACAAAATGAAACAAAAACAGACTTTCAAAACAAAAAGACAGGAATTAACAGAGGAAGCTCTGTATCATTTCTAATTTTTTTTTACTATTTTTATTCCCTTTAATGGTTTGATCAATCTTGCATTCTTACATCTGGTAATCTGAGCAACTTCACTGAGTATAACAATATGCAGTAAAACAACGAATATATGAGGTTTTACAAATAAATTGCTTGTCTATATCCTTCTCTGTTTCCAAAATGTTGTTATTTTAATCATATTTACTTTCACTCACTTTGCACATTATTTTTACTAAGCTTTACTTCTTCTGTACTTCTTATACAAAAATAAGGTGAATTACTAGTACAAGTAGTACAAATGAAGTGAATTACTTCCGTAGTGACATAGTTCAGGAAGTGTTTAACTGTACTTCCATGAGTTTCTTTGCTTACTTTGCCAATGTACAGAGAATTGCAGAGCCATTGTGAACAGAGCCCCAGTGTAAGAGTCAGACTCCTGGGTTCTGGGCATGACGCTTGTTGTGATTTATATCTGGATGTCCCTCCAAGACCTCCTGCACCCACAGGCTTTTGAACTGAATCATGGTGTGATGTTAGGAGGTGCAGCCTGTCAGCTGAAGAGGACCACTGAGGACATGTTCTGAAAGAGTGTATCTCCTCAGGCTCCTCCCTTTTCTTCTGCGTTCTGGTATCCATGACGTGAGCTGCTCTCCTCTGGCTAGGTGCTTCAGCCATGCTGTTTTTCTTTGAAGCCAGCTGTTAATGCACTGTAAATGTGAGCTCAAACACACCTCTCCTCATTTAAGTTGTGGGTATTGTGTTCCAGAAATAAGAATGTTCCTAAAACAACTCTACCAATAAATAGCCTGTGTCTTTGAGAAATAACTTATCTTAGAAATTATTTTTAAAATGTTTTCTTTTATTTAATTCTTTCTGTGCTGATTAACATACAGAAATTTGTACATAAATATGTGGTATGTCTGTGTAGATGATACTAATGGTGTTGGTAGTAATGGTAATAGTGAAAATGAAAATGGCGTTGATGGTAGTAATGGTAATAGTGAAAGTGACAGTGTTAGACTGATTTATTGTGGTTTGAATCATAAATGTTCTCTAAAAGCTTGTACACTGACAGCTAAGGCCCCTGTTGATGGTGCTACTGGGAGACATTGGAAACTTTAGGAAGTAGAGCCTACTTGGAGAATGTAGGTCATTGGTATATACTGCTGAAGAGAGTACACGTGTCATTTTCTTTTTCTTTTCTTTCTGACCCTCATGAATTTGAGCTTTGCTCAAATACATGCTCCCCACCTGATGTTCTAAGCTTCACTTGAGGCCTAAGGCAGTGGAACCAATCAACCATGGACTGGAACCTCTGAAACCATGAGCTGACATAATTTTGCCACTATTATAAATTGATTTTTTCAGTTACTTTGTCATTGCGGTGGGAAGCTGACTGGCACACTTATCCTAGGGTGTGGTTTCTCACATAAAGCATGTCAACAATTGTTCTGAATCACTGCCAGATTTCATAATCATCAGTACAATTTTAAAATTCCTAGTGCTTGAAGACGTCCATCCCAATCTGGGTCTCACCTTCAGTTTAAGTACATTTTAGGTTTCCATAGTAACCATTCCCTCATTTTGGGAGATCTTACAAGAATGTCAGTTATCGCAAGTTTTACTTCTCCAAGAAGGTTGCACAGCCAAATTACAAATGAAGACTGCAGTTTAACTTTTAGCCTACTTCTCAGTTTGTCCTGTTGTTCTCTTCCCATTTAATGACTCTGCTCTCCTTTAAGTGGGTTGATAACTAAGGGGAGGGGGTGAACTGTGGGTGTCAACTATATCTTAAGTGAACTTTAAGTGACTTCCCTTAATATGGAGTTAAAAAAAGAAAATGGAGTCTCTCTTGCCCTATCAAAAGAGGATGTTGGAGTACAGAATTTTATGCTCTACATCTTGCCCTACTTCCTGCCATAGCCAAAATTTGTTTATGATTAACTTCAGAGCCCTTATTCATTTCTGTAATTCCATGATTAATGTTAGTACCTCAGATGCTTCAGGTATATGAAGATAGATGTGAGAGTGATACAGTGACACTCTCTTGGATATATTGGACATCTCTTGGATATAAATATATCACTTATTTTCTTTTTAAATTATATGCGTTAATGAACATTTCCCCTTTAGCAGTCAGTTGTCATTTGTAGTTCCATTCTTAGTCACATCATAATGAGTGAAATCCTACTTATGTTTTTATGTAGTGATTTTCATGAGCTGTGCTTATATTAGTAAAAGAATCACTGTACCTTGGTAACCTAACTGCACTGAAAATGAGGTCTCACTGACTGTCAGGTACAATATTTTTATATATGTGACCAGATAATTAGAAAATAATTTCTCAGTTCCTTTATTTCCTAGATCTGTTGTCTTTTTTTCTTATCATCAAATTAAGGGAAAAGAAAAAATCAACTTCAACACATATTAGTACTAGAACTACCTCCAGTTTTTCTGGTCATTTACCAAGACATAACAATTATTTCAGCCTATGTGTTAAAGATGAAGCATTAAACAATAACAACAATAAAACCTTTAGCCAGAACATGCTGCAGCAATAAAGACTTCAGGACATAACGTTTTTCATAAGTAAATCTTCACTTATGTGTAGATTCAAAAGATCATTTTCATTTTGCTTTAAAACTATATGCATATATATTACTTATATAAAATTATATTTTGTTAATTGTAACCAATTTAGTTGGTTAAAATTGCATAGCATCAAATAAAATGCAGGCATGAGTAGTATAAAAATATTTGGGTAGCTATAGACTACAGACATGACTACAAGTCAAATTTGCATCCAGCAAAAAAAAACATTTATTCTTTGCTTATGCTATCTCAGTTTCTCTACTAATGGAGATCTACTTTGCTCCTTTTATATATCATTTGCTTTCTGTCAGAAAATATTTTAGACAACCCAGGAAGATTTCTCAAAGTGAAACTCGCTCCCCAAACAGTGAAAGTCAAGACTTAATGTCAGTGGCAGTTTATGTAGAGGCTATTCTCATTATAGTCATCTAGGGAAGAACTCACTGAAGTGCTAGCACTCAGAGACCCATAAGGTGGCATATATCCCATGGTGGAAAGAAGAGTTGTTCCTGTAGAGCAATGGGAGCGATGATTCCCCTCTTATTCCATAAAGTGGCTTCCTGGGAATGTATATGAAATTGCCTTTACTCAGCTGATACAGAACACAGCCCATGAGAGAGGCACACGTTACGGAGCTGGGCCATGCTGTATTTCTGTACCCCATGACCACTCTGATTTGAGAAACCTTTTGCACAGACCACCCTGAGCAAACATTTAAGAGGCATCTGAATTTGGAGAGCAGCAGCTATGAATCTCTCTGAAATGAATTAAATGTAATTCCAGCATACTGGAAGGATGAAGGTGGAAAGAGATATTTGTTAGCTAATTGGAAACAAATAAATGGCTATGAAAATGTGGTACATGTCACATCAAAGTACTGCTCAGCCGCAAGGAAGGATGAATTTACATCATTTGCAAGAATAGATGCAGCTTGGATCCATTGTGCTAAGTAAAATAAATCAGACAGGGGGGATTAATATCACCTGCTTTCTTTATATAAAAAGCCCAAAGTACAAGTCATTTAAGCAGACAAATAGAAAAAAGATGATAGGAAAAGGGGAGAAGTGTGGAAAAAAAGAGGACCTAGGGATTTGACTTGGAGGAGGGACAGAAGAAGGAGAGTGAAATGGATCAAGGTGCAGTTAGTATACGTACCAGTACACCGTGATGAACATATTATGTATTGTAAATATATTTTAATAATTTTAAAGAGCACATTTATAACCCATAGAATGAGTGACTTTTAAAAGAGTGAAGAATTTCAATATATCATTCCATCAACTTAAGCAAATATGAGGATGCAGCCATTTAATATTTATCTCTTTTGGCGATAGTAGGAAAAGACATCAGAGGATTTTCAAGGCAGAAAGTGAGCCATGATCATACATTCTCCATGTAAGCCTACCCACTGGCCACACTCCTTGTGGCCAGAACATGTGAACAAGCGTGAAAAGAGGCGCATTGTGGAAAGAAGGGCAAACTCTTGTTTTGAGGTTTTATTTCCAGTTTCAATCCTTGAAGGATTTTAAGCAAGGAAGTGATATCTTGTTTCTTTTCCTTGTTTAAAAACATTCCAGCTGATACAGAAACATAGATTTGCAGGAAGAACAATCTAGATACCAATTAAGAGACTGCTTATTCATTCATTGAGAGAAGACAAGAGTATGAGCCTTAATCACAGCAGTAGAGATGGAGAAAAGTGGAGAATTTGGGGCTACACTGGGAATTAGAATTATTAGAAGTGATGCTGTTATGAAGACAGTGTGAGGTGAGGAAAAGAAAGGAGGGGTCTTCTCCCAAATCCCCTGTTTCCTGCTTGAACAATTGATGGATATATGATTCACTTACTGATATGAGCCAAACTGTGAAATACAGATCTTTCAATAATCCTTTATACACACTAAATGATCCTGGCTTATGTTGGCATTCTCTACATTTTCCTGCCTTCTTTTTTCAAAATTCATTGACTGAAAACACAGAATGATATAGTATATGTATAAACTGCAGAATATTGGGAAATTATTGATGGGATAGTACTGACTATTTAATAAAATGTGAGAGGGAGAAAGAAAGAAAGAAAGAAAGAAAGAAAGAAAGAAAGAAAGAAAGAAAGAAAGAAAGAAAGAAAAAAGAAAGAAAGGAAGGAGGGGTTATAGTATTAGAACTTCATAAATTATTTGAAAGAGTTTAATATAGATATATTTCTCTTTTTTGTTTGTTTTTTTGTTTTTATTTATTTATTTTTTTTATTTTAAGGATAAAAGGAGGGAAACATTGACAGACATACAACATTTTACAACATATCACAAGCACAATACAGACAATACAGAGTTACAAACAAAGTGGTAGGGAATTAACAATGGTAGTTGTATTACATATTGATATCTTCAAAGATATGTTTCTTAAGCATAGTGTAAATATTTTAACCCTTTATGGATGTCTAATTGCACATAGAATGGAGCGTAAGGATCAAAGAGAAGTGATCTGCTCACTGAGAAACATCTGGGAAAAGATGATTCATACACAATTGTGAAACAAGCAAGAGAGAAAAGATCCAGCAGCCTTAAGAGAGTGCAAGCAGACATCTCTAGTACAGTAATGGACAGAGTTAAAAGTTATACACAATAGCTGTTTTAATAAAGGGACTAGCAGTTGAACAAGCACATAAGGGATTTTTGTGATTATTAGCTAGAGATAAGGGAAAGCAGAAGGAAAGAAAACAAAATAAAGGATTCCTTTATTTTTTTAGCTGATAGCTATGTTTAGGCTACTACCATGGATGAACTATAAGGCAATCTTAGGTAACAAATTTTTCTAGGTATAGAAGATATTATTATAATGCTAAGAATTTGGGCCCTATATATATGCTATGAAGACACCTTAAAGTTTTTAAACAATCTTTCAGAGTATTTTCAGTGATTATGTTTTAAGTGGGTATTCCTTTGTTTTTGTATCTTATATAGATTTCCTGTATGGCAATTTTCTGTTATTCTAACCACAGTCTTGTAATACATTCTTGCTTTAATTTACAAGCTCTTTCTCTCATCTCACTTTCTTTTTCTGTTGTTCTCATTCGCTCTCTGTTTAGTGTTTCTCAAGAATCTACTTTGTGCTAAAAAAATTACAGATGATACAAAATCAATGTAGCTGAATAATACAGGTGACAAAAATCAACATAAAATGATGGATTGATTTTTGTTTTTGAAATATGAAAGTTAAATCAATTATTGCAATACACAGCACATTAGAATGAATAAATAAGAGCATATTCAGCATATTTATTCAATTATCCAAAGTGGAAATGACATTTATAGTCAATGAAATTGGTAGATAATGTAAAGAATTTAAATGCAATAAAATAGAAGAACAGATTTAACAATATATTCATTTCAAGCTATTATGAAGCCCAGTTAGAGCTCTTATTTCTTTACTATCTGCTTCTGTTTTACTGTTAACTATCTTTTTCTATTTTGCTTCTGCTTCTGTACACAGCTTATTGACCATGAAATTTCTAGTATACATTTTTCTTACCATATTCATGGTGAGCTGATGATGTGATATTACCTTTCTGTCTGGAAGTCCCAGATGAAATCTCATGTGACATTATTTAACACCTTCTACATTCTACATATAGCTTACTTAGGTTCAAATTGATTTTCTATTGTTCCATGTCTGTTGCTTGGTGGTAATTTTTAGAGTAGAAGGAAAGAAATATTATATAGAAGGAGACTTCTTAGAGACAGATAATAAAAGTACGTACATGGTTCCAGAAGATATTTTTGTCTACTAGGTAATATATTTATGTTGCTTTTGGTAATCGTCAACTAAATATATCACCTTTAAATGAAAATTCAATAAAAACTCAGTTGTTGAGGTATATAGTAATAAAGATATATATAGTTATGTCATTATACAATATATATAGTAATTGCTAATGATAATTTTCTATTTTAAAGATAGAAGAGTGAAAACATATTAACAGACATGCAGACATTTACAAAATAACACAAAAAATATAACCAATACAGAATCTCAGACAAGATGATAGGAAATTAACAATAGTTGTTATATTACATATTGAAATCTTCAAATTGGTTACTCAGATAAATGAATATAAGCATGTAAAAGTGATCAAACAATTAAGCATTGAGTAATAATAAATTAAAAAATTATAAAGGAATCTTTTGAGAACTTCCTCTGGATGATGAGTAGATACTACCTCCAGATAAATAAAAGATTTAAGTATTAAATTATTAACTTAATTTAGAACATTATAAAATTTGTGTAGATGTTTTATAGAATTATATTATCCCTCTAAAATCCACAGCTATTTCTATGCCTGTACCTCTACACTAACAGAACATTATTTGAACAAAATGAGAATATTTGCTTGTCTTTCTTACTTGAGTGGCACATTTGACTACTTTTTCCTTATCTTGTCTACTGGCTTGAAGGAGTACAAAAGGTGTGCAAGCAAATATAAATTTATATTGTCAACTGGACATAAATAGTTCATAGTCATATAATAAGCAGTATGTATATACACTAAGTAGGCCACATTCCTATCACAGGTCTAAATGAATCTCTCTGTATACATTTTATAGACACACATGTGCACATCCCTGCATGCAAACTAAGCAGGCTGCATGCCAGTCATGAAAGAAATGTTACTTGTATCTTTCATATGACTTAAATAACTTATTTAAGGTTCCTCAATGATGCCGTTTGAAATCTTCAAGGATATGGCATTCGATGAAGCAAATTACATTAGTAACAAAATTGATGCTGATTTTCTAAAAACTTGAATTCTATAGGGTGATAGATGGTATAAGAGAAGGAAAAATAAACTCGGGGGGAAAAAAGTAGGCTTAATCTGCTACTGTGACTCTTTAGCTTTGTGACATTTAACTCCAAACCTTGGTTTTTCTCATCTATTAATGAAAGAAACAGGGCTTAACTTAGAAAATTGTTATGTGTAAAGGTAAGAGCACTTTAAACAGTGCCTGAGAAATCTAACACCAGTACTAAATACATGCTTGCTGGTGGAGTTCTACTTTCTTTACACGTGTCTAGGGAAGGCAAGAATGACAAGGACTCAGAATTTCTCAGAGTTGGAAAGCTTTAGAGGTCATGAAACTGAAAATGCAAATAAGTACCAAAATGTATGATAGATATTGTGATATAGAAAGTAATTGTTCAAAAGGAAAGGGGAAAGGCTTGGGTGAGAGGTGCAAAAGGAAAAGGAAAACAATGATAACATGGAAACAAACTTTGTGAATAAGGAGGGGAAGAGCAGTTGAAGAGAAAGGCAGGGAATGGGAAAAAAGAGGAACTAAGGTATATTGTGCACAGGTACAAATTCCCTATGACGAATGTAATCCTTATGTGTATCTAAATTGTACCAATAAACTTTATAAAAATAAAAAGTAAATTTAAAAAACTTTTGCAGAGCAAAAGAAATTATCAATAGAGTAAAAAGACAACCCACAGGTGAGAAAAAATTTTACCAGTTGTCCCTCAAAGGACTTCTATGTAGGACATATGAAGGACTCAAAAAAATCAGTCCCCCCAAATTTAAAGACTCAACCCAGAAATAGGAATCTGAGATGAATATACACTTCACAGTGGAAGAAATAAGAATGGCAAATAAATGTGTGAAAAAATTTCAACATCACTGGTCATTTGAGAGATGCAGTTATGTAATTTGAGAAAATATTCTCTCGTCTTTAGGAATTTGATATCTAAGCTCCCATAATATTCATACTAGAAGATTGGTCCATTGTATTGATTTTCATTGATAAATGACAATATTTGCTACAAAATTATCTCCATTAATTAATCAATGGAGATAATTAATAATTAATTATTAATATAATTTATATCATATATTTTATTTTATTAAATTACATTATATTTCATTAAATTACTTTATATTAAAATATATTAATTAATTACTGTATTTTTAGTTTGTTTTGTGACAATTAAAATGTTTATATCAAGATATTCTAAAATTATGTTTATATTAATACATATTTATTAGACAAAATATGCTAGCTTTAAAGAGCCCTCAATAATTCTTTCCATTTCACCTACAATTTTTCAAACTTCAAATAGCAGCAGAATGCATAAAAATTAAGAAGCACCATCGTTCCATCATATTTCTGTCTTTTTTAGCAATTTCTAAGGTATTGTCTCTAGGTATGGAGATTTCCCTAGGGAAAGAAGCTGAAAGGGGAAGAGGTTAAATTTAGTTGTCAGAATTGATCAGTAAGGATGCTTTTTGACAAGACTAAGTGAAACTGACTTCAATGATATGTAATTTATTACGTATGTGCGGGAGTCCAATTGAAAGGTGGATTTCAGGGTTGGTGGATTCATTGGTTCAAAAAATGTAAGCCAGGATTCAGATCATCTTTGTATCTGTGTTCTGTGACCACAGAATCAACTTTCTTCAGGATTCTCTGATTGCTCTAAACTGACTGAGGAGCCTTCAGGGTTACATGAGCCTTTGATTAAGTTCCCTGATGGTGTGAGATGGCTTAACCTTCTTATGTCCAAAGGAGTAAATATTACAGAGAGATAATTCTTCATGAGTGCAGTATAATTTTACACATCTTCTGAAGGAAGACATTAATACTTTTGCTATTGATTTCAATGTTTGTATGACTGACATCCATGAGATATAAAGATTGCGTTTCTCTCTGAGTTTTCTCATCAGGATAACAATGATAATGCCTTTGCCCAGCCCCAAATGAATAGCAACCCCCTTATAAGGGTATTTTCTAAGCTCAGTTTTTCACCAGGATAACAAACTGCCTCTTGGGTAGCATTTGCTGAGCACACCTCAGCATTGCCCCCCTTGGGGTTTAGGGCATAAGAGAAATTGATGTGAAACGATGTAAAACTGATGACAACCAGTTTTTCTGGTGCAGTGTGAACGGTACATTCTTCTCTCTTGGAAACACACGCCTTCATGCTTTATGGCAGCATCTAAAAAAAAATGTGTGGGCTCCTAAAACAAGTACATTCTAAAACACATTTCTAGCAGTCCTCTCTTCCCTGGAAGCTGGGATGTATTTTGTTTCCAAATCAATCATCAGTATAGAATGAACAATGATGATACAATTGACAGCCCTATGCCATGAGGAAAAGCCTAGTCCTGAGTATGTTACTGTTAATCAGTAAGTAAAAGAAGGATCAGAAAAAATTCGGAGACTCAAATAAAACATTTGGCAAGTCCCATGCCTAAATAAGGATGACATCTAGACAGACTTTTGCATTAAACACACACACACACACACACACACACACACACACACACAATCTTGTAGCCCAGAATGATGGGGCATACCTCTAATCCCAGCTTCTCAGGAGAATGAGGCAAGAGGATCATGAGTCCAAGGCCCACATGAGTAACTTAATGGAACACTTTCTCAATAAAAAGTAAAAGTGTTGCAGATGTAGCAATAGCTATTGTAAGAATATATGTCAATTATCATTACACAACAACCTTCAATACTGTTATTTTAAGATGTGATATATATGTGTGTGTGTGTGTGTGTGTGTATGAATATATACATATTCAAAGGAGGTCCATGTATTATACGTATGACCAGCAAAGAAAGTAATAAGTGCTCTACATACTGTTTATTAGGGAAATGTGAATCAAAAGTGGATTCAGATACTACTAGACAGCCTCATGAATGGGTATGAAAAGAACAGAAAACAGCCAATGTTGCAGTGCTGTGAAAAAAATTGTTGTTTTGGTAATGTTTCAGTTACTGTAGAAAAAATTCATAGAGTAACTATATGGCCCAGAAATTCCAGTATTAGGTTATACCTGAAAGAATGAAAAATGAATTTAAATAGATATACACCAATGCTCATGGCTACATTAATCATAATAGGTGAAACATGGAAACAGTGCAAATACATATTGTCATATGAAGGAAGAAACAAATGGTATGGTACTGAGACAAAAAGAATGATATTCTGATACATGCTACAATATGGATGAACGTTGAGGAAGCTGTGCGAATATGAGCCAAACTCAAAATGTCAAATATGTATATATACTGATGACTTCTGTTCATATGCAATATTCAAAATATGTAAATCTACAGGTACAGAATGAAGAATGGTGATTGCTCATGGCTGGAGGGTTTGGACACATGGGTAGTAACTGTTTAACATGCACAGATTCGGAGAGGGGATGATGAAATGTTTTTGAAATAAAGATACCAGTTTTACAATACTATGAATGCACTAAAAGTTACTGAATTACTTATTTGAAATAATTAATTTTGTATTATGTGAAGTTTACCTCAATCAATAAACAAAATTTAATTTTTTTTGATACCGGGAATTGAACTCAGGGCCTCAGGCTTGCAAGGCAGATGCTGTGCCACTGAGCTACATTTCCAGCTTGAATTTCATTAAAAACCAATTACTCCTGAAATAGAATATTTAACATGTGCATATTGGGCTGGGGATTTAGCTCAGCGGCAAAGCGCCTGCCTGGCATGCGCAAGGTTGTGAGTTCGGTTCCCAGTACAAGAGAAAAACCAAAAAAAAAAAAAAAAGTGCATATAATTTAAAAGTTGATTAAAATACATTTTCAAAAAATAAGCATAATTGAATCCCATAATCTTATCTTATAAAAGGCTTCTGTGTGGATTCCAGTAATCTAATATTTAATTTTAATTTATAACATTTCAGGTTATACTAAATAAAATAATTTTGTACTATTTATATTCCTTTTCTGTACTTAGAGAAAAAAACTCAATGTGACATGTAAGGTTCCAGTAACTTTCAAGGAAAACACTTATTTGTTAGAAAACATTCTTTGGCTATCCATTTGCTCCTGGCCATACACACCAAAACGTAGGAAAGTTCAACTTCAAAGACCCTCAGCCTACTCAGTTTGGAGCTATTGCTTAACAACTGCTTTGTGCACGATTAAATAATTATTCCACTGCCGTTTCAAGCCAAGTAATCAAAATAACTCAAGTTCATTTGTGTTGATGACATATTTTCAATGCACACCAGTTACATTTCAAAAGATTAAAACTTCTGACTTAATGATGTTCAGAGCAGCTGTCTCCTAAGAAATTCAGCTTCTTGACAAGTTGCTATCAGAGGTTCCCAGAGTCTGCCCCCTTTAACCTTTGCAGTGACAATTTCAAATGAAGAAAATAACCTTTATCTGTCTTGTTCAGGCACATTTTTTGAGGCTAAAAGTTCATTCTTGACATTTTCACTAAGGATAATGGATATCACTGATGGCCTTTGATAATTATGTGGCGTTCCTAGGAATGATGAATTATTGAAAACTTTTAGGATATTTATTTTATGTAGATGACAAATTTTACTTTTAAAATACTCTATTAGGAGTTAGAGATTCTATTTGTTCTGATTTGCTTACTTACCTTAGAGCATTCTTTTCATTATTAAACTTTTTATTATCACATACACAATATTTCAAGAATTTTCTTTCATTTCTGTTAACTAAAACAAATCATTTCATTCCATATTTTCTTCTTCACATAAAAAATCTATATAGAGATTGGTGACTTAGGTCAATTTATGGTTCAGAATATAAAGCTTTCATTTATTTTTCATGATCAATGAGGTAAGTGTTGGGTGATTAGTTTGATTTAATATTGATAAAATGCAAATCATTTACCATTTTGAAAGAATTTGCTTGTGTGTATTTTGTGTCAGGAATTGCATCTATAACAAAATAAAGCATACAAATTCCAGAATTCAAAGCAAGATGAAATCTAATCATTACAAATTACTTCAAGATTCTGAAGAGAAAAAGAAAAGTGCTCAAGTTCACTAATGTTTTCCAAAGCAAAATAAGAAAGGGGAGATATTTGGAAAATTCAGTTTCACTGATATTTGTTAATCCTACATAGATATTCCCACCATGAAAACATGTGTTCTCATGATGAATTATTTATTTGTCCAGTGAATATGTGTTAACCAACTGATAGGCCCCAAGCACATAACTTAGCAATGGGGAAACATTACACAATAGAATAGTCAAGGTTTCAATCCCGGGGGAGTTTAAAGTGAAGTAATAGGGACACAGGACACTACTTGCACTGAATAATATTAATGCATATGTGACTATAAAATATTTCATATGATCTGAAAGCAAATGGCACGATGTAGTGAGCTAGTACATTAGGATACCTGATTTCTATCGTCAGAGACATCCTTTCTGAGCAAAAAACAGCAGGAAGATACCAAAAAGGCCAACATCACTTTAGGTGCAGGCTGGTGGGCAAGGTATTCTAAGCAGACAGAGGTGAGAGAGCAAGAGCTGTGAGATTCTGTGGTGGGAAGGCTGAACCTGGAGACCCTTCCTAGAAAAGGTAGGAAATATTGCCAGAGTGGTAACAGGTCGCATTATCAGTGCACAGGAGCTTAGAAAGTTAGGAGGTACAGTGCTTCTGAAAGTTACATTTTATTTTTTTATTATTTTAAAGAGTAAAAGAAAGATAACATAGTAATAGTTGGGCTTACCAAATTACAGACAAAGTGATAGGAAATTATCAACAGTTGTT